>NC_091492.1:22893928-23193966 GCF_947461875.1 Haliaeetus albicilla | reverse complement strand
CTTGTCCCTGGTTTGATGCATTTTCCATCAGGCAGAGGGGCTTTTTAAAGAGATTAAATTTCTCTATATTGGACTATCTGTGTGCAATTCTGACTTGATGTTTGAAGAGTTTTAACGTTGTCATAACAATGCATGAAGAGGCTAATTTTCTTACAGATTTTTATGTATATATTCATAGTTGTGAAAACTTGACCCTTCATTTAGCTCACTGAAAACCAGATCAAGGCAGATTGGTCAGGGGCTAACACAGTTTGTCCAGTCCTTTTCAATTCACACCTTCCATCGATGCACTTAAATTTCTCGAGCCTCTGTAGACAAGCTGTTAAAACTTTTCCCGTGCAGAGCATGCAGTAGATTTTGCAGTGTAGCTCACTGTGCACCAGCTTTCCTGTGTAGAAATATCTGGAAATAAATTGAACCCTTTTCATCTGTTTTTATTAGCTTGTGCAAGGAGGGTGTGAAGGGAAAAGTTCCTGTGTCTGGCTGGGCATCGCTTCTAGTTCTGACAAACACCAACCCCTGTCCCCAAGAAGTAAAAGGCAAATTTGTCATCTGCAGCATGGGGGAGCAGCGTGGTTCTGTGTTCTCCTGTGGCACTGATCCTGTGTGTGTTCCCAGAGCATTTGCAGACTTAGTTTTAATTTTTGAAGGACGCTTGCAGCTAATGGGCAAAATTGACTTGCCAGTTAATAGGTGGTCCTATTACCTCTGTGGTGTGTATGGTGCTGAGCCTAGAGGAGGGAGCGCATCAAAGCCTTGGCACCTCTTTCATGTTCTTGCAATCTCAGGTGCACGCTGTGTGTGTGTGTACGTATATATGTGTGTGTGCACGTAGGTAAAGCAAGGTGAACCCTGTGGACTTACAGCCTGGCCCCAAGCCTGTATGCAGTGGGAAGGGGCAGTTGCCTCCGCCAGTGACATCTCTGCTGTCGGATTCCTGCCATGCTGTATTGTACCACCTTCTCACAAGACAAATTTTTTATTGACAGTGCTGGATTTAGGAAGATTTTTATTTAAAGCATAAAATTTTTGCTTCACGTTTTTAGAAGTCAATACAGGAAGAGTTTAGACTTTTTCCTTTGCTTAGCCTACATCCTCCAGCTATGCTGCTGTTTATGTATCACGTTAATTGCAATTACTTACACTGCAGCTACGAATGACCAGATGCACAAGCCTGGGCTTGGTTTAGTGAGTTTTAGTATTGCAGTGTGCCAAATTGGCTGAGCCCCCTCAGCAGAGCTGTTCCGGTGAGGATCTGGATCAACCCCAAGGACAAGCAGGATCTTCAGCCTCCAGTGAGTCCGTGTCCTCCTGGTAAGGCTGTCGGTGACACCGCCGGTGGGTTTCTGCTGTGGGTACATCAGCTGGAAGCATCATCGGAGACCACAGAGCAGCATCCATGCAACCCTGTTCTGACCATCGCTGCCAGCGCAGGCTGGTCCAAGAATAAGACCCAGTGGCACACGAGGCTCTGGGCCACTGAGCCCGGCATGAGCTCACCCAGGGTGGCCCATGGCTGGGCTTTGTTGTCCACTCCTTACGTGTGGTCAGTCACTTGGCTGGTGGCCGCATTGCTGCCGAACCCTTTCCAGGCGCGGAAGCTGAAGAAGGTGCTCGCCCCATAAGCGATCATCGTGAGACCAGCAAAGAACTGGAAGAGGAGCACACCCTGTGCGTGAGCGCAGCAACCGCGCCAGCCCCGTGGCCCTCGCCTGCCCGCCACTACTTACGGATGCTGCAGCTCTCCGGTTGTAATCCCACTGCCGCCAGGATGTAGGCTGGACAGCAGCTGCGCATGTTACGAAGGCGGTGATGTACAGGACGGTCGCTACAGCATTGAAGATCATCAGCTGGGGAAGGCAAAGAGGAGGTTGTGAGGTCTGGGCTCAGACTTGTACGTGCTAGGATGAGGGATGAGCAAAAGCCTGTTTCACATTCCTCCCTCTTCCCCAGAACCAGACAAAAAGGGTCCAGCCCCTCACGCTGGGAAGAAATCTCAGGTTAACATCTCATTAAATGCACTCCAGGTTCTGCTGAGTTTCTGGTTGACACCACAACTGCAGGAGTGACGCAGTGGCTGTAACTTTCTGGATTGATACAGGGCTCCCTGTTTTGAAAATTTTCTAAGCAATTGAGGGGCAGAATGAAACAATGTAATTGTGCAAAGTGCAGAAGACTTTGTTCCATCAGCCCAGGAAAGCCTGAAGCCCTGGTGCTCTCGGAGCACCTCCCTGAGATGTTTCCCACTTGGAACCCCCTCTTGCTCCCTCTCAGCTACGTACCACAAGGGGCCAGGGGATCATGTAGAACCTCAGCTGAAGCTGCAGGAGGTAAGTCACGAAGAAAAGGACTGTTACTATCCAGAAGAAGATGGACACAAACATCACCCAGCCATACGCCGCGTGGAGATGGTACGTTGTGTCGGCAATGAGAGCCCACACCAGTAAGCCGAGCACCTGCGGGGTGAAATGGGGAAAGTGTTCAGGTGGTGGTTCCTGCAGGTGGAAAGCAGAGCATTGCCCACGAGCCCGGCCTCGCCAGCACCTACGGCAGTTGGGTCACCCAACCTGGCTCTAGCAAAGCAGGGACACGTGAGAGCCATGCAGCAGGGCTGGACCCTGGGGACAGCTCAGGATGGGGAGTCCACCTGGGACCCTCATTGCTCAGGGACGGGCTTGTCCCCCTGGTACTGCTGCCCCAGCAGCCAGTACGGGGATGTCCTGCAAGGCAGGACGTGTGAAACCTGGGCATCCTCACCACCAAAGGTCACTTCTCAACCAAGAAACCCCCATGCCCAGGGCCAGTCTCTGCAGGTGCTGGCTCAGCATTAGGGGCATCTCATGGGCTGGATGAGAGCTGGACGTTGGGGCTCCTGGGGCCCCAGCTCAGCCTTCACCTCCCCAAGGTGCAGCATCATTAAAAAAGAAAAAAAAAGAAAAAGCAAGCTTCTTGGCTTCTCTCCACTGTTTGGGTAGGTCTAGTCTGGTCTGGTTTATACCCCCTGTATATACAGCTACCGGGGCTCACCTCTCACTGTTCAGCAGGTTTAACTGCATACCAGTTGCAGCATCATGTGCCTGCAGAGCGATCCACAAAAAAAAACAGGTAGGTGAGTCTGTTTCTGGGTCTGCTCAAGGAGAAATAAGCGGAGACAGGGCAGAGCCATTTTCTCCCCTCCCTGCAGCCCCCAGCACAGCCTGCAGGGCAGAGGCAGCAGCAGGGAACGGGTCTCTGCCCTTGGATCCCTGACAGGCAGGGATGGAAGAGCCCAGCCCAGGTGGCACTTCTTTTATCCTTTTTTTTTTTTTCTTTCCCCTCCCTGTGCTGTGTCCACCCCTGATCTTTGGACTCTGGAGGAGATGCTGCCCTGCTTCACCCGCAGCAATGGTTACAGGGAGCATCTGCCTTCTCCACCATCCCCTCCCTGAGGAACTCCCTGGAGCAGCAAGTTTCTGGGCATTTTTTTATTCAGAAAGTCACTAACCCATGATGGAGCAAGCAGAGGATGAAACACCAGCACATAGCAATGGGGCCTGGAGAAGAAAGGCTGTTGCAAAGCATATGGCGTTTTCTGTGATTTGCCCTGCTTGTTCTGCAGCCTGAACCACAGCCTGTGCACTGGGACACAGATCTGGGGCTCTGGCAGCTGGCGGGGTGCTGGTGGGCTCTGCTTCACCATCCTTTATCACCTCCTGGCTGGACCAGGGCAAAGCAGGGAGCCTTCGCACCCGCTTCCTGGAGAGCAAGGAGGCTCCAGCCCTGCACCGTCTGCATTTACCAGCATGACCAAACGTCCTGGGGCAATGCCCACAGCAAGGCTGAGGTGAGAACGTGCCCCAGCTGCAGCCATGACGTATTCTGGTTCCTAGCTGGGGTTGGGATCTCTTTGGGCAGAGCCCGGCTCCTATGCTCGCCTCCACTTTGGCAGGGGAACCGCGGAGTCATCGCCCACTGGTGGGGAGGAGAAGGGCTCTTTGGAAAGCCACTCTGCCCCTGCGTAAGCCCACATCGCTTATTGTCATGGAAGAAACACAACGGCCTTTGTCCTGCCTGAGTACAACGCCCTGGCGCTCGGCTGCCCCGACAATGCTTCCTTGTCTGTCACATCCATTTCTAACACTCGTGATCGCAAAATATGCGCTGGGGAGAAACATGTACAGGAAAAAGCCCAGTGTGCTCCAGGAGCAGGAGGCGGCATGTGTGAGCTGCCCTGTTCTGGCTGCTGGGGAGAGAAAAGCAGGAGCCCTTAGGAGAGAGGTTTTGGGGAGCAGCGGGTCTTGGTGGACAGTAGCGTGTTTAATGGGATGGCCCCAGCAATGGGCTGGAGGGGTGGGACCAGGTGCAGGGTTAAAGGGTCCCTTCTGCTGATCTTGGTTCCATCTCTCTTTCCTGATGCTCCTGCAAGACACCCCCTGGCAGCATCTGTCCCTGACCCTTTCCTGAGCACTTGTTTCCATGTCACAACCAGGTCAGCCATGCCCAGGGGTTGAAATCTGGATCAGGGAGCCAGGTCTATGCCAGCTGTTTCACAGCAGCAGCTCAGGTTATGTCCTGCTGCTGCCCCCCACAATGCTGCCCCAGGGAGAGGGGACAAGCAAACAGGCTCCCCACCACAGCGGGGCAGCACCGTGGGCAAACACTGGGGCAGGTCACACGTGGCCCCATGTGCAGCTGAACGCCCACGCCTTTGCACACATTGCACCCAAGGTCCCAGGTACCAGGAGAGACCAGCAGTGGGGGTTTATTCTGTGGTTGCCTTTGATGCTGAAGCCATGGTGAGGGGATGCTGCTGCTCGATTTGACTGTGCAAAGACCCTTGGCCTTGTCTGCGAGTGGCTGTCAAAGCCTGACTGCTGGGGAGGACAACCTGGAGGGCTGGGAGTGTCCAGGGAACATGAGAGTCCTACGGGCACCTCAGGACCAACCCCAACACACCTTGGTCGGGGCCAGCGTGCTTCATATAGCCCTCCGGGCCCCTGCCAGGGGCTGTGGGTGCCAGGATGGGACCCCCTGCGGGGATGCCCACGCAGATTGGCCAGTGCCTGGACCTGCCGGGCATCGAGCTGAGTTACAACCGGCAAAGGGCGCGGGGACAAGCAGCCGAATTTTCCTCTGGCTTTGGAGAGGGAAGGAGGAGAGAGGGGGGCTGCAGCATCCCAAGGTTAGAGATGAATGAGGGTTAGAGAGCGAGGACGGGGTAGGGATGGCAGGGAAACCTATTTCCAGCCAGGGCAACGAAGAAAAGCGTTCGAGGTAGGTGATACGCTCAGACGGCTGCTCCCTCGGCCGAGCCCCCCCCCCGGTGCCCCCTCCCCGGTACTCACGGCTTGGGCCCCCATCAGCCCCCCGAGCGGCGAGCGGAGAAAGGCGCCGTCCAGGGCGGCGGAGGAGCCCGGGGAGCCGCTCCGGGTCCGCGCGGCGCCGGACAGCCCTGCCATGCCGCGGGCACCGGCCCCGGCCCCGGCCCCGGCCCCGGGACGCCTCCCGCCCTTCCCCGGGCGGAGCGCGGGGCCGGCCCCACCGCCTCCCCCGGGCGTGGCGGGTGGGTCCTCCCCATCCCCACGCACCGGGCTGGGGGGGGCCAGGCTGAGCCCCCCCCAGCTGCCCAGTCCCTCCTCCCCGGCGAGACGCTGCGGTCCCTCCCGCGTCGCCCCGCGCCGTGCTGCCCAGTTCGTCCCGTCTCCCTTGGACTGGGGAGCCCGGCAGCGGACCCAGCGTTCCAGGGGCAGGACCCCCCCGCCCCGCCCCGGCAATGCCCTGCCAAGGCAGCCCAGGACACCCCGAGTCCTCTTTGCAGCGCACGGTCACCTTGGTGTCCACCAGCACCCCAGGGCCTTTTTGTGCCCCCCAGCGTGTCTCGGTGGCTGGCGCTGTTCCTCTGCAGGGACGGGACTTCACACATCTCCTCGTTGAATCATAGAATGGTTTGAGTTCAAAGGGACTGTTAAAGGTCACCTGCTCCAACCCCCCTGCCACAGGGGCATCTTCAACTCGATCAGGTTGCTCAGAGCCCTGTGCAACCTGACCTGGAATGTTTCCAGGGCTGGGGCATCTTCCATCTCTCAGGGCAGCCTGTGCCAGAGTTTCACCGCCCTCAACTTCAGGAGGCTCCTGCCGGCCCATTTCTCCAGCCTGCCCAGGTCCCTCTGGACAGCAGCACGACCCTCTGGGGTACCAGCCACTCCTGCTGCTTTGGTATTATCTGTCGACCTGCTGTGGCTGCGCCCTGCCCTATCATCCAGATCATTAATGAAGATGTTCAACAGGACTGGACCCCTGGGGTACACCGCTAGTGACCGGCCTCCAGCTAGACTTCATGCCTGGGCACCAGCAGCTTCTCTAGGAGGATTTTACAGGAGGTGGTGCCCAAAGCCCTACAGAAGTCCAAGTAGACAGTATCTGCTGCTCTCCCCTCCTCTGCCAGGCCCATAATTTCAGTGGCTCGTCTCCCCTGCCAGGAGAAGCCACGCTGCCCGCTCCTGCTGACCTTCACCTACTTGGGAATGGTCCCCGGGGGGGTTCCACCACCTTCCCAGGGGTGGGGGTGAGGCTGACCGGCCCGTAGCTCCCCGGCTGCCCTTTGGAAGTCGGGGGTGACACCCGCTTTCCCTCGGGCACCTCTCCCCGGTCACCGTGACCGCTCCAGGACGACCGCGAACAACCCGGCGGTGGCACCGGCCGGGAGCTGGAGGAAGGCGGCGGCGGGGGGTCATTTGCAGTAGCAGGTCAGGATGGCCGAGCGGTCTAAGGCGCTGCGTTCAGGTCGCAGTCTCCCCTGGAGGCGTGGGTTCGAATCCCACTTCTGACAGCTCTCTTTTGCGCCGCCCGTTGACCGCTTCTTGTTTGGAGGGGGCGGGGGCTGATAAAAAAAAAAAAAAACAGACAAACCACAGTAGAATATTAACAGCAAAATTCGGTCGTACTGCAAAACAATTGTAGGTTGTCAGAAGTGGGATTCGAACCCACGCCTCCAGGGGAGACTGCGACCTGAACGCAGCGCCTTAGACCGCTCGGCCATCCTGACAGCTCTGTAAGCTGTTTGCCGCCCCGCGCTACACGACCCTCAGCCGGCCGCTGTGGCGGGTCCCCGGCTGGGGGCGGCGGGTGTCGGGCACCGCCGGTTGCCCCCCCCGCGGCTCCTTCTTGGCGGTTCTCAGAGCCTGTACCTCCCTCCCGCCGGGGGTGGGGGACCGGCGGCCGTCTTGCACGCAGGCTGCAGTGGCAGCGCTCGGAGGTGTGTGTACCTCATGTTGGCTCTACCTTGGGCGTTCGTGTCAAATTCTCCACAGGCAGAAAGCTTCCCAAAGGTATGAACTTGCTGTCAGTGCCCTGGTCAAGTCTCACAACCCGTGCTCCCCACACAGGAGAGAAACCGCCATGGCCGTGCCCAGGGAAGCAGCACAGCCAGCTAAATTGGGAGAGTGAACTCACCCGCCACGCCATCACGGCTTCCCCCTCCTCCTGACAGAAATACCCCGGGGAAGTCCCGCCGGCATGGGGGAAAGGGCCGCAGCCCCGGCCGGTGACAGGAGACCCGGTTGGGGGGCAGCCGGGGGGAGGGCCAGGGCCCGGACCACACAATGGTGGGAAGCGTGAGTCAGCGTTCCACCCCGGGCCCTCATCCGCAGCACGAGGAGGAGAGGAAACACCGCAACGCTGTACAACTGCTTATTCATATATTTAAAAAGGGACCAGAAATAGCCGACGGTGTCACTCTGAGGATGTGATGGAGGACGATGGCTTTTCACTATATGGGCCAGCTGCAGAGAAGTCAGCGCTTGGATTTCTCTACAGAAAAACACAAATCCTCTCAGCACCTCTCGGCAGCTCCTGCTGCTTCTCTGGAGTATATTTAGTATTGGTTTTATATGAAATGTGGTATTACATATTCTGCAGAAGTGAGGACTGCTAAGGGACTGAAGGAGGTACCAGGACATCTGGCACGTGGGACCGGACCGTGCGGGGATGGGAGGTGGCACGTGGTCTTGGTTGCACATCCCACCTGGAGCTGCCTCAGCTGAGAAACCCCCTCAGCCACTGCTGAGCCCCAGAGGGTCTGACGCTGGGCATGCACTCCCCAGGCACTTGATTTAACCCTTCCCCAGAAACGGCTTTTCCTTGAAATACTTTAGCCGGCATTTTTGAGAAAGATCTGTACTGAGCCTGCCTGCAGCTTCCTACCCTGCCAGCCTGTGGATACAGCTCGGAGGAGTTGTTCTTGGCCGTCTTTGCATAAGCTGTCACTACAAAAGCAAGCTGGGAGAGCAGCCACATGAGGGAGAAGTGAAAGGGGGGGGGGGTGGGGGTGGAAAGGGAAAAAGCCACATCCAGAGCGACATAAACAGCCAGCAGAGAAAGTTACTTTTTTGAACTTTTCAGTCAGCCCATTGTCCTGCGGTGAAAGTCCCAGCAGCCTCAGAGCAGAGATGTCTACCTGTGTCCACATGCTGCAACTCAACAATCAGGAAATGATACAGCTGGGCTGAAATCATCTCCTCCACGTGGGCCCTTGAAGTGTGGGGCCAGCTCTGGCGTGGGATCCACAGGAGCCTGGTACCTCCACAGGCTGGCCTTCTCCTGCCCCATGGGAGAAGCCCAGGCTCTGGACATGTCCAGGACCCACAGGCAGGGCAGTGGCTGGGAGCCCCAGTCCACCAGTACCTGCTCTGAGTTACCAGCACCCAGCTAGGGGATCTCCTCATGGCATGGAAACATTTTAGCAGGGCAGAGGGGTTTGGTAGTAAACTCCAGGGCAGAAGCAGTAATTCTTAGTGTGGATGCTTCAGCCAAGGAAGTAATAACTGCCGCACGATGGCATTGTCTGCTGCAGCAAGAGGCAGAGGCCCTTCCAGCTCAGGAAACTCCGCAGGAGCCTTCCCCGGGGCCAGAGCATGGTGTGAGCTCCTTGGGGAGAGCGGGACCCTTTCAAAGAGCAGGAAAGGACACGTCCCTTCCTCATGGCCCCTGTCACCTTCGGGCTGGCGGGGCCAGCGAGGGGCCCTGGCTGCAGGCCAGGAGCTGGGGGCACTTTGGGTGGGTTTCTTCTTTATCAGCTATCCAGTGAGTGCCCAGAGGAAGCTGTGCATCCTTTGCTGATGGGGGTCTTTCCTCTTGGTGGATGCCTGTCGGTGGTGACTGGGGGGCTCACAGGGGCCAGCTGCACCACTGCCCTGCACCCCTCCCAGAGAGAGCCTTTGCTCTAGCACTTGCCGGTGCTCCCCCATCCCCTTTGTCACAGCTCTGGGGGTTCCTTGGGGGGTGGCTCTTGCTGCCTGCAGTTGGGCTGTTCCCCAAATTTCACCCCACTGGCCTGGAGCTGGCAAACCTGGGGTTCTCTGGAGGTGTGAGCCAGGGCTGGACATGGAGGATGCCTGCGGGGAGGTCTCTGGGCTTCAGTCCAGATCAGGGAGAAGAGGCACAGGCACGTCAGCTCTTGCAGCAGATGGTTCATTTTGTTTTGGCACACAGGTGTGAGCAGGACTGCCTTCAATCACAAGCCCTGGTTTGAGATTGGCTCTGTCCTGGGGGGATTTGTTCCCCAGATAGCATTTTGAATCCCAGACATGCCTCATCCCTGCTTTCTTCAATTCTCCCCTGCTGCTTTCTCTGGTTGATAGAAGGAATCATGGCCCAGGGCAAGAATCTCCCTTATCCTTACCCCCAGCAAGCCCTTTTTTAACTATCCCCAGCCAGCACCGAAATGCTAATGGCCAGCATCTGTAGCCTGTTGCTCTGTCAGGAGGTGAGGCAGCGGCATTGATCCTAAAAACACACCCCACAGCCACCACAGCTGACTGGGACTCCAAGGAGCTCTTCCGTTGGGTGGTGGGACAGGCATAAATGCTCCCAGAAAGAAAGTTTGGGTAAGGCAAAAGCATATTTCCCTGGGATCAAGCTGATGAGGGAGCAGGTCACCAGTGGGGTTATAGCTGAAACCTAGTGGGAGCATGGAGGCTCTGGGCAAAAGCAGAGGAGGAGGAGACACCCTGTTCTTACAACACAGGGTGCAGAAAAGCTGGGGTGGGAGAGGGAAGGGGTCTGGTTACTCCCTGGTCTCACAGTTGAGCCAGCAAGTCTTGAAAAGGGTTAAGAGCCTGGGCAGAGAAACATGTGTCTGGGTTTGTTTCCCTGCCCAGCCCCTGTGTGTTTATTATGCTAGTTCATGTAAAGGCTTGTTGGGTGTTGGAAGCCCTGCGGGCTGCTGGGGCTGTTTGCTGCTGCTGGTGTGCATCCCTGGGCATCGGCAGGAAGCTTGGCACGTGCCCGTAGCCAAGGCTTGGCAGAAAGAGCTGCTTGAATGAGTGGGGTGACAGCTCCAGTCTGGAGGGCTGTGATGTCCCATTTCTATAGGACACTGGCTGGGATTTGAAAGCTTGTGGGACAGGAGGACTGGGCTCAGACCAGGGGGTGCCAATGGCCTCAGCACAGCCACATCTAGCAGGTCATAGTGCTGCATGGGGCAGCTCCTCTTGCCCTTTGGGGCTGGCCCACTGTTGCCACCAGCTCTCATGGAGACACCATTGGGGGTCAGCCCCAGCAGCACTGCTGCAGAGAGGTTTTCTGGATCTCTCCTTCACCCACCATCACAGCTTAACGAAAACCTTGTGTCAAACTCGTCCCGTAGATGCTGTGGGAAGGCACACAGCCTTCTCCTGCCCTAAGGCAATGGGAAGAGGCGAGCCTTTCCGAGAAGGCAACAAACAGAGCTGCTTCTGGTAAGCTCCTTTCTTTGAGACTGGCAGCATTCATGTGTGAACATGTTGGATGGAGAAGTGGGAAGTGCGGATGTGGAGGGCAATGATTGTGCTGACCCATGCATGCTTTTGGATGGGGCCAAAGGGCTGGGTCTGTGGCAGGTGGGAGCTCCCTGCGCCCCTGAGTGAAGGGCTGGGGCCAGGAGCTGGCCATTCCTGCCAGAAGAAGGAACCCCCTGGGACAGAGGGGTTGCTGGCACATGCACTTTCTATTCCCACTGCTGTGGGAGGGAGGGATGGGGGGATTAAGTGGGGGTGCTGCAAAGAGGCACATGCCTCATCCTCTTCCTCAGCCAGGGCAGCAGGCGCTAGCGTGGCCCTGGGCTCTGGCAGAGGTGAAATAGCAGAGCTGTGGCACTCTTCCTGCTCCCTGCCTTCTGCCTGTTCCCACAGTGGCCCTGGTAGGACCCTTTTCCAGGATGCAAAGGAGAGGAGACCCCCCTGTACCACCCTGGGGTGAGGCACAGCACAGCCACTCCTACGCCAAGGCAAAGCCTGACAGCAGCTCCCGTGGCAGCTATGGTCTCCTGTGCCGCACAGAGGTTCTGTCACGCCCATCCTGACCAGCCCTGCTGTCGCTCTCCCCTCTTTTCCCTGCCATGCAGTGGTGAGAGACCACCCTTTCAGGATCACCTGGCTCTCCTTCATAATGCCAGCTCCATGGAAATGTTGCCTTTGGGGCCTGCAGCTATGCAGAAGGATTACAACATCAGGATGTGTCTCCAGCTTTGTAGGGACTTAGTAGGACCCGATGTGCTCAGGCAAGCCTATCCTGGTGGAGTCCCAGCATGCTTCTTCCCCTTATCTGCAAAGCTGCCCCGATTTCATCTGTGCTGTCCAGGCACATCTCCCCAGAAGAGCCTTCCCCGTCCCCTGTCCTAGGGAAGAGCTTGCACCCGGTGGCTGCGTTTCTCTGTGGGGGACAAGTGACTCTTCTCTGTTTGGAAAGAGCTTAACTGTGTTGCGGAGTAAACAGTTGTGTGTTTTTTTCTCTGCATGAAATATTTTCAACCAGCTTAAATCTCGTTTATTGCAGTAGCCCTTGCAGTCCTTGGCAGTCTCCATGGGACAGGAGCAGAATGAGTTGTCCTCAGTTCTGGCTGCTCCAGCTGCCGAGGAGAGGCACCAGTCCCGCTGCAGGTATGCACCCTTCCGTGTAATGTCCCACTGGGATCAGCCACCAGCTTGCAGCTCAGGTGTGGTGCTGCCAGGGGACAGAGCCGCATCCCGCAGCCAGGCTGGCTTGGGATGCTGACCGGTAGCCGTGGGCTGCCTTACTGTGGAAAAATACAGAGCATCAGCATTTTGCAATGTGTGCTGGAGCCCAAATTTGGTCTTATTCACAAGGACGGAGGAGGCCATTGTGTTCAGAGAAGTGAAAGCCTGGGTGATGTTCTCTGCTATTTTTGAAACATTTTCTATGTAAAGCAGTTTCTTAAAAACACAAGCCCTGCACTGGTTGATACTTCCCAAATAGTTGTTCTATCCCACGTGGAGACACTGGCTGCAGACAGCCCCAGACATCTGTTCCTCATTTCCTGCCTTTTTCTTTAATGTGAGAAAATTTAGTGTCCTGCAGTGCCAAACAAATGGATTTGCTGGATCCCCTGTCATTTAATTCTCCCCCTTATTACACTAATGGCTCAAGAGCTCTACATTAAGCATAGGCTGAGGGCATCTCCAAAATGAGAGGTCACCTTTGGCTCTAAGGAACCATCTCCTGAGTATGGCACTGGTTGCCTTGGCCGGGAGAGAGGAGGATGTTGGGTCGGTTCTGGACTACTCTGGGCTATACCACCCAGTGCCATGTAATTGGAAAAGCCATCAAGATTTCTCCAGATTGAAGTCTGGAAATCTGGTCCCACACATCAGCGACCAGCTGTGTTCCCTGGCCTTGACTGTAGTACATGCACCACCAGTCTCCCACGTCCTGGCTCAGACCTTGCTGCCTGTGCGCTCTTCAAGAGAAACTGGAGGACCCCAGTTCTGGTGAGTGTGGAAGCTCTGCTGCAGTGCTAGTGCTTGAGCTGCCTTGAGTCTAATGCTCTCAGACTGCAGTAAAGGGGGATTGTATCAGAGTAGTGGCTGAGATGCCAACCCCACTGAGGAGAGGTGGGTGTAGTGCAAGGACGAGCTGCCAGCTTGGAGCTGGGAGCATTAGCAGGGGAAAGAGAATCTCATCATATGGACAGAGTTGGAGTCCTGGGTCAGCCTGTCTCCTTTGCAGCATCAAGACTGGCTGGGTCTTCCCAAAAGCTAAGTGTTCCTGCTGCCTCTTTCCAACAAGCCTCTGGGACAGAGATCATGGACAACATTGTGGACAGCAAAGGATGTTGTTAATACCTGCTACCAGGGGTGCTGGGCTTCCCTGCTCTAGGAAGACCAACTCCTGAAGTCTTGGGAGCTCCTGTACAGACCATGCAGTGGAAATCATCAGCATTCTCATCTGATCCTCTCTGGCATCTCTTTCTTCCAGGTCACATACAGCCTCCTACATCTCACTGACTTTTCCTTTTTCTCCAGTTACCACTTGATTTCCAGGAAGACAAACCTACTGTAACAAACAGCGCACAGTCCTTCTTGCACAAGGAAACAAGAATAGCCATGGAACATAAATTTCCAACATGGAAACACCCTGTAGGAGACGGGCCATGTTCTGGGGCCATTTCCTGTTTGTTTAGGACACAGCCCTTGTTCTCTTTGCATATTGTTTTGCATATTGCCTTTACAGGGTCAAGTTGCTTTTAGCTTTCAAGGGCAAATCTCCCTGCATGAGTCATACATTCCTTCAACCTGTGAGAACCTTGACCCTGTGCACAGGCCTGGCAAAGCTGCAGTGGGTGGGAAATGCTTGGAGCTGCTTTCAGGTGTCTCATGGCAGAGACAGGATCTGGCTCTTTGGCCCGTGGTTATCTGTGGTTTGGAGCAATAAGCCAAGCTCCTGGCTAATGGTTGCCAGTGAGCAACCAAAGGTTAGGGGTATGGCATCAGATCAGGCTTCTGACCATGCCTTGTGCTGTCACCAACATCTAGTCCACACCAGACGTTGTTCTCCCTTTCTCCGCAGCAAAGCCAGTGTTTAAGTAGCAGGACATCCACCCTGATATGAAACTGTCCTTAAAGCAGAGCAGGAACTGAAGCCAGACAGCCCAGACTCCAGCCTCGACGCCAAACTGTCTGGCATGAGCCACCAAGTGCTTTTGTAGGTGCGTGGGATCAAACCTGGAGCTGTGGGCCCAGAGGTTACAGCCCCAGCCCCAATGGTGTACAGTGCCCTGTGCATGGTCCCTCTGCCCACACGCATTAGCAGGTGCACAGACGTACATTTGCTCATGTTTTTTCCTTGTCCATGTTTCAGATCAGCCTAAGGTCCTTCCTCATTCATACTACAATTAACATTATATGGGGGGGAAAAAAGCAACCTTCTTCCTAGTATCTACTGCTTTTCTTTGGTGCTATACCATCCCTTCAGAGAGCCTTTGGGTGCTAAGGGTAACCTCAAGAAGCCTCCTTCCAGTCCTCCTAAGGAAGAATGGGGAAGGGCTGTGATGAGCTGCCCCAGCCTGTGGCCTTCACTGGAAGGCTATGATGTTCATGGTGGGCTTTCTTCCTCCTCAGTCTTGGTCTGTTTTGTTTCATTTTCATATATTTTCTTAGCACAGTCTGTATTCCCTGGTTCCCAGTTACTCAGTTTTTCTGCTCTTTGCTTGAAAGCTGGTTGTCCCTGACTTGCAGAGTTGCACACTCCATTGCTTGGGCACTGTGGTTCGTGTTTATGGACTGGCATTGTCCTCTTCTGCCTGCCCTCATCCACATGACAATTTAATCTACAGTCCCAGACCCACACTGAGTAACTACTTGCTATTCCTAGAAACTAAAGCAAAAATAAATCAAATTAAGATAACAGCAATTGCCTAGACAATTTCTATCATAACCAAAGAAGCTAAAATAATCTGAAATCAAGACAAGTCCAGAGAAGACCTGAGACCCTTCACTGTCAGATCAATATAATGCCTGTGGTTTATCACTAGTTACAGCAGAAATAGCTCCTGGGCTACAGCAGGCCCTCTGACTTCAGGTTTTTCAGTGCTGCAAGACCCAAAAGAAGTGCAGTAAGTGGCTGGCACTGGCGTGCTGGAGGAGCAGATGTGCAATGGGACAGGGAGGGTCGTATAGGAAGCAAGTTGGGAGCAACGATGCCAGTTTTCTGCCAGCTGCAGCCCAGGTTTGTCACTGCTCTTTGGAGCTGCCCACTCCCTTCAGAGCCAATTGCTGTGTCCTGCTTTTGGTAACTGTAGGGCTTGCCGGTGGCTTAGACCCATGGCACTGCCAGCATGTGAAGGCTTGCCACGTCCCACGGAGCTGCACTGAGGCTGCAGCTGCCCTCCGCCGCCCTCCTGCAGGTTTTTCCTTGTGCAGATTCCACCTCCAAATCCAGCTGCCGAGCTCACTAGGAGCAAAAGGAGGTCTCTGAGAGTGTCCTGGAGAAGTCCCCTACCAGGCAAAACACCACTAGCCCAGTCTGCGCAGGAAAAGCAGCTGCGTTACCCTGCCTGCCAAAGAACTGTTTGCACCTTAAAACCAACAACGCCTGTGGCAAGTCATGCCTTTAGCAAACAAAGCACTCACCCTCCCACGTTATGTGCATACTGGGGCCCTTCCTCAGTTTTATCCATTGCTGGCAGTAAACCCTTTGCAGAAGAAGCAGAACTTGTTTCTTCAGGGGAGATGTGAGCATGTGTGGGCTGTGCCATCACTGCCAGCGGCCAATGCGCCCAATAGTCTCAGGCAATGCCAGTTCCTGGAATAAAAGTTTCCTGTAAGGCTCTGCCCAGCCAGAGAAAATACCATCTGGGGAAGGGTCCAGAAAGCATCCCAAAAGATGCAGCATGTTGTGGTCCAGCTGGTTCAAACAGATTATTTCAAGGTCTTTATTTTATTTTCTTTCCTTGAAATGGGTTTTATTTTCTATTGCAATATAAGCAAAGGCTGAAGTTACAGGCTAGGAGTTTCACCAAGTGTTTCAAAAATGCAGCATATGGAAACTTGGGGGTTTTCACTCTTTAGGAATAAAATCCTAACTGGAACTGCTGGAATTTCCCACAGAACAGAGAAGCCAGGTTTCCACCAGCCCTAAGAAAACTCTGGGAAAAAAAGATTTCAGGGGCAGCCACACTGTCTCAGTCTTGATCTTATCTTCGTCTTTCAGTTGAAGGAATTGGCAGGGGAAAATTGTTATGTATTCTGCTGGGATCTGAGATGAAAGAGAAAATAAAGGTGCAGGATGTGACTGCTGCGTTGGTATGTCCGCTTCAGACCTGGCTTCATGCTCGTGCCAGGAAGCCCCCCAGCTGGCCTGGTTGCTTGCAGATCTGGGGGACTTATACTCCTGCTCTCAGCATCAGCAAGACCTCGATGGCTGAGACCCTGCCATATATCAAAAGTCAGGGCTGTAGGAACAGGCACATGCCACAGACAGCATGCCCAGGGACAAGGAGCTGCTTGGGGAGGCCACTGGGTCCCTGCTCACCCCTTGCTTTGGTGATGCTCTAAGAGGCAGCCTTGTGTGAGCTCACCAACCTAGTTGATGAATTTGTAATCCTGATTAGGAAATTCCACCTCTTTTGGCCTAACAACCAACGCTGCTGTTATAAGATGTCTGCCAAAAAGGTAGGGAATAGCTGTTTTTGCATTCAGGGGTAAATAATGAGCTTAATGTGCATTGGGGAGCTGCAGGTTGAAGGTGGAGAGAGCTTTACAAGCCTAAGGACAGGATGCCTTAGCGCAGGCTGTCTGGCCAAGAGACACATCAGTGGGAGAGGAGGATGGAGCTGCTGACTCCTGAAAGTCCCTGCCTGAATAATTTGCCAAGGAGGCTGGAGCTGCTCTGTGTGCACTAAGAAAAGCTGATGTAAATGCAGCTGGGGAATTCCAGGAGCCATCTAGCTCTGGTGCAGGCAGTATTCCCTCCCCTGTCCCGCTCTTCCCTCCGCCTCCTGTCGTCACCCTGAGACACGTGTGGGGGGAGAAGAATAACAGCTGAAAACCCCATCTCAGGGCTTCATAATCCTGGAATGAGCTGCAGCAGCTGTGCTGTTCCGGAGGATGCAATAAGCAGTCAGGAGTGGGAAATAACTGCCTGTAATCCTTCCCTGCGTGCCCTTCCTACCGCGGGAACATGAAGGCTGTTTCTCTCCGGGTCCTGTTTGTGCTGAAGATCTTGTGCCTGGCGACCCTGGCTGGAGGTGAGCCACAGTGCCCCTTGCCACCCCCTGGGCTCCCCGGAGGAGCAGCCAGGTTCACGAGGGGCTAGGGAAGAATGGGGCGGGGGGGGGAAGTGGTGCTGGATCGGGCTGTGGGCACCAAGGGACCTTTGTGGGCTGTGGGAGATCTCATAGCAGGATCAGGCTGGGTTTGGGAGGCAATCCTGGCAGCAGGGAAGTGGGAGCAGCCCCGTGATGGCTTTTGTCACTCCTGAGGGTAGGTGGGGAGAGTGTTGGAGAGACTTTCTGGTGATCCATATTGGAAAAGAATCATAATGCACTTCTTTTCCCCTTTTTTCATGTCCCCTAGGGACATGCTGTGGGGGCAGGCCGCAGCCCATCTGAGGGTGGCTAGCTGTCTGCACAGGCTCCCTGTCCTGAGGGTGCTGGTGCTCCCATGGCTGCGAGGCGGGGGGCTGCTGTCGCCTGCAGCCCCAGTGCCTGTGCAGTGTGTGTGTGCAGTGCGCACCTGTGTGTGTGTGCACAGGTGGGAAACGCTCTCCTGTTCGCTGGATAAAGATCTTAGCGAGCTCCAGGGTGGTGCTGAGTGGGGCCAAAGGACCAGGAGGAGGTGGGCGCAGCTCTCCTTGGGTTGCTCTCGGTTTAAGTCGTCTGTGGCACAGAGCAGTGATTGCTGCTCAAGGCAGCAGTTAAGCAGAGTGGGTTGCCAGGCTGGCAGCCAGCTTCTCAGCAGTGCAGGCAAAGCTGGACTTCACCCAGGACAAAGGAATGGTCTATTCCCACCATGGGAAGGGAGAGGGGCAAAGAGCCCTTAAGATCTATGCCCTGTTGCCACCAGATGAGAGGAGTGAGGACAGCAAGAAGGGCAGCTGGGGATGGAGCTTCTTCCTCTCCTCACACCTCTGGGCAGGTTCTCCAGGGCTGGCCTGAGTAAAGTGGGCAACAGGGACACCGGGCAGCTTATCCTGCCCTGGGAACCCGTTGCCTGCTTTGGCACTGCCTAGCTCTGCTCACCTGCGACCAAACATCCATCTCCTCTAAAGTGATGAAATCAGGCTGGCTTTGCAGAAAGAAAGGCTGGTGGTGCTCCCTGGTCAGGGTCTCCTGAGGAACCATGCTGAAAAGCAGGTACCAGTGGCTCCCAAGAGCAGTGCCTCAGAGGAGTGGTGGTCCTGGATGGGTAAACTCTCAGTTCCCAGGTGTCCCCAAGGTCCCTTTGGCAAAGACTCAGATGCAGCTCAGAGAAGCAGAGTTGTGTGCCCCAGGAGGAGGGGGACTACCAGGGCTGGCTCCATGCTCCCTGCAACGCTGCTCTCTCCTTGGTACGTGCTTTCCAAGCTCCTCCGCTCTGGGAAGAACACCCCAGGAGTTCAGCTAATTGCAAACCATTTGCATTGGTGCCAATAATTGTAAAATCAGCTAACGGTTAACAGAGAAAGGCCTTTGGGAGCAGTCTCTGACCATTCCCTGCCATGCACCTCCTCGACTGTCCACAAGGACGGATCTGGCCCTCTTTGCTGTGCCTGTTTTGTTGAACACTGCTTCTGAAAGTGGAGGACACCAGCAGTATGTCCTCTGGCTAATGAGAGTTAATTGGGAAGTTGGTTGCCCCTGAGCTATTCTTGACCCTAAAGTGCCACAGAAGACATTATTGTGTGAACAAAGAGTTTTGCTTTAACATTACAGAGACCTAGAGATTGAAATGTGCTTCTGCAGAGAGGCCGCAGGAGTGTTTGCTTGGGATTTCTTTGCAACCATGCATTTCCCCAGTAAATGAATCAAAAGAGCTGAGGGTGCTCCTGTAGCGATGCTCATTCTTGCACCTGGTGGATGGATCATTCCCAACTGAACTGCATCAAATTCACCAAATTGATTTGGGAATCTGAGATGACATTTTGTAGAGACTGCCTGATCTAAACCAGACTCCAGCTCCTTTCTTCACAGGGGGCCTCAGATAAATCAGGGCTTGTTTTTCTAAGTCTTGCCCCCTGGGATGTCAGAAACAAATTGCCAGGCTGCATTGTGCAACCTCCTCTCACGTGGCAGATGCCTGTTGTTGGAGGCTGGGGGTAGGTGCAGGAATGAAGGGTCCCCAGTGGTGTGACTGGCATTTCTCCTTGAAGGGTTCAAGTGGGGTTTTGTTTTTACGCTTTGCAAATTGAAAACCATATTTTCTGGTGGAGATGGAAAAGAGATGTTTGGTGAGAAACTGTGCTGTGAAGCAGGGCTGCTGAGATATCTACGGGAGCAATGTATCATTCACCAAAAGGTTCTTTCCCTGCACCCTTTCTCTGAGTCCAAGTCACATTCAGAGACCACACACCAGCAAAGAGAGAGGCAGGATGCTTGCCTGGAGGGGAACTCCCGTGGGAGGAAGAGTTAGGATTGATCCAGATAAGGGGAGGACAAGCATCCTGCCCTCTGATCTGCACTGTCTGCACCAAGAGCCCATTGGTGACAGTTGCAGCAGGTCTTTGGGGGATGAAGAAATGTGTCTGCTGGGCACCATGCTGAGAGCAGTCCTCCTGTGACCCAAATGGGAGAGGACCTGCAGGTCCAGGTGCTTGCACATCCTGTAAGGCAAGCTGCAATGGTGTCTCAAGAGCCCCGCAATTTTCGCAGTGCTTTTTTTGCAGTTTTCTGGGTATCTTATCACCTGTTTGGGTGATACAAACAATCGTGGCCCTGATGGGATTTGTCTTCATCTCATTTTATCAGGAATTGGAAACTTTCATGGCAAGCTTTGGATTTCTTCTCCCCAGAGAAAGGGAAAAAGAAACAGTGCTGTTTTTTATAGTACCTAATAAAAGCCAACATTTAATATGTTGAAAACTTTATTTCAGGGCAACCCAAAGCACCTCTGAAGTGTTCAACAGAGTGCAGCCGTTTTACATCTGGGATAGCGGCGAAGCGGATAAAGAGCTACCGCATGACCGAACCCCGCTGCACTAAACAAGCTGTCATGTAAGCGCAGCCCCACCGCCTGCCTCCCTTGCCGCACGCCCTCCAACCCCGGCCCCAATGCCTGCCTCCCTTGCCACACGCCCTCCAACCCCGATTAAGCATTACCCCATCAGCAAATGCCCTTGTTTGGAGCAAGGAGCAATCTGGAAACAGAGCAGACGCTGGTATTTATTTGAGGGGCAGGTTGGTTTTTTTCCCTATTTAAAGACCAACAGCCTCCATGTGAGACCAAGGGCTCAGGCACAGAGTGAGACAGGGATAAATGGATGGTGAAAGGGACTGACAGACGTACTTGTTGGCAGAACGGGGCAGCAGAAGCATGCAAGGCAAGAGCTCACGTGTTTCTGTGAAAGCAGGTGTTTTCTCTGGAGACAGATTCAGACTTTTGAGCTTGTCTGGAGAGGCAAAAACCTACATTTTTTTTCCCCAGGATAATTGTTGTTCTCAAATTGCCCAGAAGATGAGGCACCATTGGGACCACTTTGTTGCAGCCCAGGAGGTTGCTCTAAAATGAACCTGCTGGGCTGACCTTGGAAAGTCTCATCTCACTGAGTAAATCAGAAGGTTTTGCCTTCACGTATGCTTGCCCCTGAGCAGCTGGTGCCTGCAGAGCTTCCTGCTCTGAGCACTGGAGGCAGACTGCATCCAAACATCAGAGCAATGCTTTCAAAAGAAAAAATTCAGGGGGGGGAAACCCTTCACCCATGAGTCACGTTCAGCTGCTCCTCATTCAATCAGATCTCAGAGGCACCTGCCCTTCCTGAAATAAATAATCCATCCAACATGGTGGTGTTTACTATGGGCTTGAGAGAGTTAGTGTTGCTGTCTGCGTGCCTTCCCTATCACGCTGATCTTCTAAACCAATGTTTTCTTTATCCAGTAATCCCTTTTTATTTTCAGATTTATTACTCTGAAGTCCCTGGAGATTTGTGCAGATCCAGAGGCAGAGTGGGTGAAGAAGATCATACAGAAACTGGACCAGAAAAATGCCATAGCCTCCCCACTTCCATGTGATGCCACCTCAGCAGTGGCACCAGAAGAGGTCGGTGTTTTTCAGAAACATGTTGGTCTTACAATAACAGTTCCATCTCAAGCGACTGCTCCAACTAGTTTCTTCCAGGGGACTGGCACAACAGTTCTGGAGAGAATACGTGTTCCTGCTGCCAGGACAGAGGCATCCAGCAAGCCTCCACCAGCCATGCAGGACACCACCCAGGTCCCTGCAGGATCATCCCCTGTGATACAGGAAGTTGCTGCCCGCTCAGAAGTCACTCCAGAAGCAAACAGAGATTCCTTAAAATCTCCTGCACCTTCAACAACTTTTGCAGCAGGCATGGTCTCCAGCCAGTCCACCCCATATCCCACGGCTCTTGTGCATAGCTTTGACAATGCTGTGGGATCTACAGAAGAACCTGTAGGACGTACCGCAAATGCTACGGCTCATATTGGAGACACCGCTTCTCCTAGCTCAAATTCAGACCCCATGGACATTACTAAAGGATCAGACCATCCTGTACTTTCTACAAATGAATCCCTGGACCCTACAAGTGCAAGAGACAATGCACCAGATGCTGCTTCTAGCAGTTCTAGTTCAGATCTCCCCTCCCTCCTGGGCAGCATGGAGATCACCACAATCCCAGCCACACCAGTTCCACCAGAGGCTACCCCAATTTCTACTCTAAACTCCACAACTGCCACAGACAAAGGTACTTCTGTCTATACCAATAAGGTTGCCAATTCTTCTGCAGGTGCTTTTGGTACTAGAATATTTGATTCTTCATTGCCTGTAGCAAAGCAAGAGCCTTCAGATACAATAGTTTTTACTAGTCAAGCATTCTCAGGCCAAGTCAGAGTGCAGATAACTACAGAAAGACCAAACAATCTGCTTCTTCACAGCTTCTTATCAAGATCTCAGATGCATTTTATCATCCCAGTTTCTGTGGTAGGTGGTCTGATGGTTTGCAGTGTTGCCATTGTGTGGCTATATCTAAAATTTGGAGTCAAAACGGAAGAAACGTCAAGAGAAATGGTACAGGGGTTGCTCTACCAGAATGGAGGACATGAAAACAGTGTCTATCCAATGGAAGTAATCTGAATGCTTTATGGTGTGGACATTTTTGGCCTAAACCAGATGTGTGTTGCTGCAGGAAAGCTAAGTTTATGCTCAACTGGTGACCAGTAGGAAGCAAAGCAGGGAATAAAAATACCAGAGAAAACTGAATTTTTTTGCAGAGCAGAATGTCAAAAAATATATTTAATTTGTATATTGGAAATAAATGAGATGCTTTTTTCTTCTGGTACTGTTACGTACAAAGGCTGTTGCTGTTCTAGAGCTGCTTGGTGGCTCTTTGCCAGGTGCTGGGCAGAAGTGAATTTCCAAATTGCTGTTGGGAATTTTTCTGCATTTCATCATGGCCCAGCTGAGAAGCCACCCACTCCCCCACACTGCTGGACTCGGGCTCAGCCACCTTGAGCAATCTTAACACCAAAAATCACACAATTTGCACTTAGCAAACTCTCTGTTGCTTCTTTCTTTGCACTTCAGATCACTGCTCTGTCAGACCAAGACTGATGCTGGTGGCCAGCTGGATGCTGGCTCTCCTTGGGCTGATCAAATACCCCATTTGCTCTTGTGGAGACACAAGGGGTAGTCTAGCTTTTCAGACAGAGGTAACAAAAACTGCATCTGATTAGGGGACTGAAGGTCAGTGCTACAGATTCCACATTCAGAGGAGCTGGCAGCACACAATTGATCTTCTTGAAATCGGGCCACCTTTCTCTCCAACAGCTACAGGCATTCCTTCTTGCTGACTTAGTCTGAGACCTAGTTCTTGGCAAATCAACTGCAATAAAACCCTTCTGCCAGCTGATGCGCCCTGTGTCCAGCCACGTCCAACAACAGGGCAGGATAATGTGGAGGAGCCTTTGCAAATGGGAGAAAACAAGGAGTCACCCAATAATTTTGCTATTCATGTGATAACATTGGAGGGTTTTTGCTGTTCTCTGCAAGCACAAAACCCAGGAAATATTCTCTTGGAGTAGCTCAATGCAAGTCTGAATTTAGTCATATAGGAATTACTCCACTACAGCAGATGTACCATCCTTCTGGTCCCATATTCTCTCTAGAAATCAGCATGTTTGCCAATCCATAAAAAAGCAAAAAGTACCTGTTCATGGTCGTACACTTCAGCTGCATTTTAGGTTTTCTTTTTTGGCCAGCAACGATCACCAGGCTATTAAAGCACCATAACAGTACCAAGCTGTTTTTTTAAACCCAAATTGTTTTTGACTTTTAGACGTCTAGATGTTACTGTATGTAAGCCTTATCTTTTATCTGTGGTCAGTTCCTGAAAACCATTATTAAACATTGACTCCAGTATGAATTTTGCTGGAGCGTGCACAGGTCTTCAAGATATGATGCTTTGTAGGTAGAGCTACACATCAAGGGTCAGATCCTCTGCTAACCAACCTCAGTGGATCAGAGCCCAAAGTATAAATATGCATGTAGAAAAAAGAAAGCAAAACCACATAATAAGCAAGATAATCAAAGAAGAAATGATGGGCCAGCTGTAAAGCAGAGCTAGAGGAAGGTGGCCTATTAGATCCATCAGACGGCACCTTCAGGGCATCTAGCCCTGGAGGTGGAGGGGATAGACTATAGCGGTGTTTGTTTTCTGCCTTCATTCAGTCCCTTAGTTCTGCATTTTGTTGACTTGAGAGAGGGGAGCCAGGTATTCATCTCGGGCTTTGCAAGTACAGAATGCAATCAGATTAACTGTAATTAGGAATTTGGGGTGAAACCCCTCCTTGTACAGCAGCACTCCTGTGCAGCCCAGCTCTGTAATGCTGGCTGGCATTGATTTACGTGGAGGGTAAATTGGAGGCTGTCGGCACAGCCTCCCCATCTGCCCCGCTTGCATGTGGCTGGGGTTCTGGCCTCACAGTTTGTGAGGTGGTGTACTATGGCATTATTTTTATACGAAATACTAGAAATGTTATTTTTGTAGTAAAGTTTTGTAGCCGTTTGAATGTATGTAATGTCCTGTCCTTGCTACTGAAGCATCACGGAGTCAAGACATTTTCTGGAAACATTGGAAAACACCTTGTCTATTTTCTTGCTGGTCTTGGATGGCTTGTGCATGTCCATGGGAGCTGGGTCACTCTCCAGGCAGTACAGAAATGGAGTGGACACTTGTCTTGTCTGGCTATGGGTGAAGTTCTCAGCTTGGAGTGATGCTGGGGAGATGAACGTGCACCAGGCAGATCTGATCACTTCAACTCCCGCCATGGTATTTGTAAGGACACTGGTTTCAGCTCCACAGCCAGCTCTCACCATCTTCCAGCTGCCATGGTCATGCTGGCACTCATCAGGAGGAGCTGCTCCTCCAGCCCAGATCCGTTCTTTTACTCATCTTGCTCCCCTCTCCTGTTTCCAGACTGCTACCAGGCAGGATGCTGGCAATCCTCATGGGGGGCAGTTAAACCCCAGGGGGGACAATGACTGCTGCTCCTCCTTGCTTTACGCTGTGCGATGGGCAGTCTGGGAGGGCATGAGGCAAATGCCAATACAGAAGGACGGAGCCTGCGGGTGTCACTGGTTCCTGGGGCTTATTCATGTCATTTGCTGTAGAACATAGTGACTTTTACAGGTTCCGATTCATTTGTGTATCAAATATATATGAGTACGTGCGCGAGATATATGTTCTGTACCTTTTTTTAGAAGTAAAAGTAATAAAGTCCTTATGTTAAAAACACTTGTCCTCAGAGGATTCAGCCCAGGACTGGGTGAACAAGTCTGGTCCCTCCAGAGGTGCAGAGATGAATGCATACACTTAAGTACCGTGGGGGGGAATCCCAGCATCACCGAGAGATGGGAAAGCCAGCACAGTTGATGCAGTCGGGCTATTGCTCCACCTCTTCACTGTTTAAGGGCTTCGGGCTTGCCAAAAATTTGCAGGGAATATATTTTCTCACAGGGAGTCGCATTTCCTATACTGCTAAGGCACTACTGAAAAACAGCTGGGTTTTTGCTTTGTTTCAGCAAAGCTACAGCTAAACAGCAACCCACGGAAAACAAACGTTGTGCTCCAAGTCTGTTCTGTAAGGGGACGAGAGGGCAAGGGCTGAGCTAGGATCTCTCCCACCCCAGCAAGGGCTTGGGCTGCTCTTGCATGCTTCTCTCTGGTGTAAGGAAGGAGAGGTGGGAAAGGCAACACAAAACAAGAGTCAGTGCCCAGGGACTTGCCTGGAGGGGGGAGCTGGAAGAAGCAAGAGGGTCATGGATGAGCATGTCCCCTGCAATCCAGCCCCATGCTGTGTGGCCACCCTGCCCCATGCTCTGGCACCACCGGCTTAGTGGGAGGATGGCGAGGGCCATGAAAATTTCCCACAGATGAATCACCAGGCCAGAAAGGTCATTCTGGGGATAAGAAGCTCTGTGGAAAGAAAAACACTTTTTTTTTTTCTTTTTTCCTCTCTGTTATGGGGAAAGGGCAGGCGAGGGAGGGGGAGGCTGTGTAAACAAGGCAGCCCTGACAGTGATGAATCATTTCCAACATGCAGAGCAAGCGCCGGCGCCAGCATGGGCCGCTGGGGAGCTGTGGCTCCGGAGCACTGAGGGAGCTTTTGGATGCCCGGTCCCTTGGCCAGCTGGTGGCACACACTCGCCGGCTTTGCTGCTGCTCCCTGGCTTCTCTAGGTCTGACAGTGTAGGGAAGGACCTTGTGTGGAGGATGTCCAACCGTGCACCTTCCCGTGCTCCTCCTGGAGGTCCGTGGGCTGCCTCCGGTGCAGAATTCGGCCCAGAAGACAAGTAATGCCTGTCATGCTCAGGTGGGACAAGGCTTGCCTTCTGCACCTTGTGTGCAAGACACGTGCTTCTGCCTCGAGATTTCCCCCCAGCCACCAGGAGACAGGGGGCCCATGGTCATGGTGTGCCCCTTCTGGTCCCTTGCTGACCCACATATTTTGTTTTCAACCCCACACCACTGCAAACCCTCTCCACCACTTCGTTAGCCAGCTGTTTTGATTGACCTTATGAGAACAAGGAGTCAGTGGAATGCCACACAGGCCCAGCTCCATGCATTCCCATCCCCATAGGATCCATCAGATGGCAGGGTGACAGGCCTTGAGGGCACTTATTGGTCTTAATCACCCTGACCAGCCTTACCTGTGGATTGACTCACCCCCCTCCCACACTCCCCTCTGCCCACAGCCCAGGAGCCCCATTTAAGCTCAGGCTTGAGGCTCTGGTCCTTGCTTTGGAAGTGTTGTAAGAGTGCTGGTCTGGTGTCCTGGCCCTGGCCCTTGGATAGACCTTAGACCTAAGCTGTAGGTATCTTGTTGCCTGGCTGGCTGGACCCTTTGGTGCTGTAGCCCTGTCTCTGTCCCCATCTCCTGCTGAATAGACACCCCCGAACCCTCCCCAATATATCCTGGCTCTAGTTCCTCACTTTGGTGTGTCTGGGACTGTTGATGGACCTTGTTACCGGCCCCTGGCTCTGCCACCCATGCTCAGACCCAGTGGGACCCCACCTTGCTGGTGAGGATGCTGCCTGTGCTGGGGTCATCCTCAGCTCCTGGCTTGTCCCCTCTCACTCCCCCCTGTGGCCTGGACCTGGCAGTGAGACACCTCTGCCTTTGTCTTCTCCAAGCCCTGACTTCTCTCCAGGGTGATGTGTGAGGGGCATGGTTATTCCTGTGAAGCAGAGACCCTGCAGTCTCCATCCTGTCTGGTTTGAGACTTAGATTGTGACTTATGAAGTGTCTGTCCCTGCTCAGCATGGTGGTTTTTCTATGAAATGTTGCGTAAGCGCACTTGTGCTCATGGCAGCCTCTGGTCAAGCCAACGTACCACCACTTTAATAATGCTGGCTTAGTGGAACACAGGATGTCCTCTTCACTGCTTTGGCTCTCTGGTTGCACAGCTGTAGTTCTGCTGTGTGGCTGTGGTTCTCCCGTGCTTTGCGCTTGCTTAATCTCCACTTCTATGAGGATTGTGTCCCTGCTCACGTCACTGCAAGGGCTGCTCTTGTAGCTGAAGTCCCCCTTGGGTAAACAAGAGATTGTCAGGACTCTCCAGGGTCATACCTCATCATTGACCATCTCTGGTGATGAAGGAAGCCTCATTTCTGAAGCATGCTTGAATTCTGCCAGGTAAGCTACAAGGCCACAAAGCAAATAATTTAAAAAAATAATAGAAAGAAGTAAGGAGCCCTCCAAGGAGGGACGTGATGTCAGCTTGACAACTCAGACCATAGTTGGCACAAATACTTTTTTATTACAATATCTAGATTACAATATCTAGGGACCTTAATGTATCTTTCTCATCACGTTCTTTGAACTGAATTTAGTTTTCTGATTACTGGGTTTTATCCTAATCAAAAACTAAGGAACAAGTTAATTCATAACTTGTTCTACTGCCTCCTTGGAGTTATCAGGACTAATTCTATTCAGAATTAAATCACTAAAAATGGCTGAAATATTGCTTCCATGTCCTATTCTTTTTCTGTTATCACAGCTTTGCTTTAAAAGCTGAGCTGAAGCAGCGTTCCACTGCTGTGTTTAACTCCAGGAGCTCAAAAAAGATCAGGGTTGAAAAAGGGAGGGTAAAGTCCTCACCAAACATCATTTCCCCGATTGCTACCTGACACAGAAGCCTCTCCAGCGCAGAATCTCCCTTGGGAGCAGCAGCTCCTCCTGACACCCCGGATCCATCCTTCACTTAACCTTGAGGCAGCTGTTCAATCTCACTGGAGAAAAATGGGGAAATGTCTCCTTTTCAGTGCATTTGAGAAAATGGGCATCACATACTTTTTTTCTCTTCCTTAGCGAAGCAGCCACTTCCAGTTTCTGGTCCAGGTGCATCCACCCCTGCCTCTCTGCTTGGGCATTGGGGTGAGGGTTCCTTGCCCGGCTGCAGTGAGTTTCTGCTCTGTCCCCTGCACAGGTGGGTGAGCTTGCCCAGTGACTCAGTGCAGATAATCCTCTGGGAATGAGCTCCTGGACACATCCTTCCTGCAGCCTCTGCATCTCATGACGCTGGGCAGGACTTACCGTACAGGATGCAGCTTGGATCACCAGCTTCCAGTACTTGCTGGTCCCCAGTGTCCAGCTGTAGGAAGCAGGCTTTGGAAAAGACTCTCGTTTTCCTCTTTTTAAAGTGTCTTTCCAGGCTGTAGGACCTGGCACGGTTGTACCTGGAGTCGCAGGGTGAGTACTGACTCCGGGAAGAAACAAGAGCATCGCCTTTGGTTTGTGATTGTATCATGAGTCAACCAGAGCTTCGAAATGGAGCTGGGGAGACCCCTGAGTGAGCATCCCAGGGAAATGTGGAGGGCTTTACACTCAGAAAGCTGAGATTTTAATAGAAGAAAAACTAGAATGTTTCATATTGTAAATAGAGAAGACTCAAAGTGACTGGCTGGAACAGAAGATAATAGGGAAAAGCTTATTTCTAACCCTCCCACCACCTCCTTGAGGACAGGTTTCAGGCACTCGGTGATGCTCAGCCATGTCTCTCCTGCCTTGGCAGCCCAGCTGCTTTTGCAGTGCAGAGCCTGTGCTTTTCTGAGCAGCATGATGACCATGTGGCTGTGTTTTCCAGCACAGGGGGATGTGCTCAGTTATCTGCTGAGACCCTGTTTCCAAGAGTGGGGCTTGTTCTGCCCAGCTCTGGGCACCAGCCACACTGGCACCATGGCTGGCAAAGCTGTCCCCCAAGTTTCCCTCCTCCTCCTCCTCTTGTAGAATCAAGAACCAATTTTTTTTTTTAATATAAACAAGCAAATTCTCCAGAGCCCATTCAAATGAAAAGGGAACTTGGGCCAGCAGTGGGGCTTTCCAGCACTCATCAGTTAACAACTGCACATCAGCCTTTTCCTTCCCAAAAAGTAAAGTTAAAGAATAAACATCAAAGGGTCTCCAGGGTGTGATAGTGATGGTTTGAAAACCTGAGAAAGGGAAAGCAGAACATCCCAGGCCAGATATTCTGCCAGATAGGCAAGCACAGCTCAGCAGAAGCAGGTCTCTACTAGTATTTTTACTTCTCAAGGTCTTCTCCATCCAGAGCTGTCTCTTCTCTCTTCCCTGACCCTGGTTGCTGGGTGCCCTTGTACTTGTTCAGCTACCAGCACTATGTGCTGCCCTGGCTGCCCACCCAAAGCATGACCCACAGCTGAGGAGTGGTTGCGTGAAGCCCCAGGCCACGGGGAGACGTGCCATGGACTTGCAGCAAGACCATGCCTACCCATCCCCAAAATCCTTCTGCGTTGATAACAGTCCAGCCCTTGGATGGTGGCTTTGCCCCAGGTGTGGTTAGGGCAGGCTGTGCGCTCCCTTGGTCCATGGCTGCAGGAGCACCTGTCTTCCCCCAGCTTGAGGATATCTGCCATGGGTATGACAGCATCATGCCACCTGCACTTGGTGGCCCTGCTCCTGTGCACACCACAGGCAAGACAAAAATGCATCAGGAGCAGCAATATGGCCCATGTCCCCAGCTCAGCATTGCCAGTTTGGCTGCAGCTCGAAGAGCATCACGGTGTCCAAAAGGCTGCCTGCTGGGATGGTCTCCATGGGACGGGAGGCTACTCTGGTCCCAGTAACCATGGCCCAGGTTTGGGGAGAGGCTCTTGGAGAGGCACGCGAGTCTGCAAGAAGGGAGCGTGGGGCAGAGAAGAGGTGGGGAGGTGGACAAGAAGGGAAGGGAGCACCCACAAAGCTGTGGGGGAAAGGAAAGGTGCTAAGATGCCTTCGGGGATCAGCAGGAGGGCACGAGGAGTTTATGGCAGCCAAGGGAGACACTGAGTCACTGGGCTGAACACTCGCAGGAAGGAATGGCACTCTGGGACCTGTTCAGAAATGCTTTATTTTTAGTCCTCTGGTGGCTATGCATTATGGGTGGTCTCACGTCAGGTCCTCCTGGGCCAAGTCACTCTTTTGAGATGCAGGGACTCCATCTCTCCACAGGAGCTGAGCCAAAGCACAGCAGCTGCAGTGGTCTGAGTATGTATTTTAATCATTTCTACAAGGTTGGGAAGAGCCTTGGCATGCCCTGCCTGGCCTCCTTGAGCCTTCAGCAGCAGGAGATGTGTCTCCTCCTGCAGCTGGGGTTGAGGAGACCTGGGCATGACCAGAGCAGTTCTCAACACTGGGTGGTTTTCTCCCAGATTTTTTAAAAGGCACCCAGGGATGACACAGTCCCAGGCATAATGTCTTGCTCCAAAGGGGCAGAGAGTGGCTGGGGGTGCACTGTGAAGAAGGGCTTGAGGTCGCCCCTTGGGTAGCTCACAGTGGATGAGGGGGGACCATGGTGCCCCAGGCATCTGCATGGGACCCTGCTTCTCCATGCATCCACCTACAGCCTGAAAAAAAAAAAGAGGGAATGGGGAAATAAGCTTTCAAGCAGGGGCTGTGCATGACTGGCAAGGACCTGCAGAAGGGTCTGGTGGTCTGAGTGGCCAGGTGAGGAAGGGGGAGTCAAGCACAGTGGGGAGAAGCTGTCCCCAGGTTAACACAGAGAGGCTGACCCCATTTCTGCAGGTCTCTTCAGGGACTGGAAGGCTTCAAGGCAAGGAAGATGTTGGAAAAACACCCAAGAACTTTGAACACCAACTTTTCCTTCCAGTTCCCTCAGACTGATTCAGCCTCCTGCCCTGCCCTGAAGCCAAGGGGCTAAGCCAGCCTCATCTGCAAAGGGAGGGCTCGGCTGCACCCCCCTTCTCCTTTCACCCCATGCTTCCTGGCTAGAAACAGGGACTTTTGGTGGAAAACTTGTGTTCCTCTCCATAGGAACAGCATCAAACATGATGCAATTTCTGGCAGTATTTGACATCTTGCAGCTTTCGAGCAGCGGAAGGCTGGTGGCAGCAGCAGTCACTGTGTTTCTGCTTTAATGCTCCCCAGGGAGTTCACAAGCCATCCAACCGTCCCCAGCATATTTAAATTGGCTCTGGGCCTGAAAAGTGACTTTGTGTGGAAAGCCAGACTTTACCTTTCCTATGGCCATGAATCCCCTCTCTGTGGGTTTGGGAGCCCTCCAGTTTATGCCTCCATGGAGGAGGATTTCACTTCCCTCGTGGACCCTATGGCTTTCCCACAGCTTTTCCCATCTCGATCAACGCAGAAGTTGCTGAGGTCTGTTCACTCTTTCTAGATATCATCTCGGTCAGTAACCCTGAAGATCCCACATGACATGGAAATCCCCTTGGCCAAAGAAAACATACAGGGCTTTCACTTGAATTTGGTTGAAATTCTTTGGAAAAGGGTAATGTGGGGAGGGGGTGGAGAGGATAAATTGCACCTCCTTGCCTGAGCTTACAGTTGAGCTCCTCCAGAGGCAGAGCAGCATCCTGCGAGGAAGAGCCCTCACACAGCCACCATGCTCGGTGCAAGGACGGTCCTGGTGCTTGTGATGCTACTCACCCTCTCCCCATGCTGTGATGCAGGTAAGGCACCTCACGGGCCACCGCTGCGGGTTGGGGCTCAGGGTCGTCCTGTTGGGGAGGTCAGGCAAGAAACCCTGGTGTGGAGCAGGGACGGTGCTGGTGGCAGAAGGAGCAACCCCCTGGTCAGGGCAGGGCTGCATGTCCCAGGGTGTGGGGAAAGGATCGAGACCGTTGCCAGGGCCGGGTGGCTTTGGCAAGGCCAGCTGCAGGGCTGTTGGTGCTGGACAATAAGCTGGAGCATCCTCCTGCCCTGGGAGGGAAGGAGGGCACCTGGGGCTCCTCATGGCAGCGTCTGCAGAACTTGGGGGATGTTGTATGCGTCAGCCTTGTCACAGGGCAAGGTCTTAAAAACTGCTTTTCCATCTCTCTTTGTCTTCTCCAGCCCCTTACACACTGTCTGAGTGCTGCTTCAGTTACATAAAGTCCCCTCTCCGGCTGGCTAACCTGAAGGGTTTCTACAGAACTCCCAAGGAGTGTTTTTCCCCAGCAATTGTGTAAGTCCTGGTAATTTCCCCACCACTGTGCTGTCTCCTGGCCCACCACGGGTTCAGTTCATCCATCCCATCTGGGGACAGGACTGGGCCAGGTCTGTATGGCCTCCATGAGTGGCCATCTTCCAGCATGAAGAGGGGAGGACATGCCTGGTCCCTTCTACAGGGCAGAGTTAAGGACACAAGTCCGCTGCAGTTCCTGAAGGCTCTGCCCAGGCTCTAGAGGCATTGGGCTGCAGGATGAGCTGCTTGTAGGACAGCAAGTACCCAGGGGCAGTGTGCAGCGCCAAAGGGAGGGGAGAAGGAGAGCAGGGGAGGGAGGATGGCATGGACCCAAGAGCTGTCATTTCTCACCAAGCTTCGCCTTTCATCTCGGCAGGTTTGAGACCAGGAATGGGATCAAGGTCTGTGCAAACCCACAGATGACTTGGGTGGAGAAAGCGGTTGAGAGGCTTCAGAAAAGGAAAAGACTTCATGCCCCGTGATGTAGAGTGGGTACCCTGGTTCAGGCTACCCAACATCCTGGTGGGAAGGAATGTTTATATTCATCCTCCTGGAAAGACCTGCGGAGCTCCCTGACGCTGAGGGATGGCATTGACTCCCCAGAGCCCTGCACCGCATCGACCAGCTGGGCACCAGATCCTGGGCTGCTGCCAGCCCTGTCAGCACCTGCCCGCTGAGCACAGCCACAAAATAAAGGTTTACTTCATGTGGTATTGGAAAGTGGTGTCCTTTCTTCTCCCAGCCCCAGCAACTGTGCTGCTGCTGTGTGGTTGAGGCATGGAGCCAGCCAAGGGGCTGGGGTGGGATGGGGGCTCTTCCCACTGCCTCCTGAAACCTCATGGGTCTTGCTGGGGCAGACAGGGAGGGGGATGGGAGGGTGCTGCGTGGGTGCCCTGGGCATTTGGGTACTCACTTCAAGGGGGCCCAAAAGGGGCTGAAGAATCCTCTGAGGGCTTTTAGGTGCAAAACTGCAATTGGTTTTGGGCTTAGAGCTTTCAGCTTGTCCCTTGCCTTGTCCCGTGCATGCCATGTGTGAGCACAGCCCAGCTGCCACATCTTCCCCAGGACTTCAGTGTACCTGAGCTGTGCTGCAGAGGAAGGATTTCTCTGCAGAGCTCCCTGGGCAGGTAGAACAGAGAGCGGATGCTGAAGCAGATGAGGGATTCACGCACCTACAGTTGTGGAAATCCTCCCTGCGCCAGGGGCCACAGGGAGCTCACCAGCGATCCCTGCCAGGGTTTTGCGATGGGGATGAGAACTGGAAGAGCAAAAGTGAGAAAACTTGTGGGTTGAGATAAAGACAGTTTTATAGGTAAAGCAAAAGCTACACACACAAGCAAAGCAAAATAAGGGATTCATTCACTCCTTCCCACCAGCGGGCAGGTGTTCATCCATTGCCAGCAGAGCGGGACTCCATCACGCATAACAGTGATTTGGGAAGACAAATGCTATAACTCTGAATGTCTCCCCACTTCCTCCTTCTTTCACCGAGACAGTTTAATAAGGGGAAATAGAAGAAAACCAACCAACCAAAAAAAAGAAAACCACCAAAAAAAACCAAACAACCCACCAAGTGATGCAAAAGCCGTCATTCACCACTAGCTGGATGATGGCCAGCCAGTCCCTGAGCAACAGCCACCCTGGCAACCCCTCTGCCTATGCTCCCAGCCCTTGGGGAACAGGATTTTGGCTGCAGCACCTCCAGGGATGCTTTCACAGCAGAGGCAAAACCCATCCAGTGCTGGGGGATGACCCTGACATCCAGAACCAGAGGTCTCATGGGCACGAAGAAGCAGGTGGAGATCAGGAGGTGCTTCGGTCTGAGGAAGACTTCTAAACTGTTGCCTTTCCTCTTCAGGAGCCTTGAGACCATGGAGACACCGTGTTTGCTTGGTCTTGGTGCCCTCCCCTGACAGCTGTGGCATGGGTGCAGCCCAGACCCCAGGGCTCCATCTGGATGGGGAGGTCCAGCTCAGCATGGTGCAGGGGGTGACTGCAGCCTGCCTGAGAGCCCAGAGCCAAGCAAGGTGAAACATTCCATCACCTGGAGGAGCCAGTGCCAGGGCCGAGCGGGGCCTCACCTGCATCCTGGTCCTTCATTCACCTTCCCCAGCGTCGGCTCCTGGCAGAGACCGGCTGGCACAGAAGTAGCATCACTGTGGCCTTGGCCCCAGCTGAGCCCATTGAGAGACCTCGTGCCTTGGCCCACAGTGTACATGGGTCCCACCAACCCCTGCCCCACGGTGCACATGGGTGCTGCCAGCCCCCTGGCCAGCGGCCATCCTGCTGAACAGGAGCAGGTCCCAGCAGGGTCCTGCCTGCCAAGCTCCCTGGGAAGGCCTGGCCCGGAGCATCCCTCCTACCCATTGGCATGGGCTGGCAGTGCTGTGCCAAGCAGTGCGGGGCTGCCCAGGCCACTGGGAGCTGGAGGAAGCTGGGGCCGAGGAAGAGGGAACAGCTGGTGTCCCTGAGCAGGGGGAGCCAGCTGTGGGGCACCAGCCCCATAGCATCCAGCCCCATGGCATCCAGCATGGTAGGGCAGGGGCCAAGGACTTGGGCCATCCTTTGGAGCTGCGGTCTCCAACCAGCACAGTCCTCTGCTGCTGCTGTCGCCTGGGGATGGGGACAGGACCAGGGCTGTGACGCCACTGCCAGGGCTGTGATGCCATCATGTGCATCAGAAACCCTTGGCAGAGGGTCCTGCACAGCTGTCAGGAAAGGGCAAGCTGAAGCACCTCCTGGTGCACCCCAGAGATCTCCACCTGCCTCTTGGTACCCATGAGACCTCTGGTTCCCAGACCTACAGGGAACAGACTCGCCCCACAGACACTCTACCTCTGATGTCCTCCAAACAGGGTCCGTGGGACTGGAGAATGGCCATGGCATGGATGCTTGGGACCTCAGGGCAGCCTTTATACTTGTATATTAAAGAATTGGTTTTCTTCTGCTTTAATTTCTTTTCCTTTCCATGCATTTGCATTGCCATCAACTTTATTGCTTGCGGAGTAGTTGCCTGCTGCTTAGACGCATACCCTTAGCACAACCAATTATTAATTGAACAGGCATATAGGTTACTATTATAGCCATTAGCCCTCTACATATAGACTTGAACAAGGTTTTAAGTACCTTTCCAAACCATCTGCCAATGTGTGGTGTCCAACCCCACTCGTCAAAGGGTTTGTTTTTTCATTTTATGAAAAAAACTTTAGGTGGCTTTGGATTGTCATTACATCTGTTTCTATTCTTTTGTCTTGGTCTACACAGAAACAGCCACTGGTGTTCATGAGAGCACGAACCCCTCCTTTGGCCTCTAATAGATCATCTAATGCCAATTGGTTTTGTACTACCATTTGAGATCTAGATTTCACCTCTATTTGTAAGGTCTTTCTGGTATCTACCATAGCATTTGTAATACTACTTCCCTTGACACACTTGCTATCACTGCCTTTTCCAATTCTATTTTTCCTAGCCATGGCAGAAGGCTCTGGTGAATTTAGGAAATTTCGTTATTGCTATAGTTTCATCTTTGCCTTTCCGGCTGTGGCTGATGGTGATGAAGACTTCCTCCAGAGAGGGTTTTGGTGGCATCAGTGTCAGCGAGCAGCATCCCCACTGTGTGAGTGCCTTGTGTTCTTCCATTTTCTTTGGCATTTATTATATGCAGAGGATTCACATATCCTGTTAAACTATTATGATTACCCACTCAAAAAAACCCCATTGTATGAGTCAGAAAATATTTCCCATCTCTACATTATTTATTTTTGTCTGTGCCTACCCATTTTAATTTCTAAAGTAGGGTTTTCCCTCAGTCAGATAGTTTGTATTCAATTCTAAATTATAGTGAGGTTGCAGTTGGTCTGGACATCAATAAAATCATGTGCGCAGCCTGTCCCTTCTCTTCTCTCTACACAGATGCTGCTTGTCTTTGCATTTGCCTAACCAGGCAAATCTGGGGAAGGCCCTGGAGCTCCACACCTGGAGAAGAGGCTGTGCTGCCGGTGGGGATGGCCCAGGAGGCTGCCGGGAGCACCCCAGGCATGACAGTTTTGAAGGGGCTGGAGAAGACTAAAGCCAAGCCCAAAGGTCCTCTGCTGGGGCAGGGACACAGAGGAAAGCCTGGTCCTCCAGAGACCCTCTTGGGTCCTCTCCAGGCCTTCAAATACCCCAAATACTTCAAATACATGCACTGATTTGCTTTATGAAGAGCAGTGGAACAGTGGAGGCATCTACTAACACTTCTGATGGGACTGGGAACAGGATTAATTAGCTAAGGGAAAGGAGGAGCAACTGTGCCTCAGACAAGCCTGAAAAGGGAGCTCAGAGTTTGGCATGTCAGGAGATGTCAGCTGGAAAAAGCCATTAGCTCAGTTCTCCCTTAATTACAGCCTTTTGCTTTTAACCGATGTCTAGGAGGTGGTGTGACCCTGGTGGCTTGCTGGGCTCAAAGCTCTGTACACTGGGGACATGGCAGGAGTTGCAAAAGGGAAGGTGGGAGAGCCGGGGGGATGCAGAGACTGTAGGAGGGGGCTCAGGGGCTGCATATCGGGTATTTTGTTCTTGCAGAGCCCTTTCCTGGGGAAAGAGGCATTAGAAACCAGCAGTGCCATGCCCAGCTCTCCGCATAGCCACCCTGCCGCTGTGTCAGGCCACCAGACATGATGGCCAGCAGACCACAGCTTCCAAAACAGATTCATCAGCACATTTGATTTGTTTCCTTCTCCTTTCTTCTTCCAGAGAAGTGCAGACATGAGATAATCTTCAAGGAAGTCCATTTCCACCTTTTGTCTTCTCTGAGAAGCCCCCCCTTACCTCATCCCCAAGCCACAGCCATATCCCGTCCCGTGCTCCCGCTCACCATCATCCCACTTGGCTTCCCACTGGGTCATCACCCCCTCCTCGCACGCAGACTGCAGCTGCATCTCGCCTTCCTGAGGAGCAGATCTCTGCATGGAAGCTGGGCTGATGTCCACCAGTACTCCACGGTGCTGCCAGTGGGGTCTGTGCCACCCACCCCTCCTGCCCTCGGGGTCCTCTCTGGGGTCTGGGATGGCTCTCTTGGGGTTGTGGTAGGGTTTGTCCCATCTTTCTGCAGAAATGAGCTGCCTGTGCACTGATGACCACAAAGCTCCATCCCTCTGACCCTCATTTCGATGTCGTCAGAGGTGTGGGAGGCAGAGGCAGTGCTTGGGCTTAGACTTGGGATCAGACCCAGACTTTCCTCAGCCACCCCGCTACTGTTGCCCCATTTCTTCCCCTTCTGTAAAGTCTCCTGAACCCACTAAAAGCATCTCTGCCACCCCCTGCTCTGGGGTCCCTCCTAGTTTGGTCCAGTGTGTCTTTTTCTGCCTGACGTCCCGTCCCATCCCATCCCATCCCATCCCGTCCCATCCCGAGTGCTTCACTGCCTAAGCCAATGCTTTTGCTATGGCCAGGGGGGTTGGGGAGGCTGGTTTGGAGGGGAGTCATTAGTCACTTGCTTTTGATGACTCAGCAAACCTGTCAATGACCTGCTCCAGCTCAGAGATTTTGTTTGGGTTGTCTGTCCTGTTAGAAATAAGCAGGCAAGCATTAGACTTGATGTCTTGCCTTCACAGAAAGTTGCTTCTAATCTGGTTTCGTGGGTAAATTTCAGTTCCCCCATAGCCTCCTGGAAGCCCCTTGCAGCTTGTAGCTTTTCTGCAGAAAGCAGAAGTGGCTGCCCCGCTCCTCAACCTCTTCCACCCGCTGCTGGATGTGCCTTCAAAATAGATGACAGAAATCCCGTTTTCCCTGGGAAGAGACTTCTGAGAACACGTCTGAAATTTTTGGAAAAGCAGTTAAAGTGGATGACATGCAGAGGATAAATTATGGTGCAGTGAGAGCCAAAGCCACAGACGCCGGGCAGGGTGGCACAAAGCAGGACGGAAGAAGAGCCCTCACACAGCCACCATGCTCGCTGCAAGGACAGTCCTGCTGCTCGTGCTGCTCCTCACCTTCTCCCTGCACTGTGCTGCAGGTAAGGCACCTCATGGGTCACCGCTGCAGGTCAGGGCTTGAGGTCCCCACTGGGGATGTCCCGTTGGGGTCGTTGGGCAAGAAGCCCCAGTAGGGAGCAGGGACAGTGCTGCTGGCAGGAGGAGCAACCCCCTGGTCGGGGCAGGGCGGCACGTCCCGGGGTGCGGGGAAGGACGGAGAGGGTGCTGGGTGGCCTCAGCAAAGCCAGCCCTGGGGAGATGCTCCAGGAGCTTGGAGGAGATGTTGGCAGCCGTTCCCCAGGTCTCAGCTGGATGAGCAAGTGCTTGGAGGGGGGGAGCATGTGCAGCTGTTTGGAGCCTCCCAAAACACCTTGCAAGTTGTGCTCCTGCCTTGAAAACCCGCAAAACCTCGTCCCCAGACCGAACACCCCAACCTCACTGTGCACTTTGGCAGCTGCAGCAATGTGGGCTGTGGGATGCCAGGTCCCACACCGTTCCCCTCCCCACTGCTGACCATATTTCCCAGTCCTGTGCTTGCTGCCATGAAGGGAAATTAATCCCTGCCATGGGATGCTGTGGGAGCTGCTGAGAAGCTCCACCGCCTCCATCCTGTATTCGACATCCTGCAGTGTCATTGTCTGGCGATGCAATTAGTTGCAAAATGCTGCCAAGGGCGTTTACAACATCTCTCCCTTCCCTTCACAGCCTACAACACGCCCACCGAATGCTGCTTCAAGCATGCACAGAAACCCATCCGACACATACAGAATTTCTATGAGACACCCAGCGACTGTTCCTTGCCTGCAGTTGTGTGAGTACCCCTGGGGTTTGCCTCCCACCTCCAGCATGGCGTCACGGTTGGGTCCCAGCTGGGAGCACGTGCCTGGTGGGGGGAGCTATGGTAGGAAAGTAGCTCCGTGGGGTGGGCAGAGGGGAAAAAAAATTAGGTTTTGGTGCTTTCTGCTAATGCCAGTGGTCTGGGAAGACTCAGACATGCACCGTCAGCCTGAGGAGGGCACCGGCTGCTGGAGATGGCTCCAAGCCTTCATCCAGGATGAGCCTGCACACAGCAAGGGGAGAAGTCATGCATGGGAAGGGAATGGCTTGTGGTTCATGTTTTCACTCTCTTTCCTCACTTTCTCACTGCAGGATTGTAGCTGCCAGCGGTGCCAAGGTCTGTGCTGACCCCAAGAAGCCCTGGGTAAAGAAAGCCATGAAAAAGCTTCGAAGGAAAAAATGAAATCCTCCTTCTGCCATCCACCATCTGACCTGCCTGTCCAGTCTTCCCATCTTTGGAGGGAGCAGACAGCGCTCACGGCACATCTCCAAAGGGTCCCAAGGTGGTGGACACTGTCACTGCAGGTGGAGCCAGCCCGTACCCTGGCTGGACCAGGTGTCACAGCAGCATGGACCAGCTGGCCACCAAGTCCCTCCCGTTGTCACTGCCCTACCGGTATGTGCCCAGTGGAGCAAATATTTATAATAAAGACTCATTGCCAAAAGTTGCTCTTTGAATTTTTCCTGATTCTTCAGCCCAAGGAGCAGATCCTACAAGCCCAGGGCATTGTGCGACCAAAAAACTCCTTTGCCACAGGCATGTGTTTCTCCAGGCTTGGACCAAACTATGCCTTGTTATGGCGTGCTTCATTGGGAATGTGATAGTGGGGCCAGATCCTGACCCATAGGTCAAGGACCCACAGGGAAGGTTACCCTTGCCCATAGGTAAGGCTATATGTCCTTACAGCATGCTCTCAGCCCCATGGGCTTTGCAGGTGCTCCAAAATGAGGTGGTTGGGAGTGGAGGGTTCAGGGAGAAGATACTGATCTGCCAAGCCCTTAATACCTTGTCAGCTTCCAAATATGCTGGTGGTCACTGCAAAATAAGTAAGGGAGATGAAAAACAATGTCCGCATTGCAAGGAGGGGGAGGACACAACCCCTTCAGCTGGGCAGAAGAGATGTCCTGGCTGCTGACCTTCTGCAGGGCCAGGGAGGGCTGGGAGCAGCACAGGACCCTGCTGTTAACACCAAGCTGCTGGTCCATCATTTCGTGTGAGAGGTGCAAAGCCAGGAAAACCTCAGAAAGGTGAAGCCAAGAGTTGTGGTTAAGTGCCATGGACTGATCCTCAGCATAAAGCTTCATGAGTGTTTCATGCCCATGATTAGAAACCAGGGCAGGGCTGTATTTTCTAGGACACTGAATGGAGGCAGGGGACAGGAAAAATATCCCAAATGACATTTTTGCCCACAAATCATTAAGCACCATGGGATGAGGCACTGGTGGAAAGGAAAGCTGAAGCAGAATCAGATTTTGGGAGACACGTCTCATGGATTGTGCTTGGCTGTTTATAGACACAAAGCTCCAGGGTTACACCTTCACAGCACATAACACTGAGGGCTACAATGGCTACGTTGTCTTCTGAAAGAAAAAATGGGTGTGCAAGTAGCCGTGCAAGGTGGTAAGCTTGTGTATAGACACCCCCAGTCTGTATTTCATAAACTCTTTAAACACTTTACTTATGAAACTGAGCAGCCTTCCCCAATCACTCGAATCTGAGGGTTACAAAGATTATTTCCACCATTATTTTTTTTTAAGCACCACTGAAAATCACAATTATGTAGGCCCAAACCCAGATTATTACAGGTGGACAACATGATGCTCAAGGGGAAAAAGCAATTCTTGCCATAGCACACAGCTAATCTGGAAATTTTTGACCTGCAGAAAGAGTGGTGGTGAACAAGATGTGAAAGGTGTTACAAGATGCCATTGCCAACAAGAGGTGAGGAAGGCCAGCAGATCATCTAGGAATATTATGGGGATGACACATAGCACCCTCTGTGACAAAGGTGGTGATGGAAATGTGGGAGAAACACCATCTGCCTGTATTACAGAGTAAGCCTTGATGAAAAAAAAATCATTATTACAATTTTACTAGTCTCTATCCCTTCGTTAACAAAGTAAAATGACACTCCACTGGGCACACTGACGTTATTCCTGAGGATTTTACCACCCTGACAGCCTGTTTTGGGCAACAGGGAATGGAGTTGCGGTGATGTTCAGGACTCATCCAGACCCCAGGGACCTCCTGCTCAGGGACCACTCACGTGAGCTGACGAGTGAGATGCTGCCGGGTGGGAATGTGACCGATTGCGTGGCATCAGGACCCAAGATGCAGGAGGTGGTCCACAACAAAAAGGGCACCAATTAATAATTTCCAGGGTCTGCCCTAGGGGTTTGGCCATAAGCAGGTGCTGGACACACTCCTTGTCCACTATTTCTAGGAGAGCTTAGCAACTGTGGGAGAAGTAATTCTGTAGAAAGTTTTGAAGAACAGCCATCACGTGCTTTCTGTTATGCCAAGAAAATCTTACAGCAGAAATATATATAGGTGTCAGCAGCTGCTGCATCATGAACTGCCCCATAAGTACCCATTATAGAAGCTGGGTAGGGCCTACCTGAAAGACTTAGTGATAATTGCTTGTTTCTCTCCAATAATTGTACGTGAGGCAGCAATGCCCGAGCCAACAGCCTGCCCTGACCCACGTAATGACAGGGACACACTCCTGCTGGTGTCTGCTTGCCCCTGGGTGGGAAATACCCATCCTGGAGCCCGCTCACTCTTGTTGGGCAGACCCCAGCTCCTTTCACCAAGTGCTTGGTCCCAGGGCTGATGCCTCCCGAGCTGTGGGGCATCACTGCACTAACCACCCTGCTGTCCTGCCCGACGGCTGCCTGTGGGCAGGCAGCCCTGCTCCGGCAGGGCCGGACCCCATCCCATGTCAGAGGGGACACAAGGTGCCGCTGGCACCAGCTCCGCCGCTCACCTTCCCCAGCGAGCAGAGACTGACAAAGCACACGGCTCCACGGTAGCTCTTGCACATGGATGTGTATTTTAATAAAAATAATTCTGTCAATATACAGCAGAACGTCGATTTCTTTACCATATTTCCAGTATATTTTCATAGGCTTTTTCTCAGTTAAAATCCCCCCCTCCCCTTTTTGAAGTTTTCATGCGAAGCGTCAGATAACTTAATTCACAAATACTAAGCTTAGACTGAACCAATGTGCACAATTTGTGTAATGTCCATCATTTGTGTAACGTCCATTTAGCCAATGTTGTACCAAAGGCGATGAGAAGTCTGGAGTGGCAGAGGGAGATCTGCTCTGTCGCAGCCCAGTGGTGGCCATTCCTCCAGGGCTGGTTGGAAACCTGCAAAGACCTCGCACCCCATGCTCCAGCTGAGCGTTTCATACCTGAGTTTTGAGCAACCAGCAGAAGAGAGTTAACTGCATGGTGGGCAGGTCCTGGGGCTTGCACTGCCAAACAGGTTGCGTGCAAGAGCTTCAGGTGCCGGCAGCCTCCTCCTGCCTTCCCTGGCTGGAGAGCCGTGAAGAGCATGCACAGGTAGGACCGAGAGAGACAATCCCAATCAAACGCCTGTGCAGAGTCCTTGGTCTGGAAGAGTCACCATACTTGTATTTTTAAAATTTTCTTTAAAATCCTGATTATCCCCAGAGTTGCTGCTGCTTCTCCTTTCTCCAAGTTTGAGCCTGTGAGAAGCCCAGCCTGCAAAAAATCCCCTGTGCTCCCTCCCGGAGGAAGGATGCAGCTAAAGCCCTCCTAAGCAAAGGGGTCAGAGCACGTGCCTGGACCCAACTGGAGTGACCAGAGAAAAGGTGTCTGCCTGGCCAGAGAAAGTTCAACAAGGAGCAGAGGCCTGCATGGCCTCCAGGAATGTTTCTGTGGCAATGTGAGTGAAAATCCCACACGGGACTCGGCTTCCTGCGAGCAGGAGAGAGTTAAGCCTCCCTCTTGGAAATAAAACAGCTGGCAGGACGTGTGCTCCTCCAGCCCGGATGAACCCTCGGCTTGCTGGGCACTGCAGGCTCAGAGCTCTGGTGTGGGACACAGGGAGAGGGACAGACGTGCCACGTTCACTCATCCATCACCTGCCACCTCTTGTTGCAGGGAAGGATGGTGGAGAGGAGCTAGGCCTCCAGGCTCTCAACAGCTCCCCTTTCCTCCCCAAATCTGCTGTAGCTCCCCCAACACTCACCCCACCAACATTTCCTCCAGCTCTCTGACCTACGCAGCAGACGGGACATGGCTCACAGCCAGTTTCTGGCTCTGAGTAAGAGCTGCTGGACTGCAGTTCCCTCCATCGGTCATTCTTCTGGGGCAGAAGGGTGCCAGCAGCACACAGCACATGTGCCGTGTTGTCTGCCCTCCCCCCCCCCCCCCACTTTTGCAGAAACACTTTGGGACAGAGATGTACAGCTCCAGTCCCAACACCAGCTCTCTACAAGTAACCTCCGGATACACCACTCAGGCTGCTCTAACATGGGCAAGGTTTGAAGGAAGTTGCTCCTTCTGCAAAGACGACTCCCAGGTGGACCTGGATCACCTTTTCAAGGAACGTGTTCCTTCTCTCATGCTGCGACCAGCTCCATGGGGCCTCACTGCGCCCAGGACCTCTCCGCCTGCCACCCTGTGGGGCAGGTGAAGTCTGCACACTGCTTCTTCACGGAAAGAACATCCCCATACTGTGTTGTGCACCATGCAGCTTCGTGGCATTTACACACTGCTATATAGCCTGGCTACCATGGTTCACCTTCTCAATCAACCCCACGATGCCAGAAGGAACTCTGAAACTTGCATCTAAGCAACATGTGCTACGTGAGTATTAAGAAAGACAGGTACCAAAGCAGAGCAGCATCACAGCAATCCAACAAGGTCTGCTTTGCTGGAGAAGGAGATGGTTCACCACCCCTGATGCCTAAGGAGGAAAATGTTAAATTCAATCTCCAGAGCTAGTTACACCAGCTCTGGTTGTTCCAGTTGTTCAAGGGAGCCTCAAGAACAAAGCTATTTAAAGAATGGTAAAGATGCCTTAATAAGACTATGAGAAAAATAAGGACACAGCTTGAGGACAGGTTGAGATGTCATTGAAAAAAACCAGACAGAATAAGGAAGCAGATGGGAAAATTCTACGTGTATGCAACCACGAGGTACTATACTGAAGGGGCCCATCCTCCACACCAGTCACAGCTGCATCTCCTGGTGTCCACATCAGGTCGGCAGCAGCACATTGAGCACCACCAGGATGTTGGAAATAAAAACAGGCTATAGCACTGATAACCACACAGATTCCACATGTCTCAAAGCAATAAGCTCGTTCTGGTACACATAGGGGGCTGGAGGGGAGAGAGAGCAGCCACTGGACAACCTCCCCGCAACAGCTGGATGCTGTGTACCCGGTGCTTCACTTCAGAGGTCCCTCTCTATTCTGCTAGCCACACGCAAAGGCTCAATTTCTAACCAGACTCCAAAAGAACGGCTGAAGAGCTACAGCCAGCCCAGCTGCAGGCTGATGGGATCCTGTATGGTGACAAAAAGGGATCGTTGCATGCATATCTGCTCCTTTAGGCCAGCGCAGCAGAAGCAAGCCCAGGAAAAGCAGCTGGAGTTGCCACGTCTAGGCTCGACAAACACGTTGTTGGCCGAGCCACAGAGCTGACCCTGGTCTCAAAGCAGCTCCTGCAGCACGAACCACTGCAGATACCACTTCTGGTAGTCACACAGGTGGGAGAACATCGGGATTGTGGGAGGCAAAGGAGCAAAAAGGGAGACCTGGTAGCAGTAAGAAGTTTTCCCAAAACAAGCTGGCCCTGAGAGCACTTCTAAGGATGCACGGGAAATAGACTGTTGCCCTCCCTGCTCACAGGAGAGATGACTGAGAGCTCATTCAACCCTGTACGTCTTGAATCAGCTTTTGTTAAACACCCACTAGGATAGGATCACAGAGGAATCAAGAGGAATCATCTCCAACAAGATGGTTCCAAGAGGAACAATAGGAACCAAAAGGAACAAGATTTGGCTCCCGGGGTACAGGAGAGATGTCCACAAACTGGAATGCACTCAGCAGCGGCCACTAAGATGGTCAGAGGCTGGAGTACAAGGTGTATGAGGTGGATGCACCTCCCAGAAACACTTATACCAGCAACTCCAATGCCTCCGACTCTCAAATTGATCCTTCGTCTTGTCTCACTCTGAAGTTCTCCCATGTTACTGTTGATGTGACTGCTCTCACTCACTGCTTGTGGGGACAGCATAAACCCTTGTCCGCGGGGAGAAAAACCTGGTGATGTAATTCAGCTCCATGAAGCTCGCCCCACAGAACCCCTGAAGGACGCTTTAAACAAGGCTCCAGGTCTGGAGTTCCCAAAATGTTGTTTTCAAACGGCCACTTAACAGGCAGGGCATTAGGCTCAAAACCAAAGTCCGTGATGTGCAGGGCTGCAGTTCACCACCCTTGAAAACAGGTTTTCACCAGGTCCCTGGGAAATGTTATCCTTCTGAGAGGCCCTTGCTGCTATGCTGAGTTTGAGGAAGGCAGGTGGAGTGGTTGGTATCCAGAGTACATAGCTGGAGTGTGCTTGCCACTCTGTAGATTACAACTCTTTGGTGGTGACTCCGGACTGATCAGTGGAGAGCTGAGACCCCTTCGAGTGTGCAGACATGGCAGAGCTGGAAGAGGTTTAGTTGTTACAGCTGCAGTATTTCACATGTCTGGGGAAGGACGCCACAGCTAGAAAGCCTCTCTTGGGGCTGCATGGTGAGAAATGTTGCCTGTGAGCAGTGTCTGGCTGTGGTTTGGAAAACCTTCTTCTAGGATCTGAAGTCAGCAACCTACGTGTCAACCTCATGTGATGGAAGCCGTATATCCAATGCCATCAGCATTATACCACAGGGAGAGAGCTGAGACCTTGTCACCCTCACCAAGAAATGGGAAGCCAGCAGTTTCTATTACAGGCTACACAATCATTTACACAGCTTTACTGAAGGACTCTTGGGAGAAGTGACACTGTGAGGGACTGCCCAGATGAAGCAGAGTCTCAGCTGGGGTGTTCTTAGTTCATCTGTTTCTGAGCAAAGCATGAGGCACTTAGAATAACAAATCTCAAATCACTTTTATAAAAGTAATTTTTAAACTGCACGTAGCCTCTGGTGGTGTACAACCACACTCAGAGTTAAAGACCTCAATTCAGTTTAGTTCTGTTCACTTTTTAAAAAGACTGCAACAATTCAAACCAAGTCTCGGCTGACATGAACCATCAAGGAGCAGCCAAGGACACTCAAACACCAAGAGGCTTTGAAAAATTACCTGGGAAAACCAAGTCAGAAATCTCATATAGCAATCCGTGGTAGGTTGAAGCCTACACCTACGCCCCACCACACACCGCAAACACACTCACCTTCCCCACACTGAGTCATGGCCATGTTAGTCAGCACTGAGCACAACAAGCAGAAACCCCTAGTGAAACCACAAGAACACTTGAAATAAAAAAACCCCCAAGTAACAGGTATGGGACAGATACGTCACAGCAGAAAAGCCTTTGCACTCCTCAGAAACCAGAATCAGGACACCAGGTACAAGAGCTGGCAAGAAGCTGGAAGCAGCAATGGATGTCAGTTACAGCTGTGAGGCCAGTTAGGAACTGGAACAAGTGGAAAGAGAAAAACAACTCAAGCTAGTACTATTGCTTTGAGTGCAAGAAGTGGACAGCATCACTGCTGTCTAGTCTACAGGGATCTACTGCCACTATGTGATGCACATCGTCAGTGCCAGAGAGTGACTCACAACTAATCATCAAGAGCGTGGCCTCTCAGCACTAACAATGTACAGAACAGCAAGATCGTTTCTAACACAGGTCTCTCTCCGTGAGAAGCCAGAGAGACCATCCCATCACACATTTCTTGGCACCAGAATAACCGGGTATCTAGGAGCATCGCGTGGGCTTTTTTATAGTGAAAGGGAAACCAAAACAAAAAAAATGCTCTAGGATAGTCAGCACAGCTTTGCTGAGACTCCAAGTTGGGCATTAATGTGACACATGACAAAGAGACTTGGCTTAAAAGAACCACAAAGAGAAGGAACAAAAAAAAACTCAGAAAGAGATAAAGATGGTGTTGCTACAAAGATGAGAGAGAGGTCTGACTGCAGTCAGACAGCAGCAAGCTAAATGGTGACCAACAGCAGAGAAAGTTGCCAAATGTGAAACACAAAGCCAGGTACTAGGGTATTTCCAACCTAAGCACCCACAATCAGCCCACCAGTGTGCCATAAGCCTGGGTCTAAGAAACAGAGAGCCTGCAGAAGAATCTCTCACCAGGCCAAGTTCACATGCTGCCTCAGGTTCAGCAACAGCACCGGGGCACGATGGGTTAGGCTGGGCAGCCTGGCAGGTCCGAAGCCTGCCCACCGAGTTAAAGTGTCTCTGGAACTGCAGTGAGGTAAGGACTGCAGCCTGAGGTAACATCCATTGCTAGGACAACAAGCAGAGTTCCCTCTGCTTTTTTCAACTACACGAGTTGATCTAATAAAAATATCTCCTCCACCTCTAAACCTCATGTTGCCTGTTTTCTTAGGCCACCACACCTCTAGCACTGCCTCTACACACTGTGTACCTTCACCAAAAGGTAGCAATAGGTGTTCCCAACCACCTCCAACACCATCTGTGCATTCACTGCCACAGTCATCTTCTGCAGTCTGGGGGACACATGCCCCCCTACTCTGCCCTGATTTCAGACCTCATGTTCCAGCTGCAAATCAAGCCCGCAAATGCAGAAAATCCTTAAGGCTCTGGGCTACTGCACAGAGGTCACACACCACCTTTCTTTCTTCAGTGGCACACAAGCTCTCTTGCTGCTTGAAGCCCTGCCACAGGCTAACCTCCATTTTAAGGGCAAACTTCAATACAATCTGTTCTTCTTTCATTGACCCTTAAAAAAAAAAAAAAAATTCATGAACAGCAGTAAAATACATGTTGGGTCTGAGCTCCCTTGGGCCCTCCTCAGAGCTACTGACCTAAAATTCATTTGGTGCAGAATTACAATTCCTCCCATGCAGCCAGACTGAACCTGAAGTCTCCTAACGGTACACCAGAGGATGCAAAGCATGCGGTCCTGCTACACAGCCTCACCAGTTAAGAGTACACACTCAGAAAGACTTACAGGCAGATGGTTTGAATGCCAAAAGCTTAGCAGCACTTGAGTCCCTGGGCCTGATACACGTTGTAGCAGGGACACATTAGTCCATCTTACTTGGAGGTTACTCACCCACAGATCCTTGCTGGTCACTTTTGGGCCTGAAACTAAAATAATTTTCTTAGTAATCCTTAAAGAAACATTGCTGCTCCCTTCTGACTGGCTCAGACCTTACAAAGCTAGTACTGACCCTAACCTGCAACTTGATCTTGGCATGTGCCACCTGCAAGGGTGAGCACAGTCCACGCTAGTGTTGTCAAGACAGTTCCAAAATTTAGAAGTGCTCATTTAGATCAGTGTTACCTGGAGGGGGTCAGTAAATATTACTATTTTTGAGTCTTAGTGACAGAGCCCTCTTATATGGAGAAAAAGGGGCATCTGTGATTTAACACAAAAACTGACAGCCCAACTGGGCAGCACCCACGGATATTTCTTGCAGGCTAACATCACCTGCTTCTACCAATACAGTGGTAGATGACTTCATATTTGTCAGTCCTGTCCCTCTAGCTGCTGTAAGAGCTGGATTTACCTATTTCTCAGGGCTGCTAGATGCTTCTACAGTGCAGCCACTAACATAGGCAATGTCAAGTCTTCTACTCTTCGCACTCACAAAGACAAGCATTTGAGAGCCTTGTACTCTGAAGAGAGGCATGCACCGTGAAGGACCAAGCTCCTCTAACTCCCATCATTAGTGCGTGACAGGACCTACCTCACCAGGTCCCCTGCAGGGTTGTATGATGTGCATGGCTGGGACCGAGTCTGTGGGCAATAAATACATCAATGACTTTGAGGAGGTGGAAGAGACCTTTTTAATAAACAGGATTCAAATAAAATAAAAAAAAATCCCTCTGAACTGCCACTGCAAGAAGAGTTCAGATAACTAGCACAGAAGATGATGCTGTATGTGCACGATGGAGGGAGAAGGGAAGAAAAGAACAAGCTGTCACCAACTTGATGAGCTTCCTCAGTAAATCAGCATAAACCAGCTCAGCAAAACTCTCCAGATAAAATATTGGTGGATCCATGAGAAACAACTCAAATCAAAATAAAGAGAAATCCCTACATCGGAAGGCGCTACATTAGAATAACCAGCGAAATACTGAGTGCCGCTGGAGCCGCAGCAATGGCAGGGAGACAGGTAAGATCTGCCAGTCGTTCCTGGGGTCAGGAATAGCCACACAGTGAGGGACTCACTCAATCCTTTCACAGGCGCTGTGTGTGTGTGTGCTAGAGGGGGTGTCGGTGGCAAGAAGGTCAGGCTATCGAACGAGGTGGTGGTGTAGAGTGGCAGCAGCGGAGGGTGAAGGGCAGCACTCAACGATGTCAACTCCATCTTGCTCTGGTGGCTAGTGCAAATAGTCGTCTACTCTGGCAAAGGAGCAGGAGCCCAAGCCCACACGAGCCATGAGCCGCAAACACTCCGAGGCCTGGCCCAGGGCAAGCATCAGCGGGGGCTGCTTTGGCAGGTTCTGAGATTCTGTGGGGGCAAAAAAAGAAATCTATTTAGAAGAGGCATCCTGGCTGCGTGCCAGCTCACCTGCACTCAGGTCCCTCTCAGTCCCACCTGGGCACCAAGCCCAGTATCCCTGGCAGAAGGCGCTGGCTCTGGAAGGAAGCTACTCCCGAGTACTGCTGGCACTGCACCACTGCTCTTCTGCACACCTCACCACCCACGACACATCCCATGTGGGGCCACAGCTCAACAGGGCCTTTGAGAAAGTGCTGCTGTGGTGGCCAGAGCAAGAAAAAGGCAGTGGAGCTCCTGCTGCCTCAGTGTTTGCCAGAAAACCCTCAAAGAATGAGAAATCAAAGCATGGAAGAATAAGGAAAGGCAGGAGAAATTGGCACCAAGTGAAAGGTAACCTCTCCATCTCTCCCACTTGTGCAAGTCTACACAGTAGTCCAAGCCCTAGACAAACTCGCTCACTGGTCACTACTCCTTTTCAACTTCATGTTTGCTATGTATGCAAGAGGGAATCCTCAGCTGAGCTAGACGAGGAGTCCTGCGACCTGTGTGATGGAGCATGTCCAGACACCGACTTTTGCATCTCCCTGGTAACATTCCTCAGCAACTTGTCCATGCTCCTCACACACTGGACAAACAATAGCTACAACTGAGCCACCCGGCTGCACACTTGCCCATGCTGACTGTCAAGGGAAGGGACTCTCCTTCCCAAACCATATAATTTCTGTTCCTTTACTCAGACAGAACAGGAGCCTTCACAGGTTTGTCCATCAAGCTGTTCCTTCCCCCAGAAGATAATCTCTAAATCTCCTTCTGGCACACTCAGTGTGAGGTGCACAGAGCCACTAGGAAATATATCTGGGCACAGTGAGCTAGACTGTGCACACGAGTGAAGCATGAGTTTCCCAGACAAAGCAGCTGTCCAGCGGACAGTGTTTGGCCAGCTGTGGATGGACTGAGCTAACCCAGGAGTGTCCTGTGAAGTTACCTGAGCATGGTCTGGTGACAGGATCAAGGACCCTGCCTAGAATGAATCAATCCCTTTCTTGCAGGCTGCTGGCATGCCATAACCTCATTATCACTATACCCATTTCTCCACCATGGGATTTTCTGTAGCTGAAGATGCCAGGAAGGTCAGCAATGACATGGCAACTCATTGACTGGAAGCACAAGACTTCCATCAGGGAAAGCTGCTGCATATACTACACCAGGTTCAAGACAGAAGGGTAAACGACAACAAGCTGTTGGGCCAAGGAACGTGCTTGTCTAAGGAAAATGGAAGAGCAGGCATAAACATTCAGCTCTGAGGAAACAGAGGAGGGCAAGAGACTGCTCATACCTGGATCCAACCGTGATCCATCCTGCTGACACAAAGAGCAAAGCTCATCAGAAAAAGGGGAGCTGTCTTGCTAGTTGAAGAAAAACAACGTATAACCAGATCTCTGCACAGAGCAGGGTCCTCTCAGCACAGTTAAGACCAGAAGGGAAAGAGCAACAGGGCTGGACCATTCGCATAGCCCTGATTCTAACAGTGGACCACAGGCAGCCAGGCTCTCTGGGCTCTAGCAGGCATAGCACATGATGGGAACATGCAGAGGCAATGCTTGAAGGGAAGAAAAACTCTGCCTGCTTTTAACTCTGCATGTTCAGCATGAGCTCAAAGGTAATTGGAATTACAGCTCCCCGCCGTTTTAAAGCCAACATCATGGAAACCTGCTTCACTTACGAGCTGCTGCATCAGAGGAACCACTTTCCGTACCAGAAAGTAGGATGATGTCAGGACAAAACTCTGCCAACCCAAACAGCATGGAAAAGAGCCCTGGTAATGCCAGCAAAATGATTCAGGTGGGTTCAGAGCAAGAAGGAAGAGGGGCAGGAAATATATCAAAGATATCTTGGCTTCTTCAGTAAGCAAGGGAGGAAAATCCTAAGGAGCATCCTTGGAAGCAGTGTTGAGGAAGACCCAAGGAAGGGAGCCAAAAGAAGATTAGATCAGGAGGATCCGTTCTCTGCAGGCTTCCCTCCTACCTCCCTTCCTGCATCACTGCCCTGTCAATCCCCAGCAACAGAAAGAGAGGAAAAAGCTAAACACAAGTTATTTCTGAACTTTTCCTAACACTCACAGGCTTGCCTGCCACAGGACAGCCCTTGAGCGCAGGAACGTCCAGTGGGTAGCACTCACGTAGGAACCAGGCCTTACCCAATATAGCACTATTAAGAGCAGCACACACAGGTTCCCTCTGGATCGGGTCCAGCTGTTGACCAACGGGGCAGTTCCAAGGGTCTGAGTAAGCTAACAAGCTAAATGCATCCTGTGTGAGAGAACAGAAAGGCACAGTAAGGTCATGCATGGCTACAAACACACAGGAAAACCGCCAAGTCCATCAGCCGGGGCACCTCCTGCCATCGCCAAGGTGACAGGTGCCTACCTCCTGAAAAGAAATGGCCCTTTTCTTCTTGGCAGCAAGGGACCACACTGGGCCATCAAGACAGTGGATTAAAGAGGGTGCCCCCTCCACCTGACAGGGGAGCCAGCACAGGAAGGCAGGTAGAGTGTCACCTGGAGAGAAGAAGAGCGAAGGCAGGCAGGAGCTGTATGTCTTCTCTCCTGTGCCAAGAACTGGGTCTAGATGCTCTACATTCACTGAGTTTCAACCTCTGATCCCCATGCAGTCCCCCTCTTCCTCACCAGGTGCAGAATTGGGGGCCACCCAGAGCTCTGCAAGAGAACCCACAACCCCAGTCCTGGCCCAAAGAACTGCTGCAATGCAGCACAAGGCCCAGGCTTACCTGAAGCATCTTTTTGTGCACTGTGTTCTTCCCATATTCTCTGCAAAGCTGCTCGCTCAGCATCTGCAGCTCCCGTCCAAACTGGATCATCCGCTCTGTGGCAGCATGGTTCCCTCCACAGAGCTGCCTCTGGGGGCAGCTGTCTTCTAGAGTAAAGGCAGTGAAGAAGTAACAATCGTCTCTCATTCCCAACCACTGCCCACTCTGTGTCATGCCACCCATAAACTCCTTCCCCTTCTGGAGCAGGTCGCTGCTCCCTGCTCTAAGTTTATCCCAGTGGAAGCTTTTTCTGATCGCTGCACTACAACAGCCAGTAGTGTTTTTTTCATAACACCTGTTAAGGGAAAACTTGAGCTCAGTTTGTTTAATGCCTACCTAGGACTAGCTACAAATCAAGTATTCTGATAAAATCATGGGAGCTTGCAACTCCAGCTGTGTTACCCTGTTACAGCATACACAACATGGAAACCCCTGGTCTAACACACCCTGGACTCAGAAAACTTTCAGTCAGAGATGCCAACACCACCAACTTCCCAGTATTAGGTGGCCACAACACTCATTATAACTCAGTTTCAGAGGTAGTGTAGCTAATTCATCCTCGCCCTCCTGGCTAAATCACCCACAAACAAGACAGTTGTAGCTGACCACACTGTGCTGAGGACACTTTGTGGCTGGGCATCAGCCAGCCTTTCACAGCTCGGTTCAGTTCCTCAGCTGGAAGAAGTGCCAGGACTACTCTGAGCTGGAATTCATGACCAGTGCTGAACAAACCTTTGACTCCCATTGCCTTCTCTGCTCCACAACATCAGCAGCACTGCTGCAAGACTATGAAAAGCCAGAGCTGGTTTTAGTTCCAGGACAGATTCATTTTCCCCGTGAAATGGGCATCTTGAGAACTTCATTCACTGAGGTGGGGAAAGAAACCCAAAGTACATGTTTTTCCCCCACAATCCAATCACAATTTTAACTCTCCTACCAGCTCTTTCTATTTCCCTTTACCCCTCCTGCCTCTGAGGTCCTACCCATGCTGGATTCATCTGTCTGCAGGATCTCTTCATGTTTGTAGGTGCCATTCATTATCCTGGTGGATGAATTTTCCAGGACTCCGTTGGGGTAATGCTCAGCTTCCATTTCCATCTCGCTGTCACTGAGGCGAAAGGAGGAAAGAAAGGCCAGATGTCTAAATTAGAAAGGGAAGAAATTAAGATGACACGTGCCAAATGATGCCCAGCAATGGCCAGTAAACCAGGAAAGGTGCCAGCTGCACTACAGGGAGTCAGATGGTCTAATTCAGTGTAGTAAAAAACGTTGCAGGCTTCTGAAGGCAACTTATGAAACAGGTTTCTGTTCTGAAAGTGCCTGTCATAATTACAGGTGCAGAATGCTTATCATTTTCCCTTCAGGAGAAGGCAGCGAACAGCAGCCAGACAACAGATAACATAGTAGCATACTAAACAGGAGGGAAATCTTGGCTGTGGTAAGCCATCAACCCTTGCAAAAAGTGCAATACAGAACACAAGGGCTCTAGGCTTAAATGTTCAAGACAGCAGTCTGAATGAGATTGCTGAGTAAGTGCTGATTAACTGAAATGATGAGAAAATCTTGCTGGGACTTGGGCTTTACATTTAAAAAAAGAATCATAAATCCAGCACTATCAAATTATTCTGGTAAATTGAGTCTGAACAAGTGTTTTTCACTCAGTTACGTGCTGTATGGCTCTCAAAAGGTCATGACAGAGACTACAAACTGTCCTGCAAACTGTGCTCAGCACAGTACTCAAGAGGATGAGTGCCAGTAGCAATTAGCAAGAGATTCTACAAATCACAAGGATATCCTCTGCTCCTCAGACAGCCCTGCAACATCAACCTGGAAAGCGAGCCCAAAGGAAGCTCAGTTCTCACCACAGCTCAATATGCTCCGCACTCCAGTAAATGCAGAAGTAACTATACCACTCTCCTGGACCACCTATGGCTTCTTGGAGAAGGGAGGCTTTCTAAAAGTCTGACCTGCCATCACAAGCATGAAACAAATTCTAAAACAAGCATGAACAAATACTGCTGATTCAGAGGCTCATCTGGAAGGAACTGGGCAACAGGTGGAGGTAGCCCAAGAAAATCACTCAAGAAGGCAATGCACCAACCCCGTAATCACTTGAGCTGCTGCCTCACCCACTAAAGGGCAGGCAAGCTGCTTAGCAGGAGTAATCGACTGGCTGAGGCAGCAGTAACAAAAACAGGCTCAATGGGAGAGTTTCTATGCAAACTATCATGTTGGGCTCTGATGACATCAGTTTAATGGGACAGCTTGGTGTTTGAAACAAGAGCATCATCATAATTCCTTATGAGATGAGCCTCCAAGCCTGAGCCAGAGCAGGGGAACTGGAACAGGCTTGTGACTGCGAGGAATAGTAAGGACCTTGTAGATACGAAGAGTTACGTTGTTGTTCAAAAGAGCAGGACAGATGCCCTTCTGGCTCCTCAGAAAGCAGACTGAGCCCTCTCCCACCATCTCAACCTCCTCAGGCAAAAAAAAAAAAAAGGAAAAAATACCTGGTTTCTTGGTTACTCGTACTACTGTGCTGCTGAGATTTGGTAGAATCTGTAGAATTGGACTCAGAGTAGTTCACAGATGAGGGGGAGGAGGAGGAGGAAGATGAAGATGATGAACTCAGTGTTGGATATTTACTGTGACTCTGTTTGCTTTTTGTGGACATGACTCCATTGCTACAGGTTGGACTATCTGCTCCTGAAAGTCAAGAAGAAAGGGAAAAATGAGACCAGACTAACGATATCACTCTACTGTGAAGTCAACAATTTAGCAAGAGAGCAGGCCCCAAAGTAAGAAAGCAAAATAAGACTGCAGATCTTAAATTATGATTCGTCGTTCTTAAATTCAATGGGGTTTAGAGAAAACACAACTGTATATGGAAGGAACCCCACTACTCATCAGCAACCCCTGAGCTTAAGGAAGTTCTAAAAATGGGCTGTAAATAAGAGATTGGCAGAAACAGCTCACACAAGTACAGAAATTATTGTTGAAATACGAAGCATGGGTGGTTTGTAAAAAAGTTTACAAACTCTCTCCTCACAAACCCAAATATTTCTCATAAACCCTCTATCCAGGAAAACTATGAAAGCACAGGTGAAAACTGGGCCACAAGGAGAACTCTTTGCAAGCAGAACTTCCCAGGCTTTCCACAACCTATCTTACATTAGGGATATACTTGATTCACACAACACTCAGCGAATAACAACAATCCTCTTAAAAATCAAAAGCTAACCTTCCTCATTCAGGAGAACAGACATCACTGAAAGGAGAGTCAGGCTTGAAATCTCATCCGCTCCCCCACAAAAGGTGCCCATCAAGCTGTGGAACTCACTGACACAGGGCACAAACCTTTACATTACCACAAGTTTTATATGGATTCAAAAATGACTGGCTAAACTTACAGAGGCTATTTAAAACCAAGACAACTGCAAATCATTAAGGGATCAAATAATATTTTGGAAAAACCTCACTGTGGGCTTGCCTTCTTCATATATTCTTCCCTAGCCAACCAATATTGACCACAGGATCTCAGCTAGATGATGTGACCTGGCATGGCTGTTCCTCCAGATGTGATGGTGATATATCCAAATTCATCAGCTGATCACACAATTATATTTATAGCTAGGGAATTCACTTATTTTTTTATCACAACAATACAAAGATTCAAACAACGGGCCATTTTGTGCATTTTAATGACAAAGACGCAGTAGACCGTGCACAACAGTTCTGCTTAATCTTTGAAACATGCACTGATGAAATTATCACTATTTTGAAAGCACAAGGTCTGACAGAGAGAACTGTGGAAGGTGATGTCCCATGTATGAAGATAAATACATATGAATGCTGCATTGCGTTGCAGGGGCTTTTTTTATGTAGGCACCTCCCAGTTTAAAACAGGTATTACCAAGAGCTTTTATGGATTAATGGGATCATTCTGACTATCTAGTCAAAGAAACATATCGAGGGTTTCTGGCAACACAATATAGGAAAACAAAGATATTGGCTTGGGAAGGAGAGTGACAGCTTGGAGGCATTCAAGTAATTGTCTTCCTTTCCCTTCAATGTTTGCCTGTCCACAGTTTGTCACATGCAGCAGCACGAATACCAAAACAAAATACACTCGGATTGCTGTGAGCAGCTCAAGGCTCAGTGAAGCAGCTCAGACTGTTTTCAGGGGCTCTGCAGGTCATACTCCCAGGCCCACTCCATCTTCAAAGCTGTAGTCAATAATTACCTAGGGAAGATACCTTGGGTGCCCTGCTTTATCTTGTCCTTTCCACTTCAAATCCTAAAGTTTAATTTCCCAAACTGCAAAGAGTTGATGCTCCAGAGATGGGTTTTGCAGGTACAGAACTGCTCACTTTTTACATGTTTAGAGCTTGCAAGGTAAAGTCCATGGGGGAGGGAGAAGCTGTCATGCAAGGCATTCCCGTAACCTTTCGCTCTGTTGGCCAGAACAGTGCATCCTCTGCTTGGTTCTTACCAGAAAGCAATTCTTATGCAGACTCCAAGGTACAAGAAACAGGCTTTGTTTTCCAGACCTCCTCTTACAGCTCGATCAGTGAAACACTGAGTCGCTAGTGGCTGCACCAGAAGGCCAGCTTCAAAAGCTTCCTTATTCTGAAAAAACCTGCTCTGCAGACAACTGTCTGTGGAAAATAACTAACGCAAAGCCAATTCTTTAACAGTATAGAGACACCCATGATAACAGCATGTCCTCTCAGCTGGGTATCAGAAAGGAAAGGAGCATTTCATAGAATAATGCACAGAAAGTAGCAGGTAGTGTAATACACAACCATGTCCACTTTTGACATTTGCTCTTCTCACTAGGAGACACAGAAAACCCACTTACCGGTACTATGAACATGTGAGTTGCTTGATCCATGTCTAGGACTTAAGCTGGGGGACCCGGGGTAACTGTCCTGGGATCTGGGGCTGCGGGCGCTGAAACAACGTACTTCACTGTCTGTCCCATTCACCATCTCCACAAACTGCCGACACCTGATTTCATAGGAGGGAAGAAGGAGAAAAGGGTGCGTGACAGCCAGGATGCTCTGCACTGAGATTTCCTTAGTTACTGAGAGGAGAAGTCCTAGCAACTGCATAGGAGTTATATTTCTTGGCTTTCAAAAAGACATTTCAGACTCCGGGTACTTTTGTTTTGTGAAAGCTCTGATAATGCTATGGGAAGAAAGAGTTCAGAAACTGCAACTTTGATGCTAATGAATGTTGAGACAGTCCCAAAAAGCAAGTTTATTTCCATTGTGCTAAGAAGAAACTGTTCCTTTACAGCATGCTTTCATCTCCACCACATATGCAGGTACTCTAAAATTCAATTGTGGTGGGTTTTTTTTTCAGGGAGAAGATACTAAATCTGCCAAACATCATAGTTCCCCCACTACTCCATCAACCTAGAAATACTGGTGGCCAATGGGAAATAGAGAAGGAATGATGAAAAATGCAATACCCACAGTGACAGTGAGGACAGCTCCTCATTTAGCTTCACTGGGAATTGTCCTTATATGTCTCAGGAGGCTGGGGGGAGCCACTCTGTATGGCTGGGAGAACTGGGACACATAAGCACTTCTTTCCTTTAGTCCCTACCCCAGACAGCCTTTTCCGTACATCTGCCCTTCTAGGAACCCTCACAGTGACTGCGACATGCTCCAGTGTTGCAAGATCTCCATAAGACAAAGGCCACCTGTGAAGGCGTTTCTGGCAGTCAGCAGACCTAAATTTCACCCACCTGTGCCTGACCTCATGAGGCAAAGCCATACTGGGTCTGAGCAGCAACAAAAGAACTATGTCTACATTGCTACAAGCACCGTGGAAGAACTGAACCTGTGTCCTCTCCCACCTGCTCCCAAAGGGATCTCAAACAGTTTGAATTCAGACCAAGGTGTGCAGCTGGACTGGATGGCTGGACAGCCTCTTTCTTCTCTCCTTCACCTACACATTTCAGCATTAGGGAGTATAAAGCTATTCATACTTACTTTAACATGAAGAGCAGGTTGGGGTTATGTTCTAGGAGGCCAGGATAGAGCTGCTGAGTGGCTTCTATAGCCTCTCCCACTCTGCCTGCTAATACTAGCTTCTGTATTCCTGAAAGCAAAAGGAGACCTATTGACACACAGGACTGGCCAACAAGAACAGGCAGAAGAGTTGTCTCACATATGCCACACAGCTCCCCACTAGGGAGGCTAGGGAGAACTGGGGACCACAGTTTCTTTATTATGGATTAGGGTGAGGAAAAGCCTATGAAAATGAGGGAGAATCTGTTAGTAGCTCAGAAACACCAAGAGTGAAAGGATCTGAAGGATGAAGCAGGTGCGCTTGGGTGGGGTGCTCTTGACTTTAGTCCTTTAGTCACAGAGCTATGCAGCAATGGAAAAGAAAGCAGGACACGACAACTGGTTGGGAGCAAGGAGGCTGCTGGGGAATGACAATTTCAGAGGGGAAGCCCCTAGGTCACCCCCATGTTACATCCTCTGGCTGGTTCACACTTGGAAGCGTATGTATGGCTGAGCATCAGATAAGCAGAGTATTCTTAGGGGGTCTGTGGGCTTAAACCACAGCACAGTACTGTTTCCCCAATATCCCTACCTCTAAGTAGAAGTAATTATACCAACAAAACTGGGTTCAAGTCCCACCTCAATGTATTCCCAGAGAAGTAACCTGAGCTTGGCCTGCAATGAGGATGTGGCACCTGTAAGCTAGGTCCAAGAAGCAACTATTGACTAAGCCAGAAACAGCTCAACAAGTTGTACACTTGTAGGAGTGCAAAGATACAAGGCAGAAGTCATCTACCATCCTGGGTGTTCATGTCCCACCTATGTTCCTTCAGTGAGTCTGAAGATACAAGTGCAAGACTTAACTTGAGATTCCATCCCTGAACTCTCAAGAGAAGCTGCTGATCTACAGAGGTTCACATTTTATTTTCTTTCTAAGTGTACTTAAAACTAAGAACTAAATGTACTTAAAACTAAAAATGCATTGCACTTCCCTCTCTGTTTTTCCTGGACTCCTTACAAACAACAGAGAAAAGGTTTTAGATTGCCTGTGAGGTGCATTGCAAGCAGAGGCTCTAGTAACAACAGGCTGTGACTTTTGCAAGTCATGAGCAGTTGAAAGCCCAGCCTGGTGATCCTCATTAGCAATCCCCAGTAACAATCTGCAATGACTTGTCTTGGCTCCCACTTCTCAGTATCTGTTTGCTTGTTATCATAGCTGAAAGCTAAAAACAAAGACATGGCTCTCACACCAATGTGTGTTGCACAGTCTCCTTCATTTCACTGTTTCTCCTACTTACTTGCATGTCCGTTTTCATGTCTCGCTGCTTTTGACAGCTCTCTTCTTTGCCTTGTTTGACAACTCACACAGACGTCGTTGTCTTTTATATTTTCCCCTCTTTTTGTTTTCCCATCTGTGTTTTCCTCACACCTTTTATTTAAGCCGCAACTTCAGAGCTCTATATTCCTTCCCTCCATCTGCCTTGTCACCTCTCCTCAGACAAATAAGACTGCACTGTCTTGTGAGCCTCCCGTAAAGCTTTACCAATTAAACCCACACCAGCAAGAACACTGGCTGGGGTCAGGGTTGCATAATGCATGACCTGGAAAGCACAAAGCCCACCAGCACTAACAGGCAGCAACTACAAGTTATTTTGGGTACTAAGCAGAGTCCCCAAATGAACCTGAATGCTGGCTAAGCGTATGTAATTTATGGAGAGTGAGCTACAAAGGGGCATGATGCTACTGATATGTAACAGTCACATGAGAAACGGTTCACAAAGGGAAGGGAAATGTACAGAGCGGGTTGTAGCCTGTATTCAACAGCCAGGAGAATGCAGAAAACACACCAATGTTCTGTGACTCTGCAGTCTGAGCCTGTGAATAGAAAAGCTAAAAAAAAAAAAAAAGTACAGCAGGAGAAAGCTGCAAGCCTTATTCTGCAGGAACCAAAAGCACTTACAGCCTTACCAGCTGAGAGATGAGCCACTTCGGAGGAAACAGCAGTAACCAAAACAGACACAGAATACAAATTCTTCACCTTCTGTGAGCTAAACATGTTGGCTATGAATTTGCAAAACCCTTAGTATGCAAAAAATTTACCTAAAGACAAAATTTGCAAACGAACTGGAAGACTCATTAACTCTGGGAGCTGTAGTCAAAATAGGATGATGTGTCTGGGTCCTTATGACCAGGCTAATGAAACTGCCCCTGCTGCAACAGACTGCATCAAAGAAGCCAAATCCAAAGGGATCCTGATACGCAGTGACCTCAGTTCAGCTAAAGTCCAAGGTAACCATTTTGTTCTCCACCAATTTGGCACTACCCCCAAGAAAGCACCTTCTGCCCTAGATATCATGTTTAGCCTGATGTGTGAAACTGCTGGTCTCAAAGCTGAGAGTCACCTCATCTCTTCCAGGATTCAGCTATTCATTTTCAACAATAGTGAGGAAAATTAACCAAACTGATCAGAAAACTTAGCATATTCAACACTGCCAGGCATGCAGGTCATTTCTCAGAGCAGACAGGCAAAGGAAAGAATAAGGCAGTTCTTCAGCCAAAGACGGCAGAGGGTGGAGGACACACAGTGGTGATGGGAAAAGTGCTCCCAGCGGTGGTCCCCAAGTTCTACTGACCCACAGGCAGCAACACTAAGTCAGCAGTGTGCTGTGGACAGCTTTGTACTGTTGTGGAATAACTTTTCTACTTCCACAGCACTTCAATCCTCTGCAGAGTCCTGAAGGTAACATGTGGCCAGCATGCTACACTTTGGGAATGACTAGTCAAGAGACTTACTTTGTCTATTCTTTATTGAGGTCTGTTCTTCCTGGATTGTGGTGTCTGTGACTCTGGCAAAGGCAGTTGCTGTTGAACAGTACCCATGATGAACCAAATACGACGAAACCATACTAGAAAACAAGAAAATACAAACTGATGAAGAGACATTGGTAAAAACAGGGTAATCACCCTGGAGGAAAAAAAATCCAACACAACAGAAGTTGCAATTTCAGTGACCAAACTCAGCTTGCTTAGGACATAACCAGGGTCCTACTTCTGGGTGCAGTCAGTGTAAATTTACAAGATGGGTACCTGGTCCTCAGGAAACAGGACAGCGGCTCTAAATTTACCTTACAGGGTGGGGGGGGTGAGGGGGTAATAATTAAAACTCCCAATGCACACACGGTATTTATTTATTTAATGACTGCTGTCCAAGGGTCACTTGTAAGAGCTCAGTACTGTGTTACTACCAGTGACATCCTATATAGACATAAAATCTGAACCTCAGAGAAGCTCATGGCTTTAAAGCAGATCTCACAAAAAAGGTTCCGGTCCTGAATTTCTTCCATTGCTTATTTTGCCAGCAATTGTATCTTTGGTAGTTGAATGTCCTTATGAATTCTACACATTCACAGATACTTTTATCTCCTGATTTACAAAGAGTAGACTGTCAGCATTGATTTTACAAACATTAACACATTTTAAAGTTGTATTTTCAAAAAACGTTGGGCGGGAGGTAGTACCACTGCCAGAAAAAAAAACACACCACCACCATCTTTCTGAACAGACCATTTCTAAAGCACTTGTGCCTTCCCAGGATATGGTGGGTAAATGTTAATGCTCACTGGATTTTAACAAAAACTAAAAAGCCAGTACAGGATTTCAAAGCTTCTAGTGATGAATTTCAAAATAGGCTTCTCATGATGTAGCTGGCACTGATCCGATCAAGTCACAGCTCAAAACACACATTCAACTTGGCTACTTTCAGTACAAGAAAGAAGTATTTTATGAGTCAGCAATAATTTTCATTGTAAGCAGGTGTGTAATTTTTAAAACCTGTTTTAAAACCAAGTGCTTCTGACCACTGTTGGTACAAGACATGCCCTTTGCACTTGAGATGGTACAGACAGGCATAATGAAGTGTATCCCTCTGACTGTCAAGCATAGCAGCCAGGTTACCCTTGCTCAGCCAGGCTGAAACACTAAACAGAGCAACCCAGGCTGGCAGGAAGGGAGGGGAAAACCCAACTCTTGCTTCAGTGTAATTCAGTAGCCAGAGTCAGAGGCTGCAAAATTTAAATGCTCTACAAAGCTGCACAAAAACTGAGCTCCTCCCCATTCCACTTCTGCCCGTGGCACCACAGGAAGCGTCCCTGCATGGGTACACAGCACTATTACACACTGGTCACTATGCCAGGCTAATTTTCAGCAATGACTTATTAGTTCTGTGTCTCAGCTACTTACTACAGCAGTGCTGCACACTCTCAAACATTCAGCAGCATGTTTGCATCCAGGGGTACCTCTCCTGAAGTTCTGGGGGAACATTATTGCACTCCACTGTGATCTGTGTGACATGTTCATGCAGACAACAAAAACTTTTCAGAATCCCAGGTTCTCCAAAGGAATAGCTTTTACTGCTTGGAAGCCATGGTTGAAACTTGTTGAGAGCAGAGGTGCTCAAATCACAGGAGCAGCTATCTCTGTGCTTCATCTAGGGGTGCTTCTCTCACCTAGAGTGGTCATGTTGGTGGTAGAGAGGCTTGTACTGTCTGTGGCTTTTCTTCTTCAAAACAGAACTCGACTGCATGCTTCTCTGTACAAATTACATAAAATTCTCCTCCTTCTGCATGGTACCACTTCTCAAATGAACATGCCAAGTCCTCCTGCTTTATCAGAAATAGGGACCTACACTGTTCCTCCTCCCATAATCAACCACACCAGCTGATCTCAAGTCTCAGATGACTCCTGCTCAGATCCTTCATGGCAAGAGCTAAGAACATTAGAGATCCTATAAGACTGTAACTATACACAAAGAAGAAGAGTTTCAAGCACTTGAAAACCTTGTCAGATCAGCCTTTCTGGTGACAGCATATCCAGGAGTGCAATGCAGATGAAAAATTCTGCCAGGGTAATTCTTCCTCTGCGATCCAGCGAGGCATTCCCTACAGCAAACCTTCTCCAGTGACAGCCTCTCTAGGACTGCGCCTCTCAGGATCTGTCAGGGAGGAGAGTCTTTGAAGGGAAGGAAATACTTAGCTGCATGGTTAGAGATTAAATAAGATACTACGAATCCTAACAAAGCCACAGGACAAGAAAACATTGGCCCAAGAGCTTGGAGCTCCAGCCTGAAACAGCTGGACTACTAACATGAGGTACAAGCCCTGACTTAAATCTGCCTACACAGAGGAGGTAGATGGGAAACATGATGCCGATTCTTAAAAAGAAGTCCAAAGGAGATATGAGGAACTCCAGAAAGGTGACACTGACACCACCACTGTGCATGTCAGAAGAAACAATTCTGGAGAACACAAGGAACAAACATAGGGATAAACTGGTCCAACTGGAGAAGAATCAACAGCTTTTGTAAAGGGAAGTCATGGCTCTCTCATTTGGTGACATTTTTGGAGAGAGTCTGGAAGCAGGCAGAAAAGAGATAACTGTTGCAGTCCACTTGGTTGTCCAAAGATATTTCAGAGTCTTTCAGCAAAGCCTCTCAAAGAAACTGTCTTACCATGTGATAAAAGGAAGGGTCCAACATGGTTAAATATTCAGTTAAATAATGGGATGGCAAAAAATGATCGGTTTTACCAGGGAAAGGAAAAAACACTCTAGTGCTGCAGGAACCTGTGCTATTAACATAGTGATAAAACCAAGCTTGACAGACCAGTGCTCTCACCCAATGCAGGTGCTTTTATGTTCAAAGATGCAGGGCACACACTTTTTTCTGAACAAGTTGGCTTTTGAGCACTAGGAGCTAAGTCTTTGCATTTAAATATCAATGAACCTCTTCGTTCTCTTTGGCTGCTAAGAAAGCTTTCCAAAAGCAGATCCTGTCTTTCCATAGCCTGACAAGATGCATTGCAGAGAGTGAAATGACCCCATAAATTCAACAATCCAGTACATCAGAATGAAAACTAACGTTAAAGTCAATGCTAGTTGTTACATCTCCTCCATGTTGGCTCAGACCAAACACCCAGTTAGCCCAGTACTTCTACCTGCCAACTGGCAAAAGCAAATGCCTAGAAAAAAATAAAGGAACAAGGCACATATGAAATGATACTTTCCCCCATAACCCTTCCAGCTTCCAATGATCTTTCAAATACTTCCTGTCCTAGAGGTGGTATCTGTCTACACCGTAGCTCCAATAGATTTTTCTTTCTAATAATGTCTCCAGCCAGTTTTTGAATCCATGCTCTTTTCATGGTATCTCATGGCAGAGTGTGTGAAAAAAAACCCTCCTTTATTTTTTCTAAATGTGCCATCTTCTGGTTAACTTCACTTAGAATTGTAGAATCATAGAATTGTTTAGGTTGGAAAAGACCTGTAAGATCATCGAGCCCAACCATTAACCTAGCACTGCCAAGGCCACCACTAAACCGTGTCCCTAAGCACCACATCTACACATCTTCTAAATACCTCCGGGGATGGCGACTCCACCACTTCCCTGTGCAGCCTGTTCCAGTGCTTGACAACCCTTTTGGTGAAGAATTTTCTCCTAATATCCAATCTAAACCTCCTCGGCACAACTTGAGGCTATTTCCTCTTGTCCTATAGCTTGTTACTTGGGAGAAGAGACCAACCCCCACCTCACTACAACCTCCTTTCAGGTAGTTGTAGAGAGCGATAAGGTCTCCCCTCAGCCTCCTTTTCTCCAGGCTAAAAAACCCCAGTTCCCTCGGCCACTCCTCACAAGACTTGTGCTCCAGGCCCTTCACCAACTTGGTTGCCCTTCTCTGGACACACTCCAGCACCTCAGTGTCTTTCCTGTAGTGAGGGGCCCAAAACTGAACACAGTATTTGAGGGGGAGCCTCACCAGTGCCAAGTACAGGGGGACGATCCCTGTCCTAGTCCTGCTGGCCACACTATTTCTGATACAAGCCAGGTTGCTATTGGCCTTCTTGGCTACATGGACACACTGCCGGCTCATATTCAGCTGGCTGTCAGCCAACACCCCCAGGTCCTTTTTCTCTGGGCAGCTTTCCAGCTGCTCTTCCCCAAGGCCGCAGTGTTTCATGGGGTTGTTGTGATCCAAGTGCAGGACCCAGCACTTGGCCTTGTTGAACATCATACAGTTGGCCTCGGCCCATCAATCCAGCCTGTCCAGATCCTTCTGGAGAGCCTTCCTACCCTTGAGCAGATCAACCCTCCCTCCCAACTTTGGTGTCATCCGCAAACTTACTGAGGGTGCACTTGATCCCCTTGTCCAGACTTGATAAAGATATTACACAGAACTGGCCCCAATACTGAGCCCTGGGGAACACCACTTGTGACTGGCTGCCAACTGGATTTAACTCCATCCACCACCACTCTTTGGTCTTGGCCATCCAGACAGTTTTTTACTCAACGAAGAGTACACCCATCCGAGCTATGAGCAGCCAGTTTCTCCAGGAGAAAGCTGTGGGAAACAGTGTGAAAGGCTTTACTGAAGTCTAGGTAGACAACATCCACAGCCTCTCCCTCATCCACTAAGCAGGTCACCTTGTCATAGAAGGTCCTTGATGCCCTTTAATTCTTGCAGTACAACCGTTCCTTCATCACCTTCTCAAGACTATTCAAGATTTTTTTTTTACACTTCTGCCTTACCCCTCACACCCTTATTCTCCAGTGCTGTGGGTCTGTGTATTTGTTCCCTGCTTTATACCCACCCCATGCCTTTGCACATCCTGCCTTGTTTTTTTCCAATGCTTTTCTCACTTCTACTACATACTTTTGGAAAGAAAGAACTGAAACTTCACATGGTATTCACATTAAGGGTGCATCACATATTCAGGCAGTGACAGAATTATTTCTGTCCTGTTTTTCACCTAACAAATCCTAGCTTTTTTTTTTTCCTGTTTGCTACCAAAAAAATGAGCTGACATTTCTGTGCAATGATTCACCATAACCCAAAGATCTCATTCCTTCTTGGAGGATCCCTTCTTCCCAGCCATTTCTGAACACCCTCAACACTACAGGCACTACCAGCACACATCCAAGTTTCTCTACAGTCTCCTCCTCCCAAAGTGACAATCCCTTACCCACTCATTCCCTCTCTTGTCTCCCTTTTAAACAACTCATAATGCACATTGGACGTGCCCTCAGCCTCCGGCTGTAGTCCCCCCTTAGTTTGCAGCAAGGGAACTTCTCAAAAGCCTTCTGGACTTCCAAGACAAACACAGCAGCCCAAGAACCATATCCACGTGTCTGCTGGCTTCTCTTTGCAAAACCCACGTCCTATTTCTCCACGTGCCCAATGTATCTACCCTTCAGTAGTGCTTCTATGGATTTGTCCAAGCCAGACATTAAGGTTCTCTCCACCCATCGCTGCCTGACTCTCTTCTGAAATCCTTCATGAAACATGGCACCATACACACCATCCTCCCTTTCTCTTGACCCAAGGCAGTTCAGACAGAAACTCTGTTCCACAGCCACAAGCTCACCTGTTTTCTCCTTGAGTCCCATTCGGACTCTGTGTAAATATCTGATCCCAGAGACTTTCTCCACTCCCCTCACCTATTTCTTCCACTGCTCCTTTGACAAACACTTCAATCCCAGACACAGCCTCTGCCAAGTCCCTCACAAAGATGCATCCCAGCATGGCAATTTACCTGATTTCTGGACACACAGGCAAAGAATTCAATTGGATATGGTCTTGTCTTCCTCAAGGTCTCTTTTTATACTGCTATCCTCTACAGGCCCTACAAACTCCCTGGCAGGCCCCCTTGTCCTTATTTTCTTGAAAAAAGATATTACTATTATCTTCAATAGCTTCCGCTAGTTGCTTTTCAAAGGCTTTGCTGGTTGCCCTGAATTATCTGCAAATAAGTAAACACGAGACTAGCAGAAAACAAGAACCATCATGTGGATGTGATCATCGCTGCATCAAAGTCATCTGGATGATAGTGACCAGTGTCAGGTATTTAGGGAAAGAATGTAATAAAAATGCAAAACACAGAGCTATCTGTCACCAGAGATATAAGCAATCGGAGATAGAAACAACAGCCACAGACTCAAGGGTTTAAAATATAACTATGGAATTGGCCTCCATGAATTACTGTGAATATTTAAATGTGTAGCTTTTAAAATCCACTTGTACTTAAACCACCACAACTTCTTGCAGCAGCAAGTCCCACAGTTTCATACACTTAGTGAAAAAAAAATTGTTTTGTTTTTAAGCCAGAAGGTGCTTCTTCTCTAATTCTTGTGTTTTGAGAAACAGTGAATAATCACTTTCTAGTCATGCTTTTCATTGTGTAAACGACTGACAGACAGCTACAGTCCACCTCCCTCAATCACCTGTTTCCAAGCTGTGGAGCCTTAGTCAACTCTGTCTTTCTTCAGGCAGAAGATACTCCTGACCTCTGACAACTCTTGTCAATTGTTCTCATCAAGTTCCACTTAATCCTTTTTGCAATGGGAAATGCATTCAATATTCATAAATTTATAAAGTGCCATAATCATGTTTTCAGTTAGGTTGCTTTGGAAGCCTTTGGTTTACACTATTTTTTGCTCTTTCACTTCTGAATTCAGCTGACTTACATACTGGCTTTTCTCCTACGTTAGAGTTTTTATGGTATCCTCTCCACTCCCCTTCCCCCAGTGCATCACCTCAAAGTGTATGTTCTTCCATTCCTACAAGCTTTCATGCAGTCTTTGGCTGAAAACTTCTCCCATATCTTTTACATTTGAAACAGCAGCAATCTACACAGGAAAGACTATTAAACAACAAAACAGAAGGTAAAACAATTTGAGCAAAATGCACTGACTGGCAATTTTTGCCATAAGAAAGCATAAATTAGCATTAAAAAGGTATTTAAAGCCTAGCAGAACGGAAGAAGCTGAACACCAGAACAGTGACTTACTTCTGCAGCATGGCTTGCCACTCGCCTAGTCTGTCTCCTATGGGAAACCGCTTAATGGTGCTCTGAATCTTCGCTCGCCACTCCCTCATGTAGTCCTCAATGTCGAACACAAATGGCTGCTGCCCAAAGTTGGCATCGACTATCTCTCCTGGAGTCTGGAGACCCACTGTAGGGTAGAGATTGGACTGGGAAGGAAGAAAAAGAAACCTGTATTAAACCCAGCTTTCTCTTTCTGGTTCCAGTTACATGGTTTGGTAAGACAAAAGAGCTGCTCTTTAAATTGAAAAATGTAATGGAATAGGAAGGGGCAACAGTCTTTTAGGTACATCTCAAGGAACCCCATGACTTATTGTACAGTTATTAAAAGTTTTTGCATAAAACCGTAACAATGGGTTCAATCCCCCAGCAGTCTGTGATCGATGCCATGACTGCTGTCTATGGTGTGTCCACTTTCTGTCTTAGTTTTTTGCAATTTCTACCAAAGTTCAAGAGCCAACAAATAACAGTAATAAAAAAATGAAATGGGCATCATCTCAATCAACAGATCTATGTGTTCTCCACTGTTTCAACTGAACTCTCTTATTCCTTGGAAGCTGCTGTATGAATATTTTACACCTCTGATGAAAAGGGAACAGATGGTAGTGGAGCTCTGAAGTTAGGTCGTTGATTATCCCAAGACAGCAAGCCATCCACACAAGAAATTCTACTACTGATAGACTAATTTCATTTTAAGAACAAGCATATAGACCCAAATGGAAGCTTTGACCCTCCACCAGAACATGGGGAAAAGAAAAAGGTTACCATGAAAATACCTCTAAAATTCAGCCAATAAATTCAGCTTCGAAAGATGATCTAATTGAAAACAGGTGGTCAAAGTCTATCTAGAAGTTCTCTGAATTCAGGCTATTTTAAGAATAAGCTTATGCATATGAATTGAATCCTTGAGCCCACTCAAATGTGGGGAAAAGAGAAATGGCATCAGAAAAGGTACAGGGGTGCCAGGTCCTCATCACTCTGGATCATATTTTTTTAAGAGCATGTTCCATTCACTGTCATGTTACTTTTCTGCAGCACAAATTACTATTCTGTTTGCAACACAAACTTTACTAATCCTTTGCTTCAGAGCATCTGCTGATAGCCTGCAGGGTTTAGGAAGAAATCTCTCTCATGCCACTCATGAACTGTTTGGTGTTAGCTTTTTCACTTTGTTCTAACACACTGGAGACTGACAGAGACAGAAATCAGACACTGCGCAAGGCACACGGATGCATATAGTGAAACTGAAGTCTTGAAGATGCCTGGTTGCGGTGCCTTGCTCATGGCTGAACCCACGTCAGATGTTAGAAAGGCAGGATGATTCTCTCCTCCTCTATAGCAAGGGGCATGGACTTTCCTACAATTATCTGGAAAATCTATTCAACTAATTCTTCACTCTTGCAGAGACCTGAGACATTGGCAATGTCATTGATCTCCCTTTGAGACCTACTGTACTTGTGGATTTTACTTTTTACTAAAAGTATTAAGACTGTTACGAGGCAGAACTCAGCAGAATCCTAATCACATTGGCAAAAATGGAGCCAGCATGTCGTGGGAAGTGATTACTTCTCTCTGCTTTCAGTGGCATGGCTACATCTGCAGTACTGTACTTGGTTCTCCGCCTCCACATCCACATCCCCAGGACAAGACATTCATAAACCGGGTCCATCAGAGTTCTGCTAAGATGGTCAGAGGGCTGGAGTGCATGGCATACAAGCAGAGGCTGAGAGAATTAGCTTGGAGAAGAGAAAGCAAAAGGGAAAATCTAACTGTGAGTCTTCCACTCCCAAAAGGGAGGTGATAAAAAAGATGGAGACAGATTCTTCTCAAGGGTGTTCAGTAAAAGGACAATAGGCACAAGCTGCAGCCAGGGAAATTTTGATGGGACATAAGGAAGAAATTCTTCCTTGTGAAGATGATTAAGGACTGGAACAGGTTCACAGAGAGACTGTAGCATCTCTGTCCTCAGAGATTTTCAAAACTCAACTGGATAAGGTCCTGACCAACCTGCTCTACCTTTGAAATTATCAAATCTTAAAAAAACAAAGGAAAAAAATGAATCTATAAAATACAGGCTGGAAACTGAAATCAGAAATCAGGATGACTGCATCATTGCTGACTCAGCACACCTCCTCCTTTCCTATACTCACACCAAGGAAGTCACTGAGTTAGAGAGGTGTGCAAAGAAAATACAGCATGATACAGGAAGAGCTACCAGAAGAAAATACCATATTTAAAGTCAGTCTCTCCTTTCTTTCAAACCTAGCTGACAAGGAAATACCTCTAAGGAGGGATCAGATCTTCTCCACAGTTCATACTTTAGACTTTTTTATTAACTTAGCTTTTTTTTATGTTTTATGAACCCAAGGACTTCCAAAGCCAGGAATCTGACACCCAAAATACTTGAAAATTAGAAGTAAAAAACCCCAAGTTACAACATACCACATATTTTTCAGCCACTTCTGGGTATGTTCATCTCTGAGGGGAAGCTGCCTACCCCCAACTTCTCTCAAATCATCTCCGAGTTAAAATTCCCATTTTTCACACGTGGGATGTGCCCTCTCTGTTTAGCAACTGTTACGAACTACATGTATCTCCACCACCCTGCCAGATGCAGGGAGACATCATCCCAGAGCCCACTGACCAGGCAGATGCTTCTCCTGCCAAGTTCTTCAGGCACACCTTTCCCGTGACAATTGAACCACCTCTTGCCTCTGATGTTGGTGGCCAGTTGCTCACAACCCCCTAGCTCATCTTGACTTGTTTTTTAACCCCCTTGTGCCTTTGCACCCCTGCAATCCCACCCTGGGCTCTTCCACATTCTGCTTTTTTACATTTCCCTATTGTTTCAGCAAACTGCCAGGCAGGATAAACCTGATATGGACTTGTATAAATAAGAGAGTTAGGCCTAAGCATTGACTTAAATTGGTAAAAAAGGGGGAACCTCCCTCTGTGGGATAGTCACTTATATTTGCAAGCAGTTATTTTTATATTAACTTCAGCCTGTGCTAAGCCAAAATGCAATTTTTTCCCTCACTGTATTTTCGTACAAATGCAAACACGCTTTAGAAGGAACTGAAGCAAGCTAAAGCAAATGTGCTTCACCGTGTGTGAGACTTAGCACAACAAAATGTGGTTTTCAATGGAAAATATCCATTTGAACTTCCTAATATTGTGCCAATTATTGTCTTCATCATTTGCTTCTGAAAGGGGAATTTTGCAATAAGCACTTCAAGGAAACAGTTTCTAGACTGGTAACGTTTTGAAGGGTCAAATTAATTCATTGTCTAATCTCACTGACCTGCCAACCCTAAAAGTTATTTAAGCTTGAAAGGTGTAAAAGTAATGGGGCTTACTGGCCAAGCTTCTCACTGATGTGTGCTACCAGTCAGTTTCAACGTCACATGGGCTGTAATGCAAGAAAAAGCTTTCAACCTACAGCCTCTCCCTGGGGGATTTCAGTAATGAGGTATGGAACAAAGCCAGAGCCAAAAAATGCATGTCAAGCTGCTCAAACCAGAGAACCTCAAGGGTCACTCAGTTAAGACTGCTGTTTCCATTCCCGTTTGCACAGTTAAATTTTTAGACTGCAGCTTTAGCAGGTGAAGAACACAGATTACATTCTATGTCTTTCATATGATGGATGTTTTCTCTTCTTTACCTTATAATATAGTGTTCAAGCCTGGATCACAATGCTGTAATAAATGAAAAATACCACTTGCAAGTTATATCAACTTAAAATTCCCTACTACCTCAAGACTTCTACAATCTCTGATGATAGTCATTATATTTAAACCAAAAGTCTACCTTGGGTTTGGCATCCCCTTCTTCAGGAAAGGGCAGTAACCTCAAATATTTGGAAGAACAACCAAGAAGCCATGGACTGAGGGAGCAAAGAAGGCCAGAAAAGGACATGGAATACATAAGAGTCTGCAAGGGTGAGGGAAGAAGGCAGTAATTAAGGGAAGGATATTGGAAAAGGAGGATGGGAGTGATCGAAGTTGGGTGCAGGCATCCTCAGGATGAAGCTGCAACAGAGCAGCTGAGCCATTTAGCACATGGAGAGAAAGGTCCAAAATCCACATGGAGGCAGAAGTCTCCTGTCGTCGCTCACATCCACAGTTAGGGGGTGAAATGACCCAGGCAAGCTTCTCTCACCCTCTTTTTAAAGAGAAATTATCTCATGGAGGATAATTCTCAATAGTAGGAGGCCTATAGGGCATCCACTGTTCTCCTTCCTGGTCCAGAAAAATAGTGTTATGGATTAGTTGCTGCTGTAAAAGCCAGAAGGAGATTTCCACGGAAAACAGCTCAGCAAACTGGCTGGTAAAAGGCACAGAGATACATTTAACTATTGGAGACTCTGTCACAAAGCATTTGAATACCCGATCGCAAAAACCCACCTGACCAGGTCTTCGTCCAGTTTAACACTAAAATGACATCTCCTCTGCACAGGACACACAAACAAGCATGAGATCCTGCAAGGATGATCTGGTGAGATCAAGGAACAGCAGGATGGGGGGATGCCCTGTGCTCAGGAGGGCTTTGAATTCAATCTCAACTGCACTGCAAGACGTCACTGCTGCACGAGCCCTTCTGTCTCATCTGCTTCCCCAACCGTTCATCCCCTATTTGTAACAGAGACTGAACACCAGGGTGAACAGCCTACAAGTTCACATTAAATGTATATACACCAGCATATTGTGCACTCCTGGATCAAAAGGATGCAAATTAAGCTAAGCAGGACAGGTGACTTCAGCCTGCCAAATCTGTGCTGCAAAGCCCTATGGCAACACTTTAGCTGTAAATGACAAAACAACGGTATGTGTGTTGGATAGCTGTTCCTGACTGATAAGAGCCTAAATAGTAATCATCTATCTACCCCAACATGAAGACTACTCTAATGTCAAAAAGAGAAGCAGTCTAGCCAAATGAGAAGACAAAGCGGTGAAAAAATTAGAAGTAATATGGTAAAACTGTGACTCCTAATGTAATCTATATCCAGAGGGAAAATAAAGAGCACCTAAAACTAAGGGGTATATCATAGAAGCGTCTTGCTGCTATGGATGCAAGGTTGTCACAAAACCTCACTCCAAAAGGTTAATATTCATGGACAGGTAAAATATTGTTTTACTTTCATAAACTGTACTTGGACCAAGTGAATAAAGTACTGAAACAACCCACATAAAGAGTGTTTCTGGTTTAGAATACACTGCAATGTTACCAAGTTCAAAGAGCCTAGGAACCCAAAAAAAAGCTGTGTTGACAGCTGATGTGAAAAGGCAAATTAAATAACTGGAACATCCTTCAGACAGACACTGGCTGGGATATGGGAGAGATCTGTAAAGTCATAAATCCCATTGGGAAGCAGACCAATCTCAAATTGGGAAGGTGAACAGGGAGTGCTGGTCATTATTTCTCACAACACAAAAATTAGAGGAACAAAATAATTTTTTTTGGCAAGAGGTGCAAAACAAAGAAAAGGAAGCCTTCTTCCACACAACATGGAAGTCAGTCAAGAAAACAGATCACTTTGGAGGCCCAAACAAGCTATGGAAAATAAGAAATTCCTCAGAGGAAATTAATTTGGGGTTATCAAGTACAAAGATAGGAGTGCAACCTCAGGGACAAGAAGCTCTATGTGTGAGAGAAATGGATGCAGTGGATGTATTGGTGTACACCTGACCTGGTTTCATCTTCTTTTCCTAAACACCTGCTCCTTGTCCAGGAACACTTGAGTCTGAAAAAGAGCAACCATTTTTTTGTTCATGACCCATGGTGAAAGTCATGCTTTTGTAAGACCCAGCTAGATGTTATTGCCTGGTGTAACTCAGCTGGTGTCACGGCACTCAAGAGTAACTCAGTATCAGGGCTGGTGAATCAGAAGAGTAACTATCAACCCCAAACGGATGCCAAATACATTCCTCCAGTAATTCCATGAGCTAGTTACTTATCATGGGCGGAGGCTTGTCAAAAACCCGTGCAATGAGGACACACACTACAGCCAGCTAAGCCTGACCTTCATTCTCAGAAATACCCTTCCCTAACCACACTGTGGTAAAGGAAAAACTTCACCGTGGCTGCAAAACTTGAACGTGAGAGGAAGAAGCTGAGAATAATAGTAACATTAGGCATTTTTGGGCTCTCTGATGATGGGACATGAGAGGCTACTCAATGACTTTGCACATATACTCCCCACAGTCAAAGCTGCATTTGGAAGACAGTGATCTATAATGAAGTTTGAATCCTTGCTTTATTTCCAGGAGAAGGAGCAACAAATTCTTAGAGGTAATGAGGGATGAGAGGGGAGGCATGTGAGTAGCCCACGAACCCAGCCACAGGATTACGAAGTTTCAGAAAAAGGAGCATTCACACCATTCAGTAATGTGCATTACCATTTTTTTTAACGGGGCATCAAACAGGAAAAAAAAAAAAAAAATCACACCCCACACTCTTCCCCCTCCCTTCTGTTTGCACCCTTAGTTAAAATACTGAAAATCGGTGTACTTACAGGGAGGTCTGTAAAGGCTATACCTGTGGGGGGAAAAATATTAGAATTAAAAAGACAAAGGATTTTTTTCCCTGCTTGACTACATCCTTAACATGCTACAAAATGTTACTGCATTTCAATAAATCCCAGCTCTGACCCTGTATTTCACCACCTGTCGTATTCAGAAGTATCGTCCCTCCCCAGTCCCCTCCTCTGCAAGGTTTTGCATCTGGAGAAAGGTTCAGGGAAAAGCCTAAATGTTTCAGACATCTCTCCCAAAAAACTGATTTTCTAAAGAGCAGCTCCTCTTTTCTTTGCTTCTCCCTCTGTTACTATGGAGTTAGTTTTCAAGACTCACTTTGGCTTTAGAAACAGAGTTTTACTATAATGTTGCTTCAGTTTAGGCTATAACTAGTTCTTCTTACCAGCCAGAGAGACGGGAATGAACATTCAACACTTTGCATTACAGATGGAGAACAGCCTTGCAACCGGACCAAGCTGCAGCCAGGAGCACCTGAGAAATACTGTGCAAAGAACAGCTTCATCCTCAACTATGCTGCTACAGTTCCAAATACAAGAGATGGAAAAAAAGTGTATGGTTTCCCTTTTTATTTACATTTGGCATGCCAGAAAAGAGATATTTAAGCAGAGGCAGCCACTGCCTAGGATGACTAACAGAGTTGTAGCCAGACACAACGCTCAGCTACAGAGTCAGGCTACCCCCAGGCACAGCTCTGCAATGCTCTGCATCTGATTCAGATGCAAGCTACCACTCCGAAGGAGGGTGCCTCTCCTCCCTTGCCCGTGGTGTATGTGCCTTCATCTGCCATGGGTAAGAACCAGCAGCGAGGCAGGAGCACGGTGAGATGGATTGGCCAGCTACAGCAGCTCTAACCCATGGGTGTTGGGTCACCCTCACCAACAGCAGAGGGGAAACTGCTGCCATGCCCTGTTCACCTTATCAGGCTGAGCTTAATTCACGTTTTAAGCTAACATTTCAGAAGTCAATCTGGAAGCTGCAGTCTTGCCCCAGGCGTGCTCCCAGCAATGCTCTCTGTCCCCAGCCAGAGGAAGTCTGGTACCCACACCAGTATGTCCAGTTCTTTCACACATCCCACCTCTCAGCCACACAGCAGTCCCTTCTGGGTGGCAGTGAAACAGTTGCACAGAAGCAAGAGCACATCGTTCTCCATTTTTAATGTTAGGACTATTTTAATCAAAAGCTGCAATGTAATGTTACCAGATCAGCCTGAAATGGTAATGTGAACCAATTTTAGGAGTCAACATAGGAAGCAAATAATTACTATTTGAAACAGCACAGCTACAAAATCAAATACTTGGAAAAAATCCTGAATATTTTACTAAATAAATAGCCAGTAAGGTTTAATGAACAGCCTGGCAGAAAGTCAATAGGTTTAATTAGCATCATGGCAGTTTGCTCCTTGTCTGTTGAGTACCCCTTCTACAACCCAACCAAAAATTGTGTACACAAGCAACGTTGAATACCTGGCTGAGAAAAATGTTCAGTAAGCATTTCTCTCACCCCAGCACTTTGCCCAAATATTGTTCCTCACTCAAACCTGTTTTCACTTTGCACTTGTTTTGCTCAGCTGGATAAAAGCTTGTTTCTACCCTTACACCGCAATGAGGCCAACCTCCTTCAGTCTGCAGCCCGGTGGGAGTCCTCCTCTGCCACCCAGGATCACTTAGATCCAAAGGTGGCCCGGCTTTCCCACGACAACTCATGTAGCTGTACGTCCGGGAGCTACATCCAGCACATGGATAAGCATACAATTTTTGAGTGGACTACAAGGTGGGTGGAAAATTGGCTGGCCTGTCAGGACCGAAGGGTTGTGATCAGCAGCTCAAAGTCCAAGTGTTGTTGCTCAGGGATCGATAGTAGGGCCAATACAGTTTAATGTGTTTACTAATGACCTGGACAATGGGACGGCATGCACTCTCAGCAGGCTCACAGATGTCACCAAACAGGAGAGTGGACAATACACTGAAGGGCATACTGCTATTCAGAAGGACCTCAACAGGCTGGAGAAATGATCCAGCACAAACCTCACAAAGCTGAACAAAAGCAACTGAAGAGCCCTTCCACCATGTTGTAATATTCCCAGAAAACAGGACAGGCTGGGGCTGAATGGAGAGAAAGCAGATCTACAGAAAAGGATGCAGGGGGTCCTGCTGGGCAACAAGTAGAGCAGGAGTCAGCAGTGAAGCAGGTCAACCACATGCTGGCCTGTATTAGTAAGAGTGTAGCTCAAGCTGCATTAGCAAGCTGGGCTGTGTTGCTAAGACTGTAGGTTAAAGGAAGGGATTGCTCCCTTCTCTTCAACACTTTTGACTCTAAACTTGGAGTATGATGTTCACTTTTGGGCTCTCCAATACAAGACAGACAGCAAAACTGGAGTGAGTCCAGCAGAGGCCAACAAGATGAAGAGAGGCTACAGGAAATTGGGTTGCTCAGTCTTACTCAGGGGTTGTTCAGACACTTATTGCTGCCTACAGCTACCTAATGGGAGGGTACCGAAAAGACAGAGCCACACTTTTCCTAGAGATGCATGGTGACTGGAGACAGGAGGCAAGAGACAAGTTGCAACATGGGAAATTCTGATTAGATATTAGGGGGAGAAAATTCAGTATGAATGTGGTCAAACACTGAATCAGGGGACCAGAAAAGCTCCCTGGGGGAATCTTCATTCTTGGAGACAGTAAAAACTTGATGAGTTTCTGAGTAATGTGATCTAGTTGGTCCTGCTTTCAGCAGGGCATTGGATGCATGACCTCCAGAGATCCCTTCCAATGAAAATTACTCTACGATTCTATAAATAAACTTATTACATTGCCTTTAAATTAAGGCATTTATATGTTCTGCACCCTCTGTTACATTACTAACACCAGTGAAATGCTTTATGCATACAGAACTAGGTCTGTTGCACAAAATATGTCTGCTTAGAGACTTCATTCTGTATTGGTACTGCTACACACCTGCATTCAACAAAGTCAACAAAAGAAAGCAAAAGAATCACAGCTCTAACTAGGCAGCTGAATTTGAAACTGCACTCTTTCTCTGCAGCACCTCCAAAGTCTGGATGCAATTTAAAATAACAAACTTCATAAATTTAAAGACATAAGAACTGGACAGCTCAAGGGGTCAGGAAGCAAGAGTGAGTGTGTGAAGAGCCTCTCCTGTAAGTCCACGATGTTAACCTGATCATCAAGGCAGTGATGGAAGGAGATTAAATGAAGGCTCAGCGCTGGGGGACAGTGTAATCAACACCTTCACCTGCCATCTAATCAAAGGACTTTCAACTTTCCATGGCTAACACACACTTATACGCATCCCCATGCATACAACATGCTTGTGGACCTTCTAGCCCAACTCTACCCTCCACCCAGCAACAATCATCGTCTGCCACACAGCTGGCCATTTTCTTCACAATACGTTTCAGAATTCAATTTGCACAAGACAATATACATTTGGGTGATCAGCCACAACACTCAATTTCCTATATGGCAGGATACTCCTCCAGCATCTGTTTAGGTAATCATAATTCAGAGAATGCGTAAACAGTGCTGATGGACCGCAATAAGCAACAACACACTCAGCAAGATGGGCATCTTAAAAAGTAGACTAGGAAGTGTCAGCCCATGAAATACTTGAATACTTTTACAATTTGCTGCTGAGGAGAAGCACTATTAAACCCACATAGCTCTACGTGCTCCTGGAAACAGTTATCATCCAATCAAGCCACTTGGGTAAAACTGTTCTTACAGAGAAACCAGGCTGAGCCAAGTTTGATATTTTCCATTCATTTTAAATCTGGTTCATCTTTAAAGCCTGTTTTAAACCTCTCAATGCTCCTGCTCTCTGCAAACTTGGTTTGAGGACAAACCTGTTAAACCTGGGGAAAGCTGGGATGGACATCTGTGGATCCCTATGACAAGCAGATTTCTTCATGATCTCTAATGTTCCTGTTAATCTCTAAACTGGTTGAGAATGGGTATTTTAATTTACAGGTTAACTTGGTCTTTCCAAGTGCCTGCACTAGAACTCAGACTACGGAAGTTTTGTATGCCAAGACTTCAGAGGGTTGCATGCTCTTTTTATAGCCTTCCTGCTCCATTTACCTTGGTCTGCTGTCAAAGTCTGAGATCTGAAACACTCCTACATTAGTCCCTGAGCAAACTCATCCACTTAATCCCAGAGACCTGTAGCAGTCACATTCCCTCATCATGTCCTGTGTCCAAGACTCTCTGCGTAATGACTGGAGCCCCAACATCTCTCACATTTCTCCCTCTTTCTCTCCTAATTCACTCTCACCACACTTCTGGTCTCATCTCATCATGTTTTTTATCGCCAGGACTCTGCTCAGAACTTGTCAAAAGCATTTCATCAGCAGCCAGAAGACATTCAAGACATTTTCCAGAACAGAGAATTAAGGCTACATACGATGTCAAACAGTTTTCATGTGACGTCTCAAGACTTAGCTCCAACCAGAACATCCAGAATTTGTGATGGCCAAGAAAACAGTTCTTACACAGTGCTCCTGATGGATCTGATGAAATGGAAAAGTATGGAGACAATAGAAGATCACAGTTAAGCAACAGGAGAAACTGCAGGGAAAACAAAGGGGGGTGTCTAATTAATGGATGAAAAGGAGAGGATGAAATGGTGAAGAGAGATTATCATCTTTAGGGAAAGACAAAGCTACAGTAATTCCATTAAAAGCAAGACAAATTCAAATGCCCAGACACAGGGCCCTGCAACCCTGCTGTTAAGCTAGCTGGCATCGCAGAGCGGCTGATTAGTCTCATAATTATTTTTTTTATATGTGCAGCAGGATTACATAATGACCTGATTTCCTAAGAGGAGAGATATACAGCTTCAGCGGCTTTGTGTCAGGGAACATCAAGAAAAAGCACATTCATCCTCTTCCTGGTAAATCTCGGGTTTACACAACACAGAAATGAGATTCTCAGGTTAGCATTAAGAATCACGAAATGTTCAAGATCTTCACGGAGATGCCTCCACTAAGGCAGAAAGTGTTCTGACTTTCAAATAAATCATTGCTCCTGCCTCCACCTGTTCTTGGTTCCTCTGCTGAGACCTGCCTCACTCCGTCTCTCACATCTACCTGTTCAGTGCTCATGAGAAGCTGTGTAACAGCCAGATGACTGGGATTTGTGGTCTTATGGGGCTCAGACACGCTCTCCTCAACATTCAACAGGAAGCAATTCTCATGAATGCTGTGTTTCTTTATCAACAGCACAAATAGACACTACAGGCCCTTAACAAGAGACTTCCTGGCTGAGGTTTTAATTCTGCTTTTGTAAAAAGACAGTAAAATGTTCCAGCAGATTTGGGGGGGGGTCAGCCCAGCAATGACTGATGGTCTGTGACTCCATAGTACTTCCATCACTGTCTCTTCTAACCACATCATCTCTCCTCTCTGAGTACAACCATTATGCCACTACAGCTAAAAGAGTAGCTGGTACACAAATGAGCCAATTGTGAATGCTCAGGAGAGTCTCCTACCTATAATTTTCTCATACATCTCATGTCTTGTATCATACATCTGAAGAGCCCAAGAGGAGGATATCCAGGAGAAAGCTATGCTTATAATCTACTTTGTTCTCTAAGCACAGTATAATTTAATTCCCTTCCTTTCCTGTTTCTTCCCACTGGCATTGTTCACTGCTAGGGTAGGCTGCTCCCCAAGGGATCATTCAGTGTCAGATTAGAAAACACAAGCTTTCCAACCAAAAAAAACATCTTTGAAGGAAAAGGAGCACTAAAAATCAAGAAAGGAAGACCAGGCGACTTATTGCTGTAAAGACCTCCAAATGTCCCAAACAAAACAAATCTCTGAGCAGGACATGAGGCAAAGAATCAAAGGATGGTAATGATGAATGCAATACAGAAGTTACTGAACTGTGCTCTTTGTTTGGCTTCATCTGTCCAGACACTCAGGCACAACACAGCCCTGGGAACAGAACAGAGGACAGAGCAAGGGACAACTTTTCAACTGACACCCCTTCTACTCTGCAGACTCTTGGTCACTAAAAAGAAATTGAATTTCAAATGAACAAATTTGTATTCATTAAATAGAAGACGTGGCCTCTTCCTGACCGTTACACTTTTGTTGTGACAAAAAGCAACAGCACCGTCAGGCTAAAAAACAGTGAAGCTGGAAAACCACCCACTCAAACAAAGGAAAACAGCCAGAGGAGCACAGCACAAACCACTATACTACTTCTGTGTAAATACACACTCAAAATCAAGGACAGCAACTAAAAAGAGAGATTTTGTGAAATATTTTAAACTATTTCAGCACCTTAGTTGCTACTGTATGGTGAACTTGTCTCATTCCTAAGCAACAGCTCTTGCTCTACACCATCAGCTGTTGGTTTCACACCTCTGCTTGTCTTCCCAGTACCAGACTAACAAGGGCAATGTCCACAAATCTGAGTTAAATTTCATAGAACCCAGCTATTAGAAATCTGGGCAATTAACTAATACTTATGGACTACAAATGACTGCTAGTGTCTCCACTAGTGACTGATCTCACTAGGTGGTAAGCCGCAAGACTTCACTAGGAGTCCCCCAGTATCACACATGGTCTGGCTGATAAATAGTTATAATTTCAAAAATGAAGCCATATAAGACATTCAACTCTGAGCACCTCTCCACTGGGCTTCTGAGCGAGGCTCCATTTATAAAACTAGAATGTTAAAAACAAGTCTCAAAGGATGCTCAAAGAATTTTTTTTTTCCATTCAGGGCTGAAGACCTCTTGACGTGTTGCAAAGCATCAGGACTAGTTGCTGAATGCACAGTCACAGACTCAATCTAGAAAGTTTCTCAGAAGGCATGTGCCTCATTTCTAAGCAACCATCCCTTCACAAATCAACAAACAGTGGGTATGAAATTAGAGGAAAACTGAAATTTCCAAAAGAAGTTGTCGCATGAGCACCAGGCCTTTCTGCATCTGCCTCAGAGGAAGGAGCTTTCTTGAGATTGAGGGGGAAAGCCCGCATCTCAGATCCATATCTCTGCTATAGCTGTAGCAGAGCTTGCTACTTTCACAGAATCAAACTGGCTGAGGTTGGAGGCACCTCTGGAGGTCATCTAGTCCAACCCCTCTACTCAAGCACGGCCACCCAGAGCTGGTTGCCCAGAACTATGTCCAGGTGACTTCTGAATACCTCCATGGATGGAGACTCCACAACCTCTCTGGGCAACCTGTGCCAGTGCTCAGGCACCCTCACAGTGAAAAAGCGTTTCCTGATGTTCAGAGGGAACCTCTTGTGTTCCAGTTTGTGCCCATTGCCTCTGGTCCTGGCACTGGGCACCACTGAGAAGAGTCTAGCTCCATCCTCTTTGCAGCCTCCCTTCAGGTATTTATATACATGGATGAGATCCCCCCTGAGCCTTCTCTTCTCAAGGCTGAATAGTACCAGCTCTCTCAGCCTTCCCTCCTAGCAGAGATGCTCCAGTGCCTTAACCATCCTAACGACCCTTCTCTGGACTCTCTCCAGTATGTCCATCTCTTTCTTGTACGGGGGAGCCCAGTACTTTTCCCAAGAGCTCATCAGAAATTATGCACTCTCCAGACATACATTGCACTCCAATCCCACTCCTTCCTTCAGCCCAGCCAGTAACTCAAAACAACTTTTGTTCAGATAAATGTTTTGAGCGGGGTATTTTTCTACCAGCTTCTTCATCTTGAATTCAACAAAGACAAATTGACACAGCAATGTCAGGAGAAGCAAAGGAAAGGAGTGCCTGTCCCTACGAAACCAAATGAATTCCAGCGCAAAAAGTGAGACGAACTTATCAAAATTTACTGCAAGTCTTATGTGACAAAAAAACCCCCAAACTATAAGAATTTATCTGGGGTGAATATGTCATCCAAGGGAAAGACATTTTAGGTGACAATGGCCACAACTTTCTATTTTAGACAAATCAGATACGATGAATGCCAGGAAAACATCTGTGAGAGATTCATTTGGGCAAAATTTTGAAGCCTTTAACTTTAGAGGAACTACTGAAATAACTGTGGAATGAACCAAATTACAGGTCAGTGCTTAAGTAAGACTTCTTATGCTGAATTAACGTCTAGCTTTGGGAATGCTTGGACCAACGTGTTAAGGCTTACAGATAGACAAGACCCTTTAAGAAGTGAAAAGGCACTGATATAGTGGCTTTGTAGTCAGTTGAATAATACACTAGCTAAACTTCGCACTTCTTTATTTCCCTGTTGCCCAGCCATTAGCCATCTTATCCTCCCACAGGCTGTGCAGTAGCAGAAGAAAGGAGCAAAAGCTGGGGCTGCAATCCTAACCTACTTAAAACAAATGGAGCAGCATAGAAACCATTTTATGTGCCGGAAGTATTTATGTCTTGGAGCCAGTTTACATCTCCTGACTGCTGCTTAGTGCCCTTTTTCTCTCCCATTTCTTAAATCTTACCCACAAATGTGGGACACGAGTTACAACATATGCAAACTATTAAACTGCAGCAGTGACAGCAGGGCAGGAGCATCCCTCTCCTGAGAACACCTTGCTTCACTTACCTAAACTGTGGCCATTTTTTGTGTAAAAGCACGTATTGTTGATAAGGTTAACACAGCAGCCAATCACATCTCCAGTGGTGAATGTAGGGCCATAGGGCTGTCCTGTCCCTGAAGAACAGAAGGAGTGCCCGTCATCACCGTGGTACCCATAAGAATGTTTATCCCATCCTGCAAAAGACAAAACAGAAGAACAGGTCAGCAATGAAGCCAGTTTAGCAGAACGACATGGCAACTACAGCTCTCAGGACACAATTTTCTGGTAGGAAATTCAAAATTTTGATTCCCACTCCTGATTCATCCCAATATTAATTCTCACACACCAGTATCTGAAAAGAAATTAATGGTTATCAATCATAACACATCATTTGGGTTTCAACCTCATTTGTCCCTTATGAGAAATGAAAAGAACAGATTGCCAAAAGTCATTCTGACAAATATTTTTTTTGTTTTTAAAAAAACCCATTAAAACCCTGTTTCTGTTTTATCTTGCCTGCGGTGAAACAAGCTCCTCTTTGTAAAACATTTGTGTTTCGCACTAACACAATCTTCCAGCAAAACCATTTCATAAAATAATTCTCGTCCAATTGCAGCTTTGTCCATAAATGCTGCTCACAGGCATAACTGAATGGCCTGAGGCAATTTTTGCACTCTCACATTTACACTTCCCTTCTAACAGTTTATAAGGATTTCTGTGCTCCCCTTGGGCAACAACATTTCCCATTCTGTGGACAGTTTAACACACAACCCTTAAACGTCAATGGGCAATTTTCAAAGTGGTCAATTCTAACATTTGTATCTTATTTCTTCTGTCAGTAACACTGTGCCTAGGGTTAAAGCTGGGCTCAGGGACTGCACCCTGCCCACTTGCTCTTTTCTACATCTCACAGTAATTCCATCATTCCGAGTTCCTAATTTTTTTCTGTTCTATCCCAATTCTGTTCTAAGTTCTTTTGTAGATTTCTTACATGTAGGAATGCCAGATATAACTGCAAACTACCGCAAAGAAGAGAGATTAATGCATCCTTTAAAAGCTAAAATGTTCTTCAGGCAACACACTGGTCTTCTCTTTTCAGGACTCTCATCTCCCTCTTGCAGAGGACAGGACAGCGCTCCCATGGTTGTGGCCACACAGTGATTCAGCGAATGCCACCTGAATCTGCTAACCCATGCTGGCCAACTTCATTTGCCACTACTGCTCAAGATGGCTTATCCTTTCTTCTCTTAGGAGACCAGCTACAGCAGGTAGGGAGTCATGAGGAACAGTCCTCTTACTGAAGAGTTTAAAGAAAGCATGGCACGCTCTGTCTTATTATAAGACTTCCAGAAGAACCAGGATTTTCTCCAGCTCTTTAGAGCATTCCTGTGAATTACACAATCAAAACTACATCTCACAGAGAGATGTACTTCTATCAAAAAGCCTGAGATAGACACAACATTAATAACAACCCCCTGTGTTTTAAGCAGATATGGTTGGATCCTTAGACAGACCATGCCCACTGAAGCAGAAGCAAAAGAAGGTGCTTTGAGCGTCTACTGACCTTATACAACCTAAGGGTAGTGCAGAATCTGTTAAATGTGGAGGCATGATTTTGGCAAAAGGACTGCAGAAGAAATGCAAAGACCTTGAGAGGAGAAGGGTTGAAAAGTAGAAAGCACACATCCTGCAATAAGGCAAAAAATGACTGCAAACCACAGAGAGGAGTCCCATGAAGGCGGGCTGGAGCACTTCTGCAAGCCATGATTCTACAAAAACAACAACAACATGAGGGCACTAGAAATTTAATCCTGTAAAATGGTGCCCAGCTACATGTACTCAGGTATCTTATCATCAATGGACCCACATGCTCAGGGTTTCTCAGAAAAGCATGAAACATTCGCTGCATGCCCAAGGCCCTCTGTTTATTGCACCACACCACATGAATGCCAAGGGGAAAGTCAGGGAATGGAGCAAGACTGAAACACGCCACGGTCCAAGATTTTGGACCTCAGGGCAAAGTTTCGGAGTGAAAGGTGTGAAGGACTTCTAGCAAATCCTAGTCTAGAAATGGTGAATAATTTCCTCTGTTAAGTCCCACACATCCACAGGAACAGACTGAGATGTCCCAAGAGTCAGCTCCATCTTCCCTCGGACCAGCTCCAAACAAGCTGTTGACAGTAGCACCAGTCCTGTTTAATATCTCCATGAAAGACAGAGACAACAGCACAGACAGCACCCTCAGCAAGCTCAAAAATGATGCCAAATCGGGTTGCCAAAAACAAAGGAGGGAGTGATAGGGGCTCTAGAGTCTGTTGTCAAACTTCCATTGCTAAGACTCCATCCAGTAAAAATATCATTGAAATACTGAGTTTTTAACACTGTGGCTCCTTTCCACTATCCCTTTTATTTTCTCTGCTGCTGGCCTGTGAAAGGCTGCTGTTGCTGACCTATTATTTTAGTCTCCCCCAAACCAGACCTGTTACATGTGTGTCGGTTCAGAACTTCTCTAATGAAGCTGTTGGTAACTTCAGATGCTAACTCTCATCAATTTATCTCTTAAGCTACTTAATAATACAATCCAAATACAAACTTCTAGCTCTTCTGCATACAAAAATTCCTGGCATTACAAAGCACTTAGTAAGAATTTGTTATCAGTTATGTCTAAGTATTCAGATGCTTACACATCATGCACCAGGTAAGGCTACTACGAGAAATGCAACAGCATGCCCAACCATGAGGACAACTTCACAAAATACTTGTGCCGATGCAGACACTACAGGTTCTGTAGTATAAGAAAAAAAAAAAATGTTTCATTACCTACAGATCACGACTGATCATACTGGAAAAAACTTCCTCCTGCTCCTGTAAGACATTTTGCTTCACAGTATCAGTACTTCCTGTACCACCAAAGGTGGTTATGAACGCATTGATGAGATGAACTCCAATAAGAAGTGACTGAATAAAGGCTTTGAGGGCAGTGTCAAATTTCATATGTATTGCAACAGTGCCTGCAAAAAAGCTTGATCTGAATCTTATTCTCCACAGACAACCACTATTATCACCAGTTAAGGAAATCTCGCTCACCCAGCACTTTGCTAATGATATACAGAGTTAACATTTTCAACTCAAATGTTGTGCAGTGCTGAATCTGGTCCCGAGACAACACTAAGTGTTTTAAATCTAGACTGTCAGCCTTATCAAATCACCAGGGTCATCTTAAAAAAACAAGCCAGATTTGTATTGAGAGAACTTACTGTACTCACCATAAACATAAGCTGAGTGGCGTTAATTATATGCCTAATCTTTAGTTATTTATTAATCAAATAATGTATCAGTATTTCTAAAATTCTGCCCTGAATAAACATGAGGGCAATGGCATACAGGTCATTCCAGCACTGGCCAAATTCAGCCAGTCTTCTGAAATTTCCTAATAATCTGAATTTAAAATAACAGCCAGCATTTCTAATACTTCTAGGTCAAAGTTATCTGGGCCTACTGATTTAAATAGTGTATCCCTATTGAAAGTGCTTGGCATTATCTTGGATTACCAGCAGAGTGGGGAGTAACTCATCACATGTATTTTCCAAATACATTCTCCAACTTCCCTCCAAATACAAAAACACTTGCTGGAAATTTGGGACTTTTCTGCATCATTAACGATTTACTATCGCCACCTAGTAATAGGTCTATGATATTACAACCTTTTCTTTGACTCCCACAACACTATTCACACCTCCAGTTACTCAATAGCTTCTTTCTTCCTTTACAAAATCTAGCACTGCTATAATAAGGGCTAAATCAGACTTCCTATATGCCTTCCCCATGCTTACACCTGCAAATTCGCTGGACATTTTAACCTTTGGACCACTTGTACTCAAGTACTTCCAGAAGTGACCCAGAAGGCAGTGATGAGATTTTATCTGCATATTCTTAAAAAGGCTGGCCATACAGGATACTGGGGTCAACCCACATAAGGATCCTCTTTTAGAAGTGAGACAGCATAAGCATAGGACATGCATGTATCATGCTCTTACTGAACAGCATTACCACTTTCCAATCACCCACAGCATAGAGACATACTGAGCCAGATGGAGATTCCGTTCACTTAGTACTCCTCAAAGGATTTTCTTTCCATTAAACTGTCCAATCCTCCTTTAAGCACATGTACACATTCATACTATCCACTCTATCCTGCAACAAGGAGTTTCACAGTATAACTGCAAGCTGCATGAAAATATGTCTCCTAAACATAATCATCCCTTTTTCAGACTGATGACTCCTGGCTTATTTAGCTATTCCCTGCATTTCTGACCATGATCATCCCAACCTTTTCTGGATTTATAGTGTTGCTTTTGAGAATGGAGATGAAGGTGCAGCATGGAGAAGGGAAGCAGGCTGTAGTTGTTCTCTGTACTGTTCTCTAGCCCTCTGCCAGTTAATCCTAGCATTTTCCCCTTTATTATCCTTTTTACCACTGAACTGATGTTTCCATGAAGCTATTGTAATCACTCCAAAACACATCAACCCTCTTGTGACAATGCTCTCTCTGCGCAGATCCTCATCTGCCATCTCACCGCCAGTGCTTTCAGCCTCAGCTCGCTCCCACAGCTCCTCTCCAGCACCTTTCACCTTACCACCCTCAGTGGCTTGCAATCCTCAACAGCTAGAGCAGTCCATCCTGGGCTGGTGAGGCGGAGGCAGCTGCTTCTAAGAAAACCCTGGGAGCACCCATGCATGAACAGTTTCTGACCAGTAACTCATTCCAACAAGGCTATGGGGTTTAAATAACATCCCATTCCTGGTGATAGCTGATGTCTAGAGCAATGGACACTTCACACCTAAGTGCAGTTGACCAAGTCTAAAAATTCTCAAATACAAATGCAGATTCCTTACAAAACTTCAGAAATCTGGACAAGAAGATTGGAGAATGTGCTTTTCTTTTCCTCAGAAAAAGTAGATCGTGGACCTCTGAAGGACCATACTCTTACTGACTGAAATCTAGTCAGCTAGAGTGGCTAGAGGGTCCAGTTAGCACAGTTCCCTCATTTCTTCCTTTTCCTTCCCCATCCTCTCTTCAAAAGCACAAAGTCATTTTAAAGAGGGGAGACAGGCAGAGAACAGAAAGGATTTGGCCACTTGTCCCAAGGCAGTGGTCAAAGCAGAACCTAAAAACCCTGCCTAAGGCTCCTGTTTTCACTACAGCTCATTTTGAAGACAAGTGCACTTTGAACATGCAAATATACAGGCAGAACCACTCTGCAGGTAGGACCTCAGCAGCTAGTCAACAAAAAGAGGTTAAAATGACATACTTTTAAATTGAACACTTCAACCACCAAACCCAAAATATATGTATAGTATTTATTAACAGCCAGACAGATGCAGAATAGCTCAGACTGTGCAATCAATAAGAGAATGGGAAGAAAGAAAACCAGAAACCATGACTAGGGCTTGGGAGGACATTTTTTATATGTTCAACACCAAACTGAAGTTCTGTTTGGCCCGCTAACAAGAAAAAGCAGATACATTGATCTTCTCGGCAGACTGTCCTGATCCCAACACACAGTGAAAAAAAATGAACAGCAAGTTCCATTGCCAATGCTTGATAAACAGGCCTAATTATGCAATGTCAGACCACGTGGCAGAAAAGACTTGAGTTACTTCAGGACACAGTTACAGGATCAAATCATAAATGTTCGCTCTGAAGAGAGCATTGGAGACAGACAAAGTGTGCTACTAGTACCCCTAATTATCCCACATCCATGCCTGTTCAATCCCACCTTGCCCATTCAGTGTCAGCCCTGCTTTACTCTTGACTTATAGGCAGATCCTGTGATGGGCCTATATTCTGTTTCTGAGATCAGGCTCTGCCTCACAAACCAGCAACTGGGAAGTGGTACTATGGGGCTGGGACATCATTTACCTCTTTGCACTGTGGAAATAACACATCATTTTAGCTTTCCATTTAAAGAGTATCAGCAACGTGCACAGAACCTCCTCTGGTAGGCACTGGGTAAAACTGGCATCACACATGTGGGAACACTAGGACCTGGACACACTGCTCAACTTTGAAAGCATGTAACATCAGGCCATATACAACAGAGGCAATGCAGTGCAGGATGCCCTGATGGAAATTACCAAGAGCAAGAGGTCTTTGCTGGCCTGCTGCTCCTTCCGCAGAGTACGGAGAACGCAAACTGATGACATCCCCCTATGCATCAAGGTTCAAACATGCCAGACCTGCCAGTGGACACAGGATTACGGGGAAGGCTACATTCACAGGGATCTGTACTAAGTTCTCCTCTGATAGCATGCCAGAGGACAGACATGCAAGGCCCAGTGATCATGGAAAAGATGGTTGATTCAGTAAGTTACAGCCTGTCACCTCAGACTCTTCCTACTCTGCCACTTGCTAGGCTTAAAATGATGGCAGATAGATGGGCTTTATGATTGACACATGGACCATTCCCTGCCCATGCACATTCGAGGGGAGAAATATGTTCCACTGCAGCTCAGCCCATACATTCAAGGTAATCGGTACCTGGTGAAAAAGCTGCTGCAAAGGGCAGGGCCTTGCTCACAACAAATTCAGTGATAAACTGACCTCCAACCAGGTATTGGTGAAGTATGCATTTGGCCATATGAAAAAGAGATGGAATTTCCTCAGAAAGAATCTGAAGATTTGTAAATAGGGTTTGTGGCTGTTGTATCCTGTGTAATGTGAGAGCTTGGAGGCTTATACTTCAGGACAGACCCCAGTGACTGCTCGACAGTCTTTGCAGTGTCTGCATCTTCCCAAATTTTATCTGTACCTACTTTCTCTCTTTTGTACTTTGAAACACTTCTCATTTTTCTCCCCTCCCTGTTCTTGTCCAGTATTTTGCCTGTGGCATTCCTCTTCCCACTCCTCTGGCCAGCAATCCTAGCTTCCCACAGCTGCCCATGCCAGGGTAAGTAGTGTGCCAACTCTAGCTGCAGACAGACAAGAACTTGTGTCAACACATTGAAATAAACCAAACAAAATAATTTTAGTAAGATTTATTGAATCCAAAGTCCAGCAGAAACAGATGTACAAACTTTGCTTGTACAGTGCTTGGGGGCTGGGATGTTGAGGGTGGAGCCAGCTACAGAGCCCAGAGTTGATGCTGGACCAGACCACGTTCTAGCTGGAGGCAGGACCATTTCCAAAGTACTGCACCATGCAGGCTGCTGTTGCCCAACCAGCTATGGGTCTTTGGCAGCAGCAGAGCATGATGTCAGTGGAGGGGAAAGTACATTAGACAGAGGCTGAACAGACGAATATGGTGCAGGGAGAAGTAGGATGTTGCTGTTCAGAGCTGCTTCTACAATGTCCTGGGCAGAGCAGTCCCAGGCAGGGACTGGTGTCTGAGGGGACAGGACAAAAATAAATATGGGAAAGAAGCTGTTATCACAGCAGAGGCAGAACCACCTTCTTTCAACTGCTCTACCATCTTCCAGTGGTCTTGGCTCTCCCAGTGGATGTGCCTTTGGTGTACATTAGCCCAGAGCAGTGAAAGCATGCCTCTGCCCCTAGCAAAGGGAAGGCTGAGCAAGCACCTGTGCTCCGACAGCCTTAGAAGCTAAATGCCTGGTCAATAAAAGCCTGTTGCCCCAAGAAGCATCTGCCCCAAGCTGCAGTATCTCAGCTGTAGTTCAGTTTTATAGCATTTATGCAAAACCATACAAAGTTGCACAAACATCAGAGGCTTGGGTGAGAGCAAGGAGGTAACTTTGTTCTTCTTCATTCAACCATGCTCCAGAATCAAATCAACTATTACTGTTGCAACACATCCTTCTATTTCTATAACCAGCCTACAAAAATAGCCACTGCTCAGCGGCCACAGCGACTTACGCTATAGATTTCGGGTGGTGGAAATAGGGGAGGTACAGTCCACACATGGAACAACTATCTAGGTACAGTCACAACACCAGCTGCAGGACAGGAATAGGACCAGGGAACAGTGCGCTTAGCATATTACAGCATCTTCCTGGCAGAACTTCAAGGGCCTGGACATCTGCCTAGAACATGTCAAGGGGAAAAAGAAAAAAAGAAAAAAGAAAAAAAGAAAACAAGTCCCCAAAACCCACTTACCTAGGGACACCAGGAAATGAAGAAGCCCTACCTAGTAATACCCCAACTTTTTCTTTCTCATAAGAGCTTCTACTTCTTCTGCAAGGTGGCAAAATGACTTTGAATGCAGTAGAAGCCCAAACACTGCACTACAGGACCAATGCGTATACAGAAAATAAAACCATTTCACCCCATGGAGGACAAACTTCCTAAAGCAGGGCTTGGACGTTCTCAGGTCCCATAGTCTTAGTAGTATCACGCTGAGTCACGTACAAGGTAATGGTGCAGTGCACCACATCACTGCATGCATCCCAACGAGGGACTGCTTACAGCGGCCTCCCTCTCACTCCAGTTCCCAGCAGATCAAGCGGATTCATCCACGGCCGGTTTGGCCCCCTACAGAGCAACACCAGATGATGCTAATCAAAGAGTGCAGGACTCTTGGCAGGCCTGGCTGTAGGTTTGGCTCAGAGGCTATTCCATGTTTTTGAATAAAGTACTTGCAACTGTAAAAGAGACAAAGCTCAGATCAAATCTCATGGCAGAAGGACTTAAAAGTGCCAAGCATCCAAAGGAGAGGGAAAAAAGAAAAAGAAAAAAAAAAGGAATCACAGGCATCTCTCATATTAACAGAGAGCAGGAACAAAAGGACACAGTGACCCAAAGATCAAAAAGACTCCAAGAAAGACAGCTAAAAAGGCCTGCAAGAGTTTGGGAGATCCAGCAGAATGTGGGTGCTAACAAGCATTGCCTGATCCACTGCAGAGACTATAAGCAGAAAGTAACACTGTAAAATTTCCTTTTAACAATATTGATCTGGCATGGCAATTTTTAGACCAGATCAGCAACTCCTACCACTTGACAGCTACTGCATGTTAACCAGCCTTCAAAACAACATAAAACCACAGCCTGCACTTAATTATATAAAAGTGACGCTACCCATTGACTCATAAAGAGAAAAAACAAAACCAGAAGGCTCTGGATGGCTGCAACACAGGCAATACCTTGTCAACAGGAATGGTCTGTTCCACCTGCCCCAGAGATTTTTAATGAACCCATTTCACTATTACTTAGCATGCACCTCACCACAGAATACAGTAATCAAGATAAAAATTCTACTTCCTTGAATGAATAAAGATGGCAAGCTCTCCTAACTTACAAGCTTGATGGGTCATCTTCTGCCAGAGTCAGAACATGATCTGGTCTTCCCTATACCAGAGAGGTCAAGATGTGCTACAAGCCACTTATAGCCCTGTAAAGAGCACAACATGGTTAAAGCACAACTACAAAACAGGTTGGTTCTATCTACAAAGGCAAGGCTCAAAAAGCTCTCTAGCATGATCAGGCCGCCACTGTACTATTATACCTATTATATTCCCTGACACACTACACTGGAGGGGGTGGGGAGAAGAGCAGAGGTGCAAAACAACGTAGGACTGGGATGAAAAAAAAGTCCGATGAGGAGTTTTGCCATTTATCTATTAAGTGGCAGGGGCAAAGAACAAGTTGGATACAAAAGCTTATCACATAGACAGGCTTCCAATCTCAACACACTAAATAATTCACATGTTCATTTACAGGCTAACTTTTCAACTTTTGGCTGATGGACAAGAACATCTTTATAAAATATTAAGACACCTTGAGAAAAATCTTTCAAGGTAACGGGCAAGAATCATTTTACAGAGACACTGAGGCAGGGCAGTTAAATGACTCAGCCGAAAGCAATGTTAGAGCTCACTACAGAATGCAAGGGGCTAGCATCTAGCAACTATTAAAAACAATCCCTAAAATGGTATTTAATGAGGTAAGAAAATTATGAACAAAAAAATATTTATACAAGACCTTATAGAGAGAGAAGTCTTCCAGAAGAAGTGCATCTCATGATGTTAAGGGGTTGCAAAAAGGCCTTCCAGATTCTAAACTGAAGCTCCTTAAATACTTTCCACATCAATTAAGGTAAAGCAACAGGGGTTTCTGAAGAGGATCATATTTATCCATCAGTAAAAATAGCTGCTATCTATCAGTTTGAGTTGTAGGGAAATTTAGTTTTGTGTTGATGTTACCTTTTATCTGAAAGGCTCAAATAATAGGTACAGCCACTCTAAAGAATTTTTTTTTAACCTGAAAAACAAGGAGTGCTGATTACAACTCTTGTTGACAGCTAGACTGCTGTCTCTAAATTGCTAGTCAACTCTTAACTGTCACTAAGATTACCTGGATTGTCCATAATCTGTGTACAACTGGAGATGCAACCTGCGGTATTGGTGAAGGCCAAATCACAAACCCCACTATGCAATGCCATCTCCACTCTGCTTTGGAAGCTCTGTTTTCACATGGCACAAAACGAACACAACCTGTTGGATGACAGAAAGCTCCACGCAAAGGCAGGCTCCAGCATACCTGTATCATACATTTCTGGGAACATGTTGCATGAGAAAAGAGTGCAGGACGTCTACAAGGAGCCAATCTGTCTCCAGAAGAGTTATGGCACAGAAATCAGGGCATGGAAAAGCACAGGACAGCCATACGCTCTGAGTAAGAATCACTTACTCAGCCAGTGATGCCTGAGCATTTAATAGCCAAATGGAAACACTTTCTTTGATTAATCTTCCAAGGTCAGGGTTACTGCCTTGAAATACTGATTCATGGTTTTTTTCAGCTTGAATGATGTGGCTAAGCACTTTCCCAAATATTCCAGGGTGAAGCATAGTTACTGAAAGTTCAGCTTTCAATCTGCCTCCTCCATTCAAACCTCAAGTCTGTGTGCCCAAAAGCTAGTCTAACTGAAAAGACCAAAAGAAAAAGAAAAAGAAAGAACGAAAGAAAATAAAAACAATGCCTCCCTAAAAACCTGACCAAATGGCTGACAGCAGTTTTTCTGGCTGCAGACAGGGCAATCAATGCAATCAATACAAGCAAACACGTGAACTGAAGTGGGTCTGAAGGGGAAAAAGGCAGTAACTTTTACTTTATACAATCCTAATGTTCACATAAATAGCCATAAATAAAACATGAGATTAAATTTAACCTAAATTCAGAAGGTTATTCACCCCAATTCTGTGGTTCGGGAGCTGGTTTTGTTACTCTTCAGCTCTGAACACACCTGATAGAGAGTGTCAGGTCTGGCCATATTTGAAGAGTGTCAGGTCTGACCTCATTTGAGGACTTGATCATCACCACTCTGTTGTCACTCTTCAGCACGTGTCATGCACTGTACTTAAGATATCTGTCTAACTCCTCCACGCCATGCCAACTTGCCCAGTATCAGCTCTTAGCAGAAGGCTCATGTTTTAAAACATGCCACACCTAAACAAGTTGTATCCAGCTATGTGCAAGATAACCTAATTAGGGGAGGCACACCTAATGAGCAGAACACAGAAGTGCATGGGGATGGAGGCTTTGGCTGCTTTGAGGGTAAAGAAAGAAATTGCACGTGCTTCCAGGTACAAATACAACTGCCAGTTCAGCATTTCTCATTTTGCTGGTTATTGACAGCTTATAAAAGCTGTGTGAGTCCATCCACTATAAACTACAGATCCTACACACCACACTTCAGCACGACGACTCCAAAAAACAAGACCTGTTGGGAAGAAGGAGGGAATGGTACATAAACTAACATACAAATTTGTGCATTTCTTGCAATTCCTGCTGAGTGTGTTTGTAGTGAAAGTTGGTTAAGGATCTACCCAACAGGACAGCTCAAGCTTCCTAAGCTGGACTTCTCCATGCCCCTACACAACTTCCCTTCTGCAGGTGTTGTGGACATCATGCTCTTTTTCTAGTGCTGATTATGGGTAAGCAAGACATGAGCTGACCACTTTTGCCAGGGTCCATAAAAGCTTTTTCCCTACACAAGGCCAGCTCCATGCAAGACACCATGCCCAGACAAAGGAGTGGCATGGAAGATAAACGCTACTATGCTCCTCAAAACAAAAAATCTTGCAAACTACTGATTTCAAGAGAATATAAACATTTTAAAAGAATGGCTGATCTGAATTCAGGTTATTCAAATGCCCTAACAACACAATCTGATCTAAAATATCCATTCACATAACGCGTATAACAAAACCATCACAGCCATCCTTGTACACAAATCCAGTCCACAGCCTTCCCCTCCCGTACCACAATGCACCCACACACAGTACACCCAGTTAATTCTTTTAATTGTATACCAGCAAGTTTTAACTTTGGATGTCTCCAAAATTAGATCTTGCAAACCCAAACTTTGTCAGAAAGCCCACTATTGATATGTGAAAAATTGAAGAATGTGGAAGAATGAACTTCCAGTTCTTCTAGGAGCTGAAGATGGGATATGAATGAATTAATAGCAAACACATCAAATCTGTTTCAATATTCAAGCTGGAATTTCCATACAAATTCAGGTGACCTCAGCATGCAAACTAGGATCTTAAAAAACTGACTGGAAAGTGAGAAAGCTTACACAGGATGAGAAGATGACTGAGCAATTAACTGGAGCTTGGCAGACCTTGATTGGTAGCGGATAGGTCAATCACAAAACACAAGATTCACAAAGATATGTAGATTTTTATTTTTTTTTTAATAAAGATCATACAATTTTGAGAAAGAACAACCTTTTTAAAGGGTGTTACTGATCTGCAGAGAGTGGAAGCAGGAAGAGAAAACAAGATGAAGGTGAGTTAAGTAATGCCAGAGGAACTCGGAGATCATGATTCTTCAACAGAGATGCAGCAAGGCACCCATGGTGCATTTAAAATTTGGTCAGGTACCATACACACATAGAATTGAGAGTGAAGATGAAAAAAGAAGCAATATAAATAAACCAGGTATGCCCAGAATAAACAGAAAATGAGCATTTCTCAGATTAGTTTCCTATGATGAAATTTTACATACACTGAACACAGGAAATTGGTTCCATATGGGATAAATTCTTACCATAAAAATACGTGAAAGCTTAAGTTCAAAGGAAATCCTTTTGTTTTATTATAAGAAGCCCAAATTTCTTATCCATTTCTTTAGTAAGGCCTTCATTTGGACTTTAATTAAAAAAAAAAAAAAAAAATTGAAAGCTACTTTGAAAATAGCACATGGTGCAGCACAGCAAGAGCAGATTCAAGAATGAAACAACCAGTTTCAACCAGTCTCAGGGCAATTTCTCCAGTATGAGATTTTTAAATTTTTTTTTTTAAATGGGGATGGGTACCTTGTATTACTTAGCCTTATCCTGTGGAGTGAATAGTTATTAGTGGCCAGAGTGCACTAACTGTGATCCTGGAGCACATCTTTCAGTTTAGTTTAGAAGAAACAAGGGTAGCACAACTGAAGATGTAAATAAAAGTACACCGAGTGGTGACAACCAGGAGATTCACTTTAAAAAAACACACCCCACTTCCAAAAATAAGACACTCGTACACAAATCCAAAAGGCTGTGACTTACAAAGGCCAGAAATCTTAAACCTACCGTATCTTTTTCTTGGCAGTGTATGTTTATTACCCACCACTGTTCTAAGCTCCACAATAATCTTCACCCATCCAGAGGAGCTCTCAAGTGGTGAGGAATTCCTCTAAAAATCCATTCTGCACAAATGGATCACTAACTCCAGAGCTGAACCAACACACTGACCCACTCTGCTCTCATTTCTTCCATTATGCAGCACTAAAACCTGCAATTTCTAAACATACCGATAACCTCTTAGGGTGTTGAAGACAGATACAAATTACATTTTCAGGTCAAAACCTAGTTAAGTTGGCAACAACAAGGCTACCCAAGTGAAGGTTTTGAAGCAGTTCTCAGGCTGTTTTATCCCCTCAGCTCCTACTGAACCTCAGAGTTTTGGCATTGCTAACTGCTCCCAAGTAACCTGCATTTAAGCAACAGGACACTTTCCTAGATGCTCCAGCGTGTCTTACTCAACATACATCTAGGGTTTGCTCAGCCTGGGGAGGCAGAGACAGCAGTGGTAGGATCGCAGCTCTCCTCCTACAGCCACCGCAGGTCAGAGGCTCTCTCTGCTTCAATCTTTCACGTCCCTTTGTATTTTGGAGTGATTAACAGCATCCCCCTCGATTTACTGTGAATGACCTTCTGGTGGCCTCTACTTCAGACTACCACTGGACTCCTCTACAATACATTTTCTTTGCAAGAAGTCACTGTCCTTTGATTTCAGGTAACTTCCACCACTACCACCAAGAGGGTTTCTGTAGATGCTCTCATCCCATCGTACTCTAGGGCATTAATAACCACGGCACACACATCACAGCCTCTTTAAGGTATCACCAGCAACAAACCAGACACAGCTAGAACGCATTTGGCCCAGAAATTTCCCAAGATAAGATTCTCCTCCATCACCCACGTTTGAGTTTTCCCTCATGACACCATTCCATAGCCTGGGCATTGCTACTACTAGCAGACAGCACTTCTAATAATAGCTAATAGCCCTTCTGAGCTCAGTAGCTTCACAAACCTTCAGTCCCTTGATCATTTGGACTATAAGGTATCAGATGGGTAACAGCAAAACAAGCATATGCTTTCATTGACATTTGTTTTCAATGCTTCACGATGTGACTGAATGAAACAAAGCTCAGTGCAAAAAAAAAAAAATCCAATGGAGTTCAAATATCATCTGACTAATCACCAAAAGAAAAGGTATCCAGCCATCACCTTCAAACAACTTGAAAAAAGGCAGAGACAGATAAAAAATTAGAGAGATACAGCCAGCCAAGCTAGCTTCAGCCCAGTATGCCCTAGCAAGATGCTCCTTCATAAAAAAGTCTCCATGATCAGTTGGATAACTGTTAATTGGAAGGAACGCTCAGTCTTTAATTAAGGTTTTCAGCACATATCTTAGGTGAGAGTAATATTTGTTTGTATCAAAAATAATCTCAGACCACTGTTACCCACATGTTTCTGTAGAATAAAGTTTCACAGAGGAGTTGTTTCAACCTGCACTACCTGTCTGATCAACTGGGCAACAAAACAGATCCAAGCTAATAACAACCCCAAAATCAAGCAGTGCCCCCCACCCATTATTATTAACCCAATTACATGACCCAGTTCACATGCAGCCCCACAAACTGGTTTGCTAGGATAAATGAGAGGGTACCAGAATTGTAAGCAAGTTTGTGGATAGGAACTGGCACAGCCAGCTGAAGGACCGCATGTGTAACTAAGTCCTGGAGGTGTTTCCATAAGTGGTTTTGAGGAATGCACATTTATTTATTCAAAAATAAATGAGTATCGACCCTGTATTTTCCTTAACCTGACATACAAAAATTAATCACCATACTCTATAATTTATGCAGGTACTAAATAAGTGATGTCTTTATGTCCTTATGGGTACTACAGTTATCTACATGCAGATCACACACCAAAATGAAGATTTAGGTCCTATTCAATCTGGGTTGTATTTACTGCACAAATAAAATAAAATAAAATTCCTGACAAGTTAAATCTCCTCCTGGCTAGCCAGGGGAAAGGTTTAAATGTGGAGTGGCAAGCAGAGTTGGGTTATATACTAATTCTTCATTGAGTAACTCCAGCAGGACACAGTATAGATGGTATTGCCATTACCAATCTAGCAGAATTAGCATTAACAGATCCAAATTTCCATAAAAAGTATTAAATGTTGAACCAAGTATACATTTTGGTACCACTTTGATTAAATTACTTAAATAACCACTTTTATCCCAAAACTCTTATCAAACAGTACTCAAAGGTTTCCATGGTGTTCAGTCCTGAAGAGGACCCAACAAAGTACAAGTACAAAATACAAGGAAAACAGGCAAGAAAAAGAGGACTATAAGCAATGATCATGTAAAAGCAAGTACTCAGATCCATTCTAAGAAATCACAAGGCCTCCTTCAGCCATTCTTGAATAATTTGAGTGGTTTAACTAGAAACCTCAATGGTCTCAAGTTCTTCATGAAGAGCCACAGCAACACTAAGAACAAAACAGGGGTCAAGGGGGAGGCAAACTGAATGTCTCCATGCTTCTTTACAGCATTAATCCTTCCTTATGGATAATAACAGAGGGAAGGAACAGAATTCAGGTTTCTCCATGGTGCTCCAAGGTTCCCTACACACTCCACATGCACTGACCATGAGTAGCTTTACTTCAACCTGATGTGCACTGAGCACAACAGGTAGCCTGCCCATAGCCTGATGTCTGCTCACTCAGCCTTGGCACATGGAGTCTACACTGTCAGCAGCTTGGACTGCCACTGCTTTCTCGTCCTTTTTTCTACCCATCTACCTTCCTAAAATGTCCACAAGTTGCAATAAGGATAGACTACATAATTAAAATTACATCTAAACTAAAAGCAAAACTTTGATTTGCTCTATTTCCTCAACACAGCAAATAGAGTAGAAGAAAAGTTACTTCGGAGGTATATTTACTAAAGAGACAAGGAAGTGTGAGTACCATTATATAAGACTTTACTAAGACAATGTATGGAAATCCCATGTGCCACTTTGGTCAACTATTTTTAAGGACAGTTCTGGAAGAGCTTTGCAGCAGGACATATACCATAAGGTATTTTAAGACAGAGCTTGATCAGCTGCATAAATAGTTAAACAAACTTAACAGAAATTACTTCTAAAGATAGAAAATCAAGCTGGGTGTCCAAAATGCTGATTTAGCCAGGAGGATTTGAAAGCAGACTGAATCACTATTTGTTTGCCACATACTTTTCATATATTTAATCCCATACTTGAGGGCTTTTGCCGGTTGCTCTAGAAGCCAAGGGGAAAGGCCTTTCTTTTCCCAGTTAACCATCTAGCTTCTTCCTTTCCCCTCCCCTCATCTTTCTGCTTAAGCCTTAGAAATTGTGAAAGCTTGGCAAGGATTTTCCTTTGCCCTTGTTTGCAGCATGGGATAAGAGCCACTTCCTGGACTTGCTCTGAATTTTAATGTTTTCTTTTACTATAGGGAGCAAGACACTGGTGCTTATGATGCATTTAGTGCATCCACAAATCAAGAAAACATAAGAACAGGGTGAAGAGCCAGGGACATTTGGTTTAGAGAGAAGACCACAAAGCAGTGATAGAGGTCTTCATGTATACAGCTACAAAGAGGAAAGAAATTAACTATTCTCCACCTCCACATGATCCAAGAGTAATGGACTTGGACTACATGGGATATTCAGCTTAGTCATCAGGAAATGTTTCCAACATAAGGATGCTGTTGGAAGAAGTTGCCAGAAAGATAATGAAAGACTGGTTTAGACACACACCTGTCAGGCAGGACTGATGCATAATTGAATTAGCTTCAGATCAGATGATTTGGTGAGGTCTCATCTTCTATAATTATTGTATTTACCACTTGGACTAAGTCCTTTAGCACAGGTCCTTCATTTGTCATTGGTGTCACAGAAAGTAACAACCCAAAGCACACTCTGATACATGGAAATTAAGTTCTTTAAACACATTTGAAGTAGAAAGATCCCCTGGCAATCACAGAAACAAAAAACAAAAACAAAACAAAACTGGCTAGAAGAAACATCTGGAGGTCTGTAGGCAAACTTCCCACTCATAGCAGGGTTAACTTCAGAGCTATATCAGGCTGCCTACAGCCTCCTCCAATTGAGGTTTGAAAATCTCCGAGGATAGAGCCTCTGCAGTAACCCATCCCCAGCTCTGATAAGGAGAAACACTTAATTTCCCATGAGAATTTTATTTGTTGCAACTAGTGCCCATTGCCTCTCTTCCTTGTACTATGCACCTCTGAGAAGAGTCTGGGTCCATGTTCTCTGCAAGCTCCTTTAGCTAGTGAAAGGCTGCTGACTAGATCCCTTCCCTGCCTCTTCTCCAGGCTGAACAAGCCCAGTTCCTTTAGTTTCTCACTGGTTCCTACAATACAACATCTATCCAGCCTCCCTTCTCCAGTCCCTCTTGGAAGGAAGCACACTTGCCTGAAAAACCCTTGTGAGCATCCCTAGGGGAGAAACCAGTATCTTCTTCCTCTCAAAGGAAGGAACAGGAAGACAGATTCCTCAGTAGCCTTGCTCCTCTGCTTGCACCTCCTCTGATAACATGCAAGATAAGCTAAGAAGAAAAAGTCCTATCTATAAATGTCAACAGAAACCTATCAGCAACAGGAGAATGGAAAGGAAAAGGAAGGGATCTCCTAACAAAATGGAAAGCCCATTCATCATGTTGGTGGCTTATGGAGAAGGACAGATGGCTTTCACAGAGGAGGGGAGCATGGGGAAGTCTTAATTCCCAGTGCTCATTTTTATTTTATCTACGTGTCTACGGAAACAGATCACTCACAAGGACTCTTTGCTGAACAAAGACACAGGACAGTTGGACAAACTGTTCCTGGTTTTGCTGACCTGGCTTAAGGCATTACAGTCCCAGAGGCCAAATCCCAATATGGAGCAGGTTTCTGTACACCAAATTCTGGTGGTTTATCTGGCTGCACTCTAATTCAAGTCTATAAAACATTCTTGAATTTGAAAGCTTGTTCTTTTAATAAGGAGTTTGAAGCAGGTAGATAGTAAGTAAGTCAAGCAGTACCTTTTCATTTGAAAAGTAAGGTGAAAAAATAATTAAAGCTTCATAAAACAAAACAATGGTGAATGAAAGCTGGCACTCCCTTTAACATGTGCAATGTCACATAGCAGGGCAAGTCAGTTATTAACCAAAGGGTGCTTAAAGTCTTTAAAAGCGATTGGTCAGATCCTATCTATGCTGTTTCAGAAACTGAAGCAGGGTATGCCTAAGGTTATGGTTTCACAACATTTTAGGCTGAATTAAGACCTTGCTGCTACCATAAAGAATCATCCCTCCTTCCCTCTCTGCCTGGCTTTATGTTCCTGCTGGGTTACCCTCAAAGAGCTAGAACAAATGAAACGTTATCTCTCAACAGCATGAAGGACTTGAACCAATGCAGAACACCACGTGCAGGGGAGAATCATCTCCAGTGTGCACATCTCATCCATATGAAAGACAGGAACACCTATCTTCTCCATTTTATGGAGGTTAGGTGAAACCTGTAGCAAACCACAAAGGCGTTTTCAGCTGGGCTCAGAAAAACTTACTGGATTGAGGGCTAAATGATAACAATAACAAAAAAAAAAAAAAAGGACGTTTCAGATGTTACATTCAGGATGCAAAGGTAAGAGTATTGCTCCATGAATTCTGAAGGAACCAGCCTGCCACAATCCCAACACAGCATAAAAGCAGGCAGGTTCCTGCCAGGCCTGAAAGCTGGCCTGGCCTGGCAAAGGAGGTGACAAGTGCCAGAGCCAGGGGCTTGCACAAGGGAAGAAGAGGGACTGTGCAGCTGTAGGTGGGGGGCGGGGGGGAAGGGTCGGGTTTCCCTTCTTTGATGACAGTGAGTTAGATCAGTTCAGCTGTAACATGTAATTTCATCCTCAGATACCGAAAAGCTGAGCACACGTGAAAAAAAAGTTGTATGTGGGGAAAATAGCAAGCAGCCATTTCAATAAAAGCCACTAGTTTAAAGCAGAATGTTTATTAGTAAGTGTTCTAAATGTCTTTTAAAAATTTAAAAAATAATAATAAAATCATCAAGATATGTCAGGGCCACAAAAGTTGGCACTTCAATAAAAATACCACAATAATTTCAGACCTGCTTATTGAATTTCAAAGCACAGCCCACAGAAACCTTGAGTCGAACAGGGACAGGGCACTCTCCTTTTAAAAGCAGTCTCTGTTCGCAACACAGAGAGGGGTAGTTTAAGGAAATGCTCAGGTTGCTCCAACCACACTTCCAACCTTCAGAGAAAGCTCAGCACTACCCCCACCAACACTGAGCTGGGCTGAAGCCAAAATAAATTTGGCATAAAGCACAAATGCCCTGACTTGGAACTGGATATGGCCAGTGTTTGTTCTCGGGGGAGGGGAAAAGGGGGGGGGGGGGGAGTTTGAGACAGAACCCAGCAGCAAGATTGTTCCTCGAATTAGGACTGACAGGGTGCCAAGGATCCCCACTGAAAGTAGGAACAAGAAACGGACCAACTGGCTCCCATACCAGGCTTTGGGCTCCCAAACCACTATTTGTAGTGGGTCACATACTGCCCTGCCAGCACACCGAGCAAAAATTGATCTGTTAAAGCAGAAGTGACTTAGAAAGGGTCTAAGGAGACAAACCTGGCAGGGTTTCAGGTCACAAAAAGTTAAAATTACACTTTGATGTGAAGCCAAGTCAAGACTCCAAAGTCCATCACTCTGTGCTGTGAAGGACCTGATAACGGTTAAGCCTGACACATGTTTCTCACTTCAGTTACTTGAGCAATACACTATAAAAAATAAATCAGACTCATTCTCCAAAAGCCAGGAAGATAATTATCGAGCTGTAATACAGAGCCATGCAGTTTATTTTATACAGATGATGGGAGATTGACCTAACTATGCCCACAGAACCACTCTTGGCAGCATAATCTACAAGTGATCAAACAAACAACAGGTTCATAGGATCACATTTGTACAATTCATTGCTAAATAAACACTATCTGTAGTCTCAAGTTCACTTCATGTTTTATTTCACTCAGAGAAAAGAATTCCAAATTTGCCACATACACTTTAGAAATAATAGTATACAGGCACTTTGATTCAAACTGGCCACAAAACACTGCCTATGTAGCTCTTGGGCTTTAAGGACATCCATCAGAAGTGATTTGGCTAATTTTTAGTCTCTAAAAGGGGAAAAAAAAAAAAAAGAAATTATGTTGGCTGTTCAATTTCAGGACAGCACACCTAATATGTACCTATTCAGTACATACCATCTCAGGTTAGTATTCAACCATGTTTTTTATATATATATGTGTGTGTGTGTGTGTGTGTCCTGGTTTCAGTTGCGATAGTTAATTTTCCTCCTAGTAGCTGGTACAGTGTTATGTTTTGGATTTAGTATGAGAAGAATGTTGATAACACACTGATGTTTTCAGTTGTTGCTAAGTAGTGTCAAGGATTTTTCAGCTTCTCATGCCCAGCCAGCAAGAAGGCTGGAGGGGCACAAGAGGTTGGGAGGGGACACAGCCAGGGCACCTGACCCAAACTGGCCAAAGGGATATTCCATACCATATGATATCGTGCCCAGTATATAAACTGGGGGGAGTGGGGCTGGGGGGACTTGAGAACTAACTGGGCACCTGTCGGTGGGTGGTGAGCAATTGCACTGTGCATCACTTGTTTCGTATATTCCAATCCTTTTATTATTGTAATTTTATTATTATCATTATCATTATTATTTTCTTCCTTTCTGTTCTGTTAAACTGTTCTTATCTCAACCCACAAGTTTTACTTTTTTAACCCACAAGTTTTACTTTTTTTTTCCTCAACTCTCTCCCCCATCCCACTGGGTGAGGGGGAAGTGAGTAAGCAGCTGTGTGGTGCTTAGTTGCTGGCTGGGTTTAAACCATGACACTGTGTTATAATGCCAGGAGAATCCTAGGTTAAGCATAATCCAACCAGCAGTCTACAGGCCAAGTCTACAAGACAATCCCACCCATCTTTCCATTGCACAAGCCAGAGAACCATTTCTTGAACAGAACATGCTCCCTTAATAGCCAAACAACTCCTCTTCCAAGCAGCCAAGCACTTCAACCCTGGGAAGAGATGATGGAACTAGAGTCATGCTTCATCTTGCACATGCACACAACCCATTTGGGTCAGGAGGATTGAGGGGAGAGGGACTGCAGAGAGAGGAGTTGTCTGAAAACTGAGACTTCCATACCTGTTGACACCAGATCATCTTGATCTGGACATTCCCTACTGTTTTGCAACCAAGTACCACTTGAGAAAACTGGCAATGTCCTGCCTTCCTCCTTCCCTGGCCTAGTTCTGAGTGGATAAAGACCTGTGACCTTAATTCTCCCTCCAATGTGTATATGCTATAGTTGTCATAACAATTATTAACAAATCTATTTTGCAGTCAGATGCAAATTCTCTAAAACATGGGTGTCACTGAAACCATTCTCCCCAAAACAGAGTTATCATAGAAGTGTAGAATAACTAAGGAGGGAAGGGACCTGCAGAAGTCACATAGTCCAATCCCAGCTCAAGGGAGGTCTCATTAGATCAGGTTGGTCAATGCCATGTCCAGCTGAGTCCTAAATATCTCCAAAGTTAGAGGTTCCACAAGATCTCTAGGCAGGTCTGAAATTACCAAGGAAAAACATGCAAAAAAGGTTGTGCCCCAGTCAAACCACCAGGTCTTAGGACTTGCCTCTGACAGTGGCCAAAAGAAGACTCTCAAGGTCGATCAAATGTTATCAAAGCAGTACCTGGAAAAGGAAAGTCTGCCTGCAACTGTTAACCATGGTTGTGATTTATGAACGGCCCCCATGCTGCACTGACATTTGTCACTAAACAACAATGCTTGTTTCACTGGTGAAATTTTAATTGAACTGATTAACTAGTGCAATTAGCCTACAATTCAAAATTTCTTCTTTATCAGTGTAAAAGGTCCCAAACGCTCAGTCATGTATGCCAAGATCTCCATGCTTCTCTTCAGTAACCAGACAAGGCAGCCATTGCAAAACTCAGCAATTAAAAGAATGGCCACCAGAAAGTTGGCTATTTTCTGAAATTAGTCTCCTTTTTGTCTTCTTGCTAAGACTCCATCTGCAGTCTTAGCAGAACTTCAGAAACATAGCTATAGAAATACACATTTCAGAAATTTATAGCAGAGCTAGAGAATCATATATTTTGCCAACAGAGCAGTCAGGGATTTTGCTCCAATGCTGCAACATTTTCAATTGGAGGTTATAAGGAAAAAAAAAATGAGCATGTTCCACTCTCTGAATATGCAAGCTGCCAGTGAAGATGAAAGTGAAATCCCCACTGAGAAGTGAATTCACAAGGGTTTTAGTGCAAACCCTGTGGAAGCTCTTCATTTTGTTAGACATTCATAAAACATTCTCCTTTGGAGATACCAAGATGCGTAATAAGGGTTGAACACACATTTCAGCTTTAAAACAACTCCATCAGAAGAAAATCACACCAAGACCAAAAAAAGCCCACACCAATGGGAACGAGCTGTCATTCATTCTGGCACTTGAAGAACATTTACTTTCTACCAAACGCAGACAACTTCTAGTTTCATACCCAGCTGAAAGAATTCCTGCTACAGAAGTCACTACATTGATCCAAATCTAGAAATCATAATTTTACCAAATAAAGAAGCTACTTAACCAACTTAGAGGCTATCCTAAAAACAAACATTTCAAACAAAGGAAGCAATAATATTAACTGGAAATACCACTCTATCACATTTTTCTAGTTTTTCAGTGGGAAGAGGGAAAGAAGAGAGGAGACAATATGACAGGCCAATTTTCCTGTCATTTTCAGCTTCTTTCATGTAAATTTGTCAAGTGGGATATACAGATTAAATGTCAAATTATTTTGCTACTTATTTTTCAGATGCAAAAAGCTTGCATGTCTGAAAGCTCATCATCTTACCCGTTACTCATTAGTTTAATATTAATTTCTATTATCTGCTAAAATCATCATGGCTACAATAACAGTACTAGTAACTCAGTTTAGCATAACAATAGTTTGAAACTTCCAGACATAAGACACTTATAGTCATGACATTTTATTAACAGAAACACACATTCACTAATTCATACATATATAAATTAAAATCTTTATTTCAAATACACATTTAACATGGACTGTAAGCCAAAACAAACCTTAACAGTGACTTACCAGGAAGCCTGTTCATGTTGACCCCTTGAGCAGAAAGTCCTATTCCCATGTACCTTCAAAAAAAAAAAAGAAGCAAAATATCAGTCAAGCACAGAATGGCCAAGCCACAAGATTTCCTGCAGCACAAATACAGTAGCAAAAAAAAAAACCCCAATCCACAAATCATTTAAGGTAAGAATATTGAAATTGCTAAAGATTTTCCATTACTTTTTTAGTCTTTTCTTGAATCCAAGATAAAACATCAGTCTGCTTTAGTGACTGACAGCTTTCCAATATACAACTACAGCTACTCTTTAGCTCTTAATTGGTAGGAAAAAGGACTGGAAAACAAGCAACAATTAAATTTCTGGGGTTTTGTTGGTGGTTTTTTTTTTTCATATATCAGAAAAAAACCCACTTATTTATATAGGTGATTAACAAGAGAGTAAAAAATACGTAAGGGCAGATACAGTATGTGACAACAAATGTCTATCTAGCTTAATGTAGACAAACAGCTGTACCTTCTAAGAACACTCTTTCATTATCCAACATGTATTTTACACAGTTTCCTAAGCAAAAGGTGGTATTTCTGTATTTCACACCCCAGTAGATTCCCCCCATTAATCTGATCACTTTCTGAACCTTTGTAAACTCTTTGAAAAGGCAACATCCTGCAGCTCCACTATTCAATTACTAGCCAAGCTAGTTTTGCTTGGTACTTGCATTTTTAGAATTGGAAGAGAGAGGAATAGCGTTTCTCTGTTAACTTTCTCAAGGATTTTAAAGTCCTCATTCATACCCCACTCCCCAATGGTCTCTTCTCAAGGTTGGCTACTCTCAGTCTACTCAGTTGTTCCTCTTACGGAAGCTCATCTATACCACTTAATACTGTCACTACGCTTCCAGTTCTGTATCTTTTGAGAAGCAGGGGAAAACCAGAACCACAAGCATCATTCACAACACAAACACATGGTGATTATTACAGACAACAGTGTAATGATGTTCTCCATTTTGCTTTCTATTCCTCCCCCACCTGGTCTCTATTATTCCATTTATTTTTTGAGCACAGATGAGAACTAAGCTGATTTTTCCATGGAACCGGGACACAAAGAACTTGTCCCTGCACTGTAAGAGGCAGCTCAGAAACCATTTTTTGTGTCAGGTTTGGATTGTTTATTCTCCCCTCATGAGAACCATTTTACATCTATCCAGCCTGAACTGCATCTTTCATTTTATCATCCATAGTCAGCCCTTGATTTTACAGCCAGTTGATTTTACAACTCTAGTTAGCTTCATATCATCAGCAAAAAATATCGTCTTACTATTAATTTCACTTCCAGGTCATTTATTAAGGTAGTGAACATCAGAGGTGTCATACACATCCCCACAGAAATCCACTGGTGAACATCCTCAGTTGCAGGGAGGAGAGGGGGCATGACACGCACACATGGGCCATTCATTACTCTGCCCTGCTTCCTACCTGTTAGCTAATCAGCTAACTGATCATTCAACCACACAAGCTCGTTCACTTTGTCCCACGTTTCCTTTACATTTCTCAAGAATTTTTGAGACTGGACCTTGCCAAATGGCTTTTGCAAATCCAGGCAGACTGATCTTCATCTACTTCTGCATTCAACAGGACTGTAACGCATAGCCAGCCTTCCCAAAGGCTCTTCTTCCTCACTGCAATATTTACGCACATACCTATTTTGTTTGTTCTATTTCTGTTTATTTGCATGGTCTGCAATTCTCTTAATAGCCCCTGGAACCACAGAAACAGCTGCCCTGCTCAGTTGGTTTTTAACAAGCTTCCATATTTTCAGGTTACTGCACTTTTAAATTAACAGTTACTGTTGGGCTTTTGTTCATGTAAAAATGTATAAATCCAAACAGGCTACAGCCAGTGTCCTCCTATTGTTTCACATTCTCAGTTTCTTCCTATGGCTTCCTCGACCAGCTGCTCCATAGAACATTAACTATGTCTAAAAATGTTATTTCAGAATTCGACCCCAAAGTTACATTTCTTCAAACTATGTGGGTTAAGTCTCCTGCAACAAATGTTCCCTGCCCCGACCTCTCCATCTCAATCATTGTCACCACACCCATCCAATAGGATGGAAATGGTAATAACTGATTTTTTTTCTTGTTTACAGAGAAATTTTAATCCTTAGAGATCTGTAAGTTTATCAGATCTTAGTCTATGACCTCTTTAATGAACAGGACTGCATCTTCACAAACATGGCCAACTTTGTCTTTCTTGTACACTTCACATCTGGGTAGCATGACCCTCCAGATTTTGAACACTTGAAACCCAGTTTTACAATGCTTTAAATTAAGCCAATCCCTTCTTTAAAAAACAAGCTCTATTTCAGAAGTGCCCCAGCTTCCAGAGGATCCAGAGCCCTTCCTCAGCAACATACCAGAACTGTTCCTACTCACTTCTCTTTCTGGTACTGCACAAAACACAGTACTGGGCAAAAGTGGGGAAAAGCATTTTAGGGGCTGCTACAGCAGAGGTCGTGGGTTTTCAACTTCCTATGTAATAGTTAAAAAGTTTTACATACAGAACCTTTACTGTTCTTCCCTCTGCCTTCAGCATTACAGGGACCACAACTCTATCAATTCACGCTCAGCAACTGATACAATATTCAGATGCCTTGGAAGAGCTGTGTACTTTGTCCCTAGCAGCCAAGTCATAATGCCATTCTCCCTGGCGTCACAAACTCAGTTATCTATATACCTGATCACTGAATTGCTAACCATTACATGGTCCACCTTCTCCTTTGAGCTGGCCCCTGGCCTCTTAGGGTTATCTTCAAAGGAAAATGATACATGATCATGATACGGAGAACCTATTGCTGGACTTGTTATTTCCCTTCACCCAGCTCAGTGTTTTCCTGCCACAAGACTAGGGCCCTTCAAGTTCAAAGTTTCTTGGGGTGAACGCTGATAAATAGGGCTATGCCAATGGAATGGCGAGCTACAACCAACAAAGGTCAGCCCAGGTCCCTCAGCTCTCACCAGGTATAAATTATGTAACTACAAAAGCACCAGGAAAGTGTTAGCATTTGATAACAGAAATAGTAAAAAAATTGCTGAACTTAGAAAAATACCCAAAAGAGGCTTTGGCAGCGGCCGGTTCAGGAACAGGATATTTGAACCTCCTGATGGCATTTAGGGCAAACAAGTTTATCTCAGAAGCTCTCCAGTCACAGAGGACAGATTCCAGGACATTTGGCTGGATTTCCTATTTCTCATTTAGAAGGATAAAGACAGATTTGTGAGGGTTTCCAAAATACCTAGGGTGTACATTATTACATAGCAAATCTGATACTCTCTGCAGAAATGCTAAAAGCTTGCAGCCTGTCTACAAAAAGAAGAGCTCAAGACTCTCTCTTTGTCGAGACAGGACAGTGGACAGACAGTCCAGTACAATACAGCTTGGACACAACGCATGCAGAAATGCAAAGAAACACCTATTTTGCACTGCTCCAATCCCAGGACACAGATGAAATGACTACATCCTGCACATAGTAGACCCAAGCTTTGAGATCTGACTGGCCCTACCCTGGAGATAACCCTCCTCACCTTGCTTGGTTATGATGGAAGGAGCTCCTCCAGCACAAACAGGGATTGTTTCACCTGCACTCAGGGAACTGTCAGCCAAAGGTCAGCTAGCATCTGCCTGGGCATGTACTCCCTCCAAGGAGGGATTAGAGGCTGCCAAGATACAGCCTAACAAAAGATATCCCAAAGGTTTCTGCTGCCACATGCTGCAGAATAGCCAGGCAAGATATAATGGAAGAGTGGCATGGGAAGGATTCATACAAAATTAAGACCTGCCTAATCTGCAGTATGTCCTGAAGTATAAAGCTCAATGCTAAAGACCAGCATTATTTCAAAAGATGCATGAACTGGGCAGAGACAAGGCAAGACTTTTGGGCATTCATTCCAAAACGTAAACTTGCAAAGGACTATAAGGATGACAGAACCTATTCTCTAGACTATCTACTCCTCAGTAACTCAGTATAAACAGAAAAAAAAACCTGTTTCATCTGAGGAGGGATACCATAACTGCTAGTATGTTCACTGCACAGAGTCCAGAGGGGAAGATTTTGTTTCATCTTTGGCCTTGGAACTCCTCTGAAATGCACCTGAGCAGAGATGCTAAGGACAGCATTGTGGCCATTATCAGCTAAGACAACAGCAGCCAGCCACTATTCTGATCTTAGATATCAGTGAAAGTGTTCAGTATTTTATGAACAGAGATGATTGCTGGTCTCCACTTCCCTATTATGATAGAAAACGCGACCTGCAAAACACCCCTACCCAAGGACCCTCCAGCATCAACAACTGCCCTGAAAAGGACACGGAAAGACTTTGGAGCACCATAAGCAAATTACCACTGCTGGAACACAGAGAGGTTTTGATAAGGTTCTTCACCAGAAGATCTTAAAGTTATCTTGGTATAAAAAGAAGAAAGTTACCTCACATAGTAGTAACAGGTTTAAATGATGAAAGACCAAGGGTAAGAGAAATGCTTGCAAGAACACAAACATGACGTAAAGACATCATATTACAGGCTCAGGACAAATACCTGTGACTTGAAGATGAGATTTGAGAAAGCCAAGAAACAGAAGGGGGGAAAGAAAGAGGGGGGGGAAGACCACCATGATTAAACAATACAATAAAGGAGAACTATTCCCACCACCCACATCCTATGAGTGCAGCCAGCAGGTCAAGGGAAGGATTTGCTCCTCTGTTTGGCACCTGTGAGTATCATGTTTGGGTTTGGGATGTCCAGTAGAATGAAGAATAACAAACTGGAGTGAGTGCAGCAAAAGACAGTTAGGGGGCTCAAATCACATGGTGTATGAGGAAACACTGAGGGAAATGTGTTTGTTCAGTCTTAAGAACAAAAGTCTAAGCAGGGATCTCACTGCTGTCTACAGCTACCTAATGGGAGAGTACAGGGAAGGTAGAGTCAGACTTCAGACACACACACCCCAAAATCATAAGAAACAACAGACAAGTTTGTAACAAGGAAGATTCCAATTAGATATTCCTGAAAATATTTTAACCATGAGGGTGATCAAACACTGGAAGAGAGGCCCAGAGATGCCACTACATCTCCACCCTTCGAGATAGACGAACACTTGACTGCACATTGTCCTGAGGAACCTGATCTAACTTTGAAGTTGGCCCTGCTTTGAGCTGAACTGGGTGACCTACAGAGACCCTTTCCAACCTGAATTATTCAACAATATCTTGACTTCAGGACAGTTTTGCTGACAGGCAGCAAACTCTTGGCTAGCAGTGCATACAGCAGGATATTGACCAAGTTGAGAAAAGACAGAACTTCCTGAGGCACACACATACACCACAAGCTAAGTCCTGATCTGATCATACCAGCTGAACCCAGTTTTCTTCCTAGACCTCAAGGAGAATAGATCATCCAGGAAAGACTGGTTCCTGATCTACAGACCAACCCTGAACTCACAAACAAAACATGCCCTGATGACTGCTACCTGGCACACCGCCATGAGCCCTTTAGCTCTTTGGCTGAAGGGCTCCTGAACCTAGTGTCCACTTGAAGAAAAGCAACAAGGAAGGTTCTGCTCCGATGTAGAGATCTCAAGGACAGAAGAGACTTTAAGAGAAAGCACTATGTGATCTCATTCCTTTGGATCCCTCAAAAAAAAAAAAAAAAAAGCCACACAGACACATGTCTCTTCCTCTGTAATCAAGACTTTTAAACATCGCACTCCACAGTTAATGGCTCAGCTATTTCATTCTTTCCTGTGTTTTATGGATAAATAACACTGTTGTTGTATTAACTCTTCAATGGGAGCCAGATAATAATTTAAAAACAAAGACTGGCATCTGTTTTATTAACAAATGACATTGTTGTATTAACTCTTTGACTAGAGCCAGATAATCCTTTAAAAGCCAAGAATGGCATTTGGGAGCCTCTAAACATTCCTACTTTTTCAGAGCCCTTCATAAAAAGTTATCCTGAATCATCTCCCAGTTTTACAGACTCTCCAACTTGCTTCCCATCCCTGACGTTTTGGGAGGGAAAAATACTCCTTTAACATTTCAGACCTTGAGACAGACGCCCCTCAAGTCATTTTGGTCAATCTTATTGGTTTTTTTAAACTTAGAAGTTTGTTCTTTCAATTTTTCTCATCTAACAAAATTTCAGCTTTTGGAGGGTGCATCTCTATCCTATCTCACCCTCGTGTGTAATTATGCCAACTGTCAGGTCATTTTGAGTCTCTCCAATAGTTCACACACTTGTACTCTGATCCTCCAATATGATGTCTCCTTAAACAGTCTCCATACCATCTGAAAGCAAGTTACTTTTCTGATTGCATCTTTTTATTAACTCTTCTTAAACAAGCTTCTTCAATTTATATAGGTTTGTTTTCTGGCTTTTTTGTTGTTGGATGGTGGGGTTTTTATGATGAACATTGCAATGGTAGGGTTTGGGGGCCTTTTTATAGTGCTTCTCAAAGGACAGTAAACAGGAGTACTTACAGTAAGTGCTGCAGAGCAACTTATAAACACGCATTTTTTGTAAACATTTTCTGCACTGCTCAGAGCATGAGTCAGAAGTTATATCCTTTCTCATGAGTTCCCTGACTAGCCTCTCCGAAGCAGTCATTTACAGCATCTAAAAATTTACTCTCACACAGTCATGTGACATACACACATCTATAAAGAATAATCTGAATTTTAAGGATATGTTTACAGCCTTCCAGGCACAATATAGAAGATTTCTCCCTATAGCTGCAGGGACCGCTCTAGCTCTTCCTTGCTGCCTTCTTAGCGCATTGGCTGATAAGACAGCATGCTCGTTAGCATTTCAATTTTCTTATTCCTACTGAGTCTGGAACCCCCTGCTGCTACAGAGGTTTCCTCTGTACATGGTGGGGTTTGCTGCTTTGATTTTTTTTTCCAACTACATCTGTGAACAGTTGTGGACACAGCTAGAACTACATTCCAGGTCTATATTGCTGCAGAGAGCAGTGAAAAGTGCCACCTCTGCCAATTGTTCAAGCCTCAGGGGAGCTGTGATTCAAGGTTCCAGATTGTTTGAACACACAGTAAAGGCACCATCTAAGCCTTGTGCAATAATACCAGAGTGCTTGGTCCTGACAGACCCGAAAACACTTAGCAAAAATCTGTAGAGGAGCAGACCACTCAATTACTCTGGCAGAAACAATCCCCACCACCTTCACCTGCTCACATTAGCAAGCCCAAGACCTGCTGGATTTGCTGCCAGCAGTTGTTCAATGAGCAGGACATGCCTCTTGGCATAGAGAATGTTTCTTATGCCCTGATCTATTTGGCTGAGCTGAAGGTGAAACAGCATAAAACTGTGGCCACTTTGTGTCCTCTAGGGCAGCTTCCTCATGTGGTGGTGTCAAGCCTCCTTAGTTTCAGTATCACACAGCACAGCTCCACTGGCAGAGGGCCATTGGCCAACTCCGTCCCTCCTTACTGCCTGAGGGCGCTTGTTTGTTTCTGTGCCTCTGCTGCTGCTGTTGACATTAGCACACCTGGAATTTAACAGAGAGAGTGGACACCACTTCTGCACATCACCTTGGCGCACAGCTTCATCAGAATCACGGCTGCAGCATTTTGATGGTTTCCCATCTGTCCCCATCCCTTGTTGGGTCATTGCACTGTATTGCCACCATAAGGGTGGCAATACTGAGCAAACTGTTGGAAATTACAAGAAATAACATAATTGTTGAACTCGGATAAAATAGGTCATCTCCTACTTCAGCTCATCCTGCTTAACTTTATTATTTTCTATGCAGATTCATCCTCCCTCTTTTGTGTACTGCAGCAAATCCCATGCACATAATCAAGGGGAAAAAAAAAAAATCATACAATAGTATCTTTCCATTTTCAGACAACACAGCTTTAAATTAGGGCTAGAAGCTTGTATTTTTATAAAAAGCAAATACTACAAATCCAGAAATTCTAAATTTAAGATTACACTTTAAACTAGATACATACCACCATGGAAATGTGTCACTGGAGGGGGGAAAAAAAAAAAAGAAAAGAAAAAAAAAAAATGACCACAAGCCTGCCCAGTTCACAAAATTTTGCTCTTCAACTTATGCTCCCATTTAAAGCTCAAGACAAACTTTAAAAATAAGACAATAATGACTGTAGAACTGTACACAGAATCTGCAGACAACCTAAAATAAAATAAGGCTCTCTCACCACGCTGGGTATCAACTCCACAGCCTACAGCTTATATCCAGAACTTCAAATTGTCACATACTTGACTGCTGGTTATTGTTTTAGATGATGCTAGCTAGTTTGCTTTTCCCCCCATCTACTGCCGATTAACATATCAGAAGCAATGGATGAAATGAGCTTTGAGACCTACAAAGCCTTAGACTAAAAATCACTCTATTCTCTTGAAAATTGAGGGAAAAAAAAAATTCACCTTCAACTCCACCACCATCAAAACCATCAGCTGCTTTCTGAACTTCTTGGTGCAGAACAGCTTCTCACTTCCTCGATTCTAAATGCTCCAGACCAGTTTTGTGTATACAACAAACTCAAAACTAGTTAAACAGTACTTATGGGCATCATCAAGCACAGCCTACTGCTTGTTTTTTTTAAATGAACAAATTATAACATTCAGTATCATTCAACATAAATCTCTATAGAGTCTGCCTGCCTGTATCATCCCCGGTTTTGGAGTTTTTAGGTGTGGACAGACTCCATATGGGGTATCCATTAACTGGGGTCCCTTTTTGAGGGATTCAAAGAGCCTCTTACAAGAGAATGCACAGAAATGTTAGCACCCACTTTCAAACTGGAAAAAAAAAAAAAATCTTTTTTTAGGGTTTTGGGTAATGATACATTTAAATCCATTATCCACCATACATAAGATATATACCTCAACTAAAGCCAAGCAAAAGTGACCTCCTAAAACCATCTTCTCAGCAGTGAACATTGAAAACTTGGAACTGCCCCCCACACCCAATCCGAAGCTTCAAAAATGCTGCATCAGTAGATCAATTCCAAATAGAGCAGACAGACAAAAATAAACGCAGACACATGCTAGTGATTGAATCAGAAGAACAGTCTTGTTTCCACTTACCAGCAGCCTCGGCAGTTACCATAGCACCAAATTCTTCCAGACTTCTACTGCACCTCAGCCCTGCCCTGTCAATACTGGTTGCTTTTTAAAATTTGAATAGACTGAATCAGCCACACTTACTGCCAGCCACAACATCAGCTCTGCCTCTTTTATCCGTGCACTGACTGTCCTTGGCCATAGCAGATGAATGAAGGACCTTGGTAGCAAGTCCTCATGCCAAAAGATGCTGGCTCCACACATGCCTCTGCACAGCACACAGCCAGCAGGATTACCAATATTTTTCCCCTCTAGATCTCACAGCACCATGACCGTGGTAAGATTAAGTTCAAAGAGACAAAGCTTTTTGGTTCCCTCCCCTACTTCCCAAGTACTTCAGCAGTAAACATCAGCATGTATGCTACTCCAGCACAGTGATGTTGAAATAGGACAGCATTCACTTCTGGCTCCTAAGAGAACTTGTGTGGTGGATTCTGCAGTGCAGATATTTTCAATGTTGTGATTTAAATTTGTATATTTAAAAATATATATTTCACTTTTTTGCTTCTGCCAATAAAAGACTTTCCCTGGAACAGAGATGGAAAGAGCCAAAATGCTAACTGTACTTCTAAATTAAAACCTAACTTTTAAAGATACAAAAGATCTCAGAGGCACTGGCTCTAGCCAGGAGGCATTATATATTGTTACTGGGCAGAAGTTACCCAAAAAGCTACAAGAAAAGTTATTTCACAGAAGTGACAATATTTGACTAACCTAAATTCAAACAAAGGGATCTCTTCAAGTGTCTGTTCTAAGTGTTACACAGTCATACCAGTAGAGGAGTACACTGATGGCTGCATTTGGTTTGTCCCCAGAAGGGGAATCCACCCATGTCACAATTCTTCAAGTCAAAAGACATTTCTTCAGAACAAACATGATACCCAGAGAGCCTGCCAAAAAGCCAACGTAAGAAAAGTATTTTGGCTAGTCTGAAGCTACTTTGTGTGAGCAACCCACAAAAATCCTCATGAACCCAGCAGAAAAGAACAGACCTGCCCTTTGACAGCAAGTAACTAATGCTGAAATTGCAGCACTTGCATCTGTTTGGCTTTTTGAGTGCAAGACTGAAGAACTCATGGGGTAGAACAGAGGAGGACACAGCAACAGAACTCATGTATACCCATACTTTATATTCATCAGTTTTAAGAATCCCAGGAGCAAAGAACATCTCCCTTTGAATGCCTGGAAAGCACCCAGCACTTGGGAGGCATTGCTATATGCGAAATAAATAAGGGTGGGGCAGAAGAAGGGAGAAAGCAATTAGTCCATGGTCATAACTGGACCAGGGCAGTATACCTTAAACAAAGGAGGCATTTCTTTACCCAAAAAACTATGAGACTTTCTCCAAGAAACTCAGAAAGAGTACTCTTCCCAAATGCTAGTTCTGACAATTAGCAGAGCAGATTTATTAAGGCTCTGCCATGAAAAGAAAGATATTATGCCTTCCCTTTATTTATTTCTTAACCTGTTGAAAGGTACCAAGTCAGAATGGTAAAACGATCCATGCCACTCCTCTTCCAAGCGCCTGTGAAGTTTACCTAGAAGGCTAACAAAATTCATGCCATCTGAAAGCTGGGGAAACGAAGGAGGAAAAATACATCGGTTTAGCACTGGTTGGCTATCTAATGACAACAAGCCTAGAACTCTTCTTTACTGTGCTGGTAACACCCTGACACAGTAGTCTCTCCTTAGAGCATGCTTTACTATATATGCCAAGGTACACTGAGGCTCAAACTTAAAGAGTTAAAAACAGAGATGTTAAATAATTTGTTTTGTAGGCCATGACTTCCAGTAAAGCAGTCATTCCCTGCTCAGTTAGTGAACTAACAATATCACTAACACGTGGTAGAAATTCCTGGGATTGGCATTTTATTACGTGGCTCAGCCAAGACCAAGCAACCCAGCTGAGCCACCAGTTAAACAAGGGATGTTCCTCTCTTCCAGAGGCGAGTTCATGACTCAAAGGCTTACTGCATCCTGCAATTTTTTCTAATAACCGCACCTATCTGGTAGGAAACCTGTCCTCCCAGCTATAATGCACCCCACTCTTTCAACACACACAGTTAAGTCTAAAATAATCAAGCTAAATTGTTAACTTAGAGATTAATAACATTCCCCATCACACTGGTGGCATTTCAGGGACTTTCATAGTCTCTTGTACAAAGCTCTGAACTATCATTCTTGTTGTCTGAGGTGGGCCCTGACTTCATGCCAGGTTTAAAGAGTGGTGAGAAATGATAACCCATATCAATTTACCACCTAAAACCACATTGTTGCAGTTATGGTGGGGGAAGGGGCATGTTATTTTAAGGCAGTGAAAAAACAAGTGACATCAGTTTAAAAAAATTACCTATGGTACATAAAATACTGGATTCCAACTGTCTCTGACTCCTCAGTCTAACAATAAATATTTTGGGACTACTTCATAATGGAATAGAATGAATCTCTGAAGTGGAAGTGGTTCTGGTTTTATTCGTGGATGTTGAGCTGTTCTGTAACAGTGCTTCAGAAATAGCACTGACGGGCTCCAGAAAGAATCCCAATTCTCCAAGCAGAGGTCAGTAAAGACAAATAATGCAAGGCTGAAAAGAAGTAGATAAAGGCAAGAAAATAAAATTCTTAAGAGCTCATTAAAAACAACTACAAGTATCCTGAGGCATGGAGGATTCCACTGCACATCAGCCCTTAGAAAGGCAGAGAAGCTCTAAAAGCCAAAGAGTGTGGAAGAGAAGGTGAGTGAGCAGAACAAAATTAAGAGGCAGCAATCTGGTAACATAACACATCTTCTCAGTCTGTTTATGAGTAAATACTGACAAAACTACAGGAAGAATAAAAAACTACTTTTGCTAGACCACAGTATCAGATTCCCAGCTCCCTTCCAATTTTAGGATCACGTTCAACTGGTAACTGTCAGCTGTAGGACGGGTCAAATCTGTCCCTTTTCTCTGTTACCTTCAGGAAGGGAAAAGACTGATGAAGTAGATTAGCAATATATGTAGGAATACTGAAAGGCAGAAAATACAGATCAGAGATAAGACTTGACTTGAGCACCATTTAAGAAAGAAAAGGCATAACACAAGCCTCACCAGGTTAAATCACTGCTAGGATCTGGCCAGAATAACCAGCTTCTCCATCTGCCACCCCAAGCACCATCACATCCAACAGGACCCCAAACCCTGCAATATACTGTGGTTGAAACCAACTGTGTCTGAAGCTAAGGTGTCCCACCACCTTAGTTTTCCAACTTTAGATTTTTCACTCTTGACAGTTGACTTGTTCTCTAAGTCAGCTGGTATTCAACAAAGTTCACATAAACCATGTCAGTGGCAAATAGTGCATTCAGTCTGGGAGCAGCATGAAGCATTACTGATACCAATTCTCTGATTATTTATTCTGGTTACACCCAATTGAGGAAGTAGAATTTTTGTTCACTTTGTCCTGCTGATTAACAAACCTCACTTCCAAATGCACCATTCAGAGCTGCTGAAAAATTTTATCCAATATATTAGGGAAGTTAAACAGGTTTCCACAACTGAATGGACTTGAGATTGTTTGACTGCCAGTCTAAACAACAGGCCTTTTCTCCTGGCATGAACAAAGCTTAGAAAACAGTAAAGAAAGACACCAGAGGTACCGCAAATATCTAACAGAAAGGCGTCCAAAAGATGGCAAGTCATATAAAGACTACAAGTTTCACGCTGAAGACTAATCTTGCATTTCAGTTCATCATAACAGACAGTCAGCTTCAAACAGCAGCTTGAGTTCCTGCTTTCTCCACTAAAAAACAGGGTGAGCAGTATAAATGCAATACCCAAATCAGAAGAAAACACTCTGCTGCCAGGTAGCTGGTTCTCTTAAGAGGTATTCTCCCATCCTTATAGGCTAATTTGCTCTCTTTTAGGCTTCAATCAGGAAATGGATGGTACCAATTCTTATGAAAGGAGGATTTACCTGCTAATAGAAGTTTTCATGAAATTACAGTAAGAAAGAACTGTAATATTTACATAAGTTTTTTTTTTAATTATGTGGAAAACATATTACAGAAAAAGTAACACATGGGAAGTTTTGGTAGATGTATTTATGAAATAAGAATACTTTCTCTTTAAAACAGTGACAGATAGTCAGAGTTAGGGTGAGCACTGGGAGAGCAACACACACTGAATTCACAGATCTTTACATGCTGACATCTCCACAACAAGGAACAAAGGCTAGATGTGGAGAGCATCAATACAAAGAACTTGTAAACAAGAAGGAAGATTGTATCTCTAGGATTGAAACTGTAGTGTGGAAACAGGAGATCCAGTCTTATACCACAGGTACAATGTAAAACCCATTCCTAGAAAAGCAGTTAAGAAAACAAATCTGGCAGTGCAGTCAATGTAAGACAGTTAACACAATTCAGCTTTACAGGGCCAGCGGCAGAGCTGAAGAAAGAATCAGGCTTCACAGCAGATGATAAATTCTTTAGCAGTTCATCATCTGAGAGCTCCGTAAGCAAAGGAAAAAAAGTTTCGCCTCTATAAAAGTTATTCAACTTGTAGAATTTAATTATTAAACAGAGAATTGCTTAGATCTATAAGCCTAGAACATTTAAATAAGTTCCCATTATTCTATGATTTGATTTATTAACTGTAAACATATTCTGAAGAACTGAAGCATAATAATGTTTTACATATATTCTAAAGATGTTCAGTTGATTTTGCTAGAGTTTACTTTTGCCATATTCCTGCTTTTTCTATAAGAGACATTCAGAAATAGCAGGGGGAGGAGGGAGAAGAAAGAAAGGAAAAAAAACCAACAACAATAAAACCTTTTCCTGAAATTATTGTTCTTTACTGTGCAAAAATCTCACAAGTCTAACTGGACAAAAGAAAAGAAAAATTAACAGAAAGAAAGAAAGAAAGAAGTTATCATAGCCTGAAATCTAGAAGATCTCAGATTTCAGACATACCTAAATGCACACAAGTAAAAAAAAAAAAAAAAAAAAAATCACACATCACCATCACTACTTCCATTTTGTTTCCTAATTTCACAAATTATTTTAATAAGAAATTTATATTCTACCAGTACAATGGATGGGCCCATGATATTACTATAAAGCACCGAGTTTCACTTTCCATTTCATTGATTTAAAAAAAAAAAAGGAATTAAAAAAAGTTATCAGCTGCAAATCAGATATTCCAATCTCATAACATGCTTTACACTGAAAAAGCTACTCTCAATACTACTCCCTTTTGCAAGAGTTTAGCAGAATGACAACAAAAAAATAACAACTCATATGAGATGTCATCAATAGACATGAAACCTCCACAGAAAATGAGAGTGTCTCTACACTTTGGAGCACCAAAGCTCAGTCAGTCAGTAGCTGAGCAAGCAAGACTTGCTTGGGCAAGACTGTTTGCAAACAGAAACAAGGTGAGAACTGTTTACTGAATCTACTTGGGGGGATTTATTTATGTGTTGGTTTGTTTAAATGAATGTCTGCGGAGCAGCATAAATTCAAGCAAGCAGACATACCTGCAAACAGAAGAACAACCCCCTCTCTGTGCTGGTTTTGGATTCTTGGAAACCAGGATGGAAAAAATAAAAAGGGGGAGGAAATCAATTATTTACAGGCTTATCAGATACAAATCAGGGATCACACAGCATGCGCAGACACTAAAAATCATCAGTTCCCACAGAATACCCCTACAGCCACATCCAGACATGCATGACATTATAAAGTGTCCGCAGTATAACCAGCCAATGGATGCACACAGACAACCATGCCATTAAAGCCACCGACGTCAGAGCGCTTCATGGACAGGCCTTCTGTCAGCATCTGGAAACCATTAGAGCACACGAGTGAAAGGCTTTTCAAACAGCAATCACACTCACCATATGCTGAAGAGAAATGGAAAGTTGGCAAGGAGAAACATAAGCAAGGAAGAGAAGGGCACATTACTTGTTACTAATGTAAAGACTGCTAAACAACCAATAAATCTGACCTTTATTTTTCTTTTTCAGTCAGAGAGAAACTAAGCTATTTTTAAGTCTGGGATACGATGCACTTGCGTATAAAAGCTAAAGATTTTAAATAAACTATGGTATGAACTAAGCTAGATTAGCTCTTCGGCCACTCTGCTCAAAGTACTCTTTCCTCCCTCTCTCAGAAAAATGCCTGCAACCTAAGCGAGTACTGACCAACGTCTCTGGACAACAGGCTTCACATCTCAAAGCAACTGTGAAACAGTGCTGGAAGAAGGATACCAACACACACATGTCTTCCCACTGTTCCTCTTCTGCCCTTCTGGGTCTCTTCTTCCCCACTTAATGCACAGAAAGCACTGTATCAAGGACTGATCCAGCAAAAAGACAGTTAACATGATCCAACTCACTACACAGTCAGTAGTGCCGGCACAAACAAAAGGGTTTAAAAAAAAATAAAAATCATGGCAAGAAGAAAAGCTAGACTGGCTCTTTCGGGAGCCTTCCTGAGATGACTCAAAGTCCTTGTGAAACCGCCCGGTGCCCCTGGCACAGAGGGCTGTGCCACTTGGCACCTCCTCTGCCCACAGACCACACTTGCTCTGTTTGCACAGAGCACACAGAGCCACCACCGACAGGCTGCAGGCTCTGCCACCACCAGAGAGGTCAGACTTGCTGCAGAATGCCAGCATGCCAAAGTATCCATCAGTAAGCTGCTATCCAAAACCAAATAATTAGCAGAAAAGACAGCTGTCAACAGCAAACTGCCATTGCAAACGCAGTCCATAGGCTGCTGGACTGTCTTTCCTAGGAGCAGCTCAGAAATGGAGAAGATGCTGCAGGACAGGTGACTTTTGCTGGAATCAGGAACCCATGCACAATCAGGGTCAGCCTCTGGGATGTCCTCCCCAGCAATACTCCATCACAACCCAATGCGTGGCTGGGGGAGGTAAAACAGGTCAAGAAACTGAAACGGTGGTCAGGAACAAGCACTGCCACCCATGAGACAATTCACCTTCCCCCAGCATAAAGTGGACAACAAAGATGAATTGTCCTCCTGAGTCACAACAGCCTGTAAGTTGTGGGTTGACTGCCCTACCCTGATGAGTCGTACACTGCTCCTGTTTACCAAGCAGAGACCATCTAATGGGAAAACAGAAGCTGTGAGATGTGCTGACATATCAACAGTGAACAGAAACATGTATTTGAGAGAGAGAAAGAGAGAGAGGATAAGAGTCCAGTGCTTCAAATATAGTTAAGGTTGAACTGTTATAAACACCACTGTGATAAAAGCATGAGTTATTTGTGGCAGCTCAGGAACAGAGAGTCACATACATTTCTGCCAGTCTGCTCATCTGAGGAATGCTGGAAGCAAGCCACTCACAGAACCACGAAGAGGTCTGGACTGGAAGGGACCTTGGGACCTTCCTTCTTCATCCTCCTGCCCAAAGCATAAGTAACTCTGAAAGTCTTATCAGGCAGTCTGGGGCCTTGCCTGGGCAAATTTGAAGATGGATATGTCACAGCCTCTCCAGGCATCCTGTTCTGGTGCTTAACCATTCTCACGAGCAAAAGTCTTTCCAGCTGGCATATCCCTTGCCACAACTTGTGACCCATTGCCTCTTGTCCTTTTTTTCCAGTTGACAACACTCAGGAGACACACACACTATGGCTCAGGAATTAAGTACCCAGCAAGCCTTAAGACAAAACTGTTCAATAACACTTGGAATAGAACTAAATGAGGGTTGCTGCAATCCTGCCCTTCCCTCTCCCAGCTCAGTCCATCCCTTTATTGACTCGCCTTCAATGCACATCAGGGAGCAGAACCCTGAAAAGTAGTCCTCCATTTAAAAAAAAAAAATAAAAGAAAGAGAGCAGCAATTTCTGACAGTGATGTCAATAGATTAAATCATCATAATTATTTTGAAGTGGCCAGCTTTCAACCAGTTATCTCCTTGAACCAGTTCACCATAGGACCAGGTAACAGATTGTCAACGTGAGGGAAGGCACAGAAACATACAGCAAATGGAAGGGCAGAATCCCACAGTCCTGACTTGTATCATCTTAAAGTGTTGCAGAACCACTCCCTGTGTGTTCAGCGAAGACAAGGAGGTGAGAAGAGGGCTGGAACTAGAGACTGTAGACTAAATCCTCCTCTACTCTGAGGATAAGAGCCATCTCCCCAAACAAAGCCTCCTTGTCAAGACAATTTTTCAAGGGTAGCCTGGCAGCCTCCGCCCTCCCAGAAAAACAAACAATCAAAACAAAACAAACACAAAAAACCCAACCACACAAAAAACAAACCCAGTAAGTAAACATGACCTCTTATCAATACACACTAAAACCACCAGAATGAGAAATGACCACCATTCAGCTAAAAGTCTCAATCACCTTTCTTTAACTCAAAGGACTGTGGTTATATCTCAGTGAATGAGCAGTGGGAGAGCCAAAGCTAAGAAAAGCTGATAAAAGTTTCTTAAGTGCACCAAATGGACTTTTTGCATGCTGTACTTGCTTTGAAATACCCGCCAGTAAACTAAGCTAGATTTTACTGATGCTGAGGCAGAAAAGTCTAGCAATGGTAAAAGGAGAGTATTCACAAATCACTTCATCTGCTTCTTTAACAAAAGCACCTTTATGGAGCAGGTGCATTAAAGGGCAGGGGAGAAAGACAATGTAAAAGAGGAAGCTTTTCTGCCAGCTACTGGTGCAGTGCCGTGGCAGTCTAAAGCAACTTGTGTCTGTACTGCTGCAGTCCCTCCCTCTTCCCTTGTGCTGGCACTGGTCTTTGCAAAATTGAGCAGAGAGATAATCTGCCTGAAAAATGGGGGGAGGTGAGGGTGCGTTATTTTTACTGCTAGGATACAATGTGGTGGGTAAAAACAAAGGAGAGAACCACAGCATACCGGAGTAACAGAAAGGAGAAGTTAAAAAGGTGGTACTGATGGTGGTACTCAGTTGACTCTATCTCAGGCTTCTCTGCCACAGTGACACCACCAAATCCAGAACTGGCACTGTCTGATGCCAATTCAAGAACTCTTATCACAGCATATCGTAGACAGGCAACATCTCTTGTTAGGCTGCAAAAAGTCATCATGTGAGCTTCAGGATTCTTACAGCTCCAGTAAAAGCCACTGGGAACTTCTATCCCATTTCTTACCTGCAACCTTCGTTTCTGTTGTTTAGTAGCAACTGTCAGCATCTAACCAGAGCGTAGAGCGCTAGACTAACAATTATTAGCACAGAAAGATGATAGCTTTGAGCTATGGAACAAAATCAATCAGAACTCCTCAAAGCACACTTCCTGAAATTCATTCCACCAAAGTATTTTTTGAGTAAACCTTGTTTCAAAATCCAGTCGCTCACATTTTAAAACTAAATGTGAAAAGCCATTACAAACTCCAGCAAGAGAGACACAGTGAATAACATCACGCAGTCCTTACCTCACTACTCCGTACAGCATAAATAAAATAACAAGCTACAGAGCAGAGACTTTACACCTGAAGTACCCATTCTGGAAACGAGCTTAGAAAGATCCCTCTTCCTCTCCCCTTGCTAAAGGGCTTCCAGCTGAGTTCCTAGGGACATGCTTTACCACTTATGCCACTTGAAAACTTTCTTCCATTCCCTCCAATCCCTTCTTTAGATTTCTGAACTTGTATTCCTTTAAATTGAAGACACCATGGTGTAGTAAACCCTGGAGAGCTTCCTAAGAAGAGATGCCTCTGTCACAGTTCACTATTATAACATACCAAGCCTCCAATGGGCAGACTTCAAACTACTGAAGATGAGACGCACAAGCCTACCTTCTTAAGTGACAGACAGCCAGCAGCTACAATATAAATTCACAATTACAAATCCCCAGCACTACAGTGTGCAAGATAGAAATTGGAGTGCTCTCTACCAGCAAAAGAAAAACAAGGCACAGCAATGGCTGAGACATCAGACCAGCTCTCAAAAGCTCACCACTGCCCTGACTTCAGACCATAGCTATCAACATTTCATGTGCGTATTGCTATAGCGTTAATACACATGGTTCTGTATCTTTCAAAGTACTCCTGGACATTAATTGTAATTACAGAATACAGTAAAAACAACAATGGACTATTAATATAGAAAACTCTGATCTTGGGAAACAAGCAGCGAATTCCATTATCTCCCTGTAAGATTGATCCAGAATACAGTAAGGATTAAGTGCTGTTCCGTGACCTTTCATAATGTGATTTCTTTGGAAAATTGTCTTGAAGTTCACTGTAAATTATTTCAATTTTAGCAGCTACATAAACTAATCAAAGTGGGGTTTCAAAACAGACAAGCAGTTAATTGCCAAGTCAGTGAAGTGAAAGAATAAAGATGGTCTTTTCCCTGCATTTGTAAAGTGTTCAGCCCAGCATCCACCTCTGCACAGATAACCTAATAATTATTAAAGGCCTAAATGCAGCACAATTCAAGATCCTTTGCAAGCCTCTTTACAAATAGGCCATGTCTCAATTCAACGACAGCAAAAAATTTCAACAGTAAGAAGTTATGACTTTAAATTGGTTTTCAGTAGGAATGTTTGCTGCCCTTCCCTAAGACCCCTAAACCAGTCAAGAGTTCAAATGTCTTCTGTGTGGCTTTCACTTCTGGATAGTTATATCTGCAACATTCATCCTTTAGCAATGAAAAACGCCAAATACATACACAGACAGCAGGCGGATACCTTTATAATGATTAAAAATTAAATCTACACTAGCAGTAAAAACCCAGACCTTGTTAGAAATGCCCCTTTATTGCTTCCCCACGTTTCCCAACATCCTGAATGCTGCTTAAAAGGAACTCCACATACATTCTGGTTCAGTTACATCTTGGATCAAAATACTGCCCAATACAGTGACCATAAGACTGGATGAGCGCCAAAATCCACTGCCAGTTCAGTTCACTGAGGTGCCGCCTAGTAAGGGATGGCTGCTTCTAATGCTACCAAAAGGATTTGCTGCTTTTGCAGTTCTTCCACTTGCTACTGTTCAAAGTAGTACAGACTGATAGGGCGGACGCAGTCTCAACAACAGCCTACGATATTAAATATTACCACAAACATGATTTGGTGAGGAAAAACTTTCTCATATTTAGCATTCTGGTTCCAGCACAGTCTCCCAAGCTTCCACAGTTATCTGACATGATACTCTGTGGTGCAATCTATCCTGAGATAATGACTTGAGTCCAAATTCAGGTCCTAGACTAGAGATGACAGAAGTAGGGCAGATTCCAGCTTATATTCACCATCTCATTTCCCTCTCTTTGAGCATCTTTTCCTTGATCATGCATAAGGGGTTTCTAAGAAACAGTCTCCGAAGTTCTCCTTCCAGTGCTCAAGTACTGCTATGACTACTCTTTACCATGCAAACAACTCTCTAACAGTCCAAAATTAAGTTCAAGGTCCCTCCCTTCTACCTCACTCCACTTCTGAGGCATCATAATTTCAGAAATCTGAGTGACCAGACCCAGCTAGCAAGAGGAAAAACTATTTTAATGAAAACTGCACTGGAGACTCAAAGTTTCCTAAATTTTTAAAGCTGCCCACACCAAACAGCACAGAAAGCAGCTGTGTAAGTGCCTCTGCTTCCAGTGCATTCTACCACGTTTAAATCTCTTAACCAAGAGAATATAACCTCCCCATGATGTACCTGCCTGTTACACTCAGCAGCCATGGGACCTCTAAACCTTCCAGAAAGAAGGTCAGAGTACAGCAGAACTGCTAAATACGCATCACCAACCACTGAACTGGAATAAGACACTTACCCATCTCTACCTTTACTGACGATCTTCACTTCAAAGTAATAAATGCCACAGGCTGCAGGTATAGGGTGCGTAGCTCTGACCGAGGCAGCATCTTTGTGATTTTTACCGTGACCTAGGAAAAAACAGAAATGTAAGTACTGATGGGATTTGAACTGTCCCACGCCTTGATGTAAAACGCCACTGTCTGAACACAGCGGGGATCCGTTTCTACATATATCCAACAATTTAAAGCACACTATTCAGAGAACTAGAATACACAATCCTGCACTGCCACCATGAACAATCCCTACACTAAGAGCACTGTAGCTTCTCCTTTGTTTTCACTGTGAAGTTGCTGAGAAGGACTCACTATCCCCCTCCCCACATACATAATTTGAAGACCAATGTACATCAACAGAAGACAAAAATGATTACACAAGAGGGGAATGACATCAGTGTTTACTAACCAGGCAAGAAAAGGAATAATCAGCTCTCCGCTGGGTGGGTAGGGAAAACAGCCTCCAATAGCAAGCAAGAAAAACATCAGTGCGATTCCCCAAGTCCTACAAGTCTGCGAACATCTATTTTGTGTAAATTCAAGGAGCCAAAGCCCCAGTTATGCAGCGTGCCGACGCCATCCGACCCCTCGGCCGGGTTTTAAGCGGGATGACAGAGTAAATAGACGATCCGGCTACACAGACGCGCTGGGGCCCGGCCCGGTGACACCGCAAAGCGTTATATAAAAGGCAGCCACGCCGCCGGGGAAAGAGCCCCCGGCTCCAGACCACCGCCGCTTCCCGAGCCCAGCAAAACCCCGCGCCGGGCTGGAGGCCGGCCACGGCACCCGGGACGAGCAGCCCGCCCCGCGGCCGGAGCTCGGCGGCCCCCCGCCGCTCCCCGCGCTGCTCCCCGGCCGAGGCCCCCCTTCCCCCGGGGCTGCCACAGCGGAGGCCCGGGCTGCCGGCCCAGTCCGCCGCCCGGCTGGCCCCGCGGAGCGGCCGGGCCAAGGGCCGTCCCGCTCCAGGCCGAGGCCGAGGCCGAAGCCGAACCCGGCGCCGCCGCCGCCCCAGCCCGGCACCTTTGTAGTGGACGCGCAGGTTGCCCTGCGAGAGGCCGATGTAGTTGTACTTGTCCTTGGGGCTCCAGGACCGCGGCAGCGGCGTCTCCTCCTGGTTGACGGCGGGGTAGAGGCGGCGGAGGCGCTGGCTCAGCTCCTGCTCCTCGGGCGGGCACGGCAGCGCCGCGTCCCCCCCGTGCAGGCTCCCCGCGCCCGCATCCGCCATCTTGGATTCGCTTTGTGTCAGCGGGCGGGGAGCGAGGCCCGGCTCCGGCCGCCAGCCAATGGGGTGCGAGCGTGGCCACAATGGGGCCGCGCGGCCCGACGGGAAGCGGAGTCTGCGCCAGTCCCGCCCGCCCGCCTCTCGCCCTCGCTGGGACTGCAGATCCCGAAAGGCTTCGCGCTCGAAGCCCCGCCCCTCCCCTCGGCGCGCTGCACGCCGGGAAACGTGTCCTCCCCTCCGCCCGGCTCTGGGGAGCGCCGCCGGCCGTGGCACTCCCGTTCCCAGCGTGCTCCGCGGCAGCGCGGCGCCCAAGGACCGCCTCGCGCCTGCCGGCGTCCGCCGGCCGCCTCCGCTCAGGGGCCGGTTTCGGCCGCTCCGACGAGGGCGGCGGTCAGCGCCGTTCCGGAGGCCTCGCCCCGGGCCCGGCCGCTCCGCAGAGCCCGCCTCCCGCCGGGGCGGGGCTGCGCCGGGGCGGGGCTGCCGCGGCTGGGGAGCGGCACCAGCGCGTCAGGCGCTGCGGGGGCAGCTATGGCGGCACGCGATGAGGTCCTGGGGGGCGTCTCCATGGCGACGGGTGTAAACATCGCGGGCGGTGCGGGCCATGGCGGCGCGCCGCGCTCCGCCGGGCGGGTAAGGGCCGGGCCGGAGGGAGGAAGGGCGGTACCGGGGTGCGGGCCCGGCAGGGAGAGCCGAGCAGAGCCCAGCCCTTCCCTTCCCTTCCCGCGGGGCTGCGGTGCCTCCCCGGCCCTGCCACACGTACCGGCTGGGAGGCCGCGGGCGCTGTCACACCGCCCCGCCCGCCGAGAACCGGCGTCAGCAGAGCGGGGGCGGCGGGACACGGCTCAGCACACCAGCCTGTCTGGAAGTGTAAATAAACAGCGGGGACAGCTTTCAAGAACTGCTCGTGGGGCTTCAGGACGCAGCGTTTCGGTTGCAAGGGCCACACTCACTCATGGCAGAGCGAGGAACTCATGGAGTGACTCCTGTAGCATTTACTTTGCCATTGTTACTGTTTATAATTAGCTATAGTTAGTTTATCGTTTGGAAAGCAGTGCCTCTCCTTACTAATTGTTTTCCATACCATTCCTTTATCAAAGCATCCACCTCTACCATCGATACCTTGTTCTAGTTAGCCTGAGTTAGTCCGAATAGTTCAGAATAGTTATAAAAGCAGAGATGTCTCCATTCTTTTCCTTTCCTGGAAGGAGACGGTGTCTTCTAGCACATGGGTCTTTGTTCTGCTGGCTGTCCTTTCCTCGCCTTCTGAGAGCACAGGGCTGCTCCCCGCGGGAGGGTGAGATGGCTGCCAAAGGTGACTGCAGCCAGGCAAGGCCCTCCCCAACAGCCCTTACCTCTAGTCCTAGACAAGGACAAGTGATGAATTGGGTCCCGAGTGAGCAGCTCAGAGACAGGACTGGAGACAAGGCTACAGCATAGGTCCAAGGCACATCCAGGAGAGAGGGCTGAAGACAGTTACAACTACAGAGTAGCTCAGGCAGGGGGTGAAGGCCCAGGCCTGAGCTTAAGTGGAGCTCCTGGACCAACTGGCAAGAGGGTGCATGGGTGAGGGTCTTGGCTGAGGCTGGTCCGGGTAATTAAGGCCTGGCGGAGGCACTGACATCTGCCTGGGCTGCCTCAAAAGGAAAATTCTGGACTGTTCGTGGCCAAGCCTGCTTTTCTCTGTATGTCTTGAGCCTCCCTCCAGCACAGTGAAGGCCTAATTTATACCCACAGATAGGCTTTTGTCTTCAGATCTCAGAGTTGTATGATGCAGGTAGTCTCAAAGCATGCTATCACTACCTTTTTTGCTTGAGACCTCCAATATGCACAGCAACGTCTACATCCATTCAAGAAAATTTACATATAGGAAAAGCAACTTTGATTATATTGAAGTTGCATGTTTTACACTCACAGGAAGTACCTTTCATCAAACAAGCAAGTTTTTCTTGCTTCAATTTTGCTAGCTTTTGCAATGCTGAAAAAGCCATCAGTTCCAAATCCAGGCCATCTGTACCACAGTCCAAGTAACAATCATTTTTGCTCATGGGAAAGGTTACAGGTGCTTCTTTTTTTCACTTAATGTGGTCACCATGGAACAGACACCTTTCAGTTTCCAAATGTGGGATGTTGTAGTTGGAGACCCTGCTTTTGTCAGGTAAGTGAAAAGCTGTCATGGCTGGTAGCATACTGACTGCCTAGCTGACTGATGTGGCTGCAAAGATTGCCATTATCTTAAGATCCTACCCTGCAAGAAAAAAAGAGACATATGCTCCTGAGTGGTAAGTGCACTCAGCTTTTATGAAAGCAAAAGGAAACAGAGAGTTCTCAGTACTCTGAGTATCAAAGTACTGGTTGCAAGTTTAGCTGCGGATAAGAAGATGCATTTCTGCATAGCCAGGAACCTTATTTTGTTTAAATGCATTAAAAGTGCCCTTCAGATTCTAAACTATGAGTTACTATATGTTTAATGGTCTGTTATATATTGGAGACTTTCAAAACACTTTGCAATTCTGACCATAGGCCACTTCATCTCGTTCCTTGGTCCTGCAGCATCCCTGGCCAGCAGAGTTTAATCTTCTCGGGCATGGCTCCCAGTTGCTGCCGCTTTTCCATACCTCCCTGTAGCCAGGCACACAGCACAAACTTCCACGGCTTCCTCATGCCGGTGGAACTGTGCCATGAAGGCATGTTGTGCCAGGTACAATCTTCTCGCAAGAATGAAGTGTCTTCTGTGTGTCTATGATCACTAAGCAAAATTAAAAGATGACACTGGGTTAGTTTTCCGCTGAGGTGATTCCTTAAAGCAGCTTATAAAGAGGTCTGATGAGCCGTGGCAGCAGCACAAGGTAAACAGTGGGAAGATATGGCTAGGAGGAGGAGATGGTATGGCTTTTCAAGAGCAGTAAGCTGCTAGATCAATTCACGGTATCTCAAGGAATCTCACCCAAAGGTATGGTTTCTTGGGCAAGCTGACCCAACTGCTTGCAGTTTCTGGCTCCATCCTCACTGCCAGCTGCAGAATCACTCCCCCACTGAGGGGTGAACTTGCATGTTATGTTTTTAGTCAGCCTAAACTGGGTAACTGCAGGTTTTCCCTGGATTGGCAAACTAGAACAGCTCAGAGAGTTGTCCAGCATAAAGTAGAGCTAATGCTACCTAGGCATCAGGAGCCTGTTGTGGTGGGGGAGAAACAGGACCTCCCCTTTCAGCAGTGCTGAGCTGTTGCCACATTTCACAGAGCTGCAGCCATTTTATACACTAGGGTGGGAGATCCAACAGCCCACCAGATACGATCTCCCACCCCAGCGCTGTGCTGGCCCTTGGTGGACTCCTCCGAGAGCTAGTCCAGCTCACCCTATGCACACCTCTCCTGGAAAGCGGATGGTTAGAGACTTCGATCTGCTTAAGGTTGAACAGCTACCTGCCACCTGAGCATGAAACCATGCTGGCAGTTGAAGGCAATGCTCAGATATCAAGCAGAGTCCGTGGTTATGTTGTGCCACTGCAGCACCTGCAAATTCACTGTGATCTCTGGATTGCTTTATCATATCACAGCCACCCTAATTTTCCCTAAAAAACACATGCAATTCTATGTTTACTTCTTGAAAGGCCTTTCACCTATACATGCCAGCTTCTCATCTAGGAAAGAGAGTTCCTGGTTCTATTTGTTCCATGGTTTTCTGGTTCTACTGGCTGTCAGGCCACCTGTGCCGTGGCACTACTGGCTTTGCAGGCACTTTTGGGACCCCAAACCCCAGTTCTTGACCCATGGGTAACAGGTTTTCTAGTGCTGTTTCGAACCTCTCCTCTTCAGAAGACAATTCATTCAGGCTCACCCACCTGCAGGGTTCAGCCTGGTTGCTCTCATTGGGACAGTGAGGAAAGTACCAAATGTTGTGCCAGTTATCAAATCTCTCCATCAGTCCCTCCCTGTATGTTATCCTATTGGATGTTTCATGCATCAGGCACAAAATTAGCTGCTTACCTTAGGTACACATGGGTCAGACTCTCAATCTCCACTGCATATTTAATTAATTCTGTATATTTTGCTAAGTTGCTTTCTTGCCATTGCACAGGACTGCTCCTGAATCTTCCTCTGAGATTCCAGGTTGCCAAACACGTATCAACAGTTTGAAATACATCCTGTTCAAGAAACAGAAGACTCCGGTGAGTTGAAGAATTCCAGTGCAACATCCAAACTTTAGCTAACTTGGTCAACTTTGAATCTTGCTGGAAGCCCATGGACCATCCCAAACTATTAGGAAGTCAAGCAAGTTCTAATCATTTTAGTCTTTCTTTAATGTATAGATAGAGAAAATCTATATGTTGCTGCTAACTCTTGAATTTCAGATTCAGGTGTCATCTTTGTGAATTAATTACCGCATTTTTAAGGGTGGAAGAAAGAGGAGAGGAATATAAATGTTGTTCTTGGCTGCAACTTTATGAGTGGACATACATGCCAAATACCAAAGCCAGAATTTGACCCATGTAGTTTAAAAAAAAAAAAAAGAAAGAAACCACATGTTTTTTAATCATAGGCTAAAAGCATCCTGCAGGAACATCTGCTCCCTAGTATGTACCAGTCTTAATAAAAATAAACTAGCATGGGAAAAATCTATATCTAAATTATGAGAAAATAAATTTCAGAAACATGTATACCAACAAACTAATGGGAGGTTAAGGTCTATAAACTCATATGTTATTTATTTTTGGAGGTTTTTTTCATTAGCATTTTGGTTGTATTTCAGGAATATGCCACTTCTGACAAGCTGTATGCGCTACATTAGCACAGAACTTAAAGTATTATTTTGTCCCTAGAGCTGGGACATTCTGTAAGCACTTTCTTCATTGTACGAAAGATTTTCAACTCTCAGTAAATTGAATCTTACTGTTTCTCCAATGTAATCTTCCTGCTTCTTCCACTGAAATTAGGACATTTAAACTTCTGAGGCTTTACATTTAACTGTTTCAAGGCTTGGTGAGTCTGAAGTTTGGGTGTTGAAAGTCAAACCCTGCTGTTTGCCCATGATTAACTTTTTATAAATTTTGCAGAGTAGGGAGGGATTTGTATTGGACAATCACATACTAATTATTTGGTTGTAATAGTGAAGATAAAGTAGAGCAATCCAGCATAGCTGGCTTTTTTTCCCCCAAAGAAACACCAAGAAAGTTCCAAGATAGAGATGAACAGACTCTTAACAAAATTTTGCTTTCAGAAGAGCTTGCAGCTTCTGAAGAAAAATTAATTCATCGCATTCTTTTCACTGTTCCTCAGACCTTACCTTCACTACATTCTACGCTAATGCAAATTCAGCTGTTTTGTGTAGGGTCACCAGCCTGCATTTAAAACTTGTAACCTATATGAGTTACCCTAGCTCAGTGTGCCTTTACTTTGAGGGATACACCCCGGTACAAAACTCCCTAGTGGAAACAAGACCTAAGTGAAACCTGTTATTTTGGGTTTCATCTGGATTAATGCAAAATTCTGATTGTTTGTATGATGCTTTATTTTCCAGTGGTCCTAGTATACACCAAGAAACCATTTTTCACCCAAAGATGTGAACACTTTCCCACAATCATGTAATCTAGGCAGCATGAACAGTAGCTACCAGGAGGTTGTTCAAAGGTGTTTAACAAATGGTACTAGTCTGGGAAGATGATTTATTCAAAGAACAAAAAAAAGTTTACCTGGTTTTTAAGTGTGGTCAGTCCTGGCTGAGAAGAATTTCAGGGTACGGCCCTGGTCTTTCATAGGCAGTTGTATCAATTCTGGATTTTGGCTCTTTGTTGTGAGTTTGCAGTGCTCAGATACAGCAAAGGGATTCTCTCCTTTCAATCTTTTCAGCTTTCTGCTAGAGGCCATTGGTCCACATGGCCTGCATTTGCATCTGGACAGACAGTCTTAAAGAATCACAAACCCTGCTGCGCCCCAGAGGAGAGACAGTCTAGGTAAGCTCAGCCCATACTACTGGCTAAGTCACCAGGATTGCTGAAGCAGTTTTTGAAAACTAAGACTTTACAGAGCAGAACCTCTTCCAGTGTTAGTGAGAACAATGATGTTGGGTTACCCCACAGCAGTTCAGTATAACAGAGAAGACATTGTTGGTTCTGACTAGTAGCTCTAAAGGAGATGTTAAGTATTTACATAACAGTGAGTCATGCTTAGTATAAACATCATCCTAAAATGCTATCATTTAATGATTCATTGACTGCCATTATATAGGATCCTGCCAGGGCTCCGAGTGCACCAACAGGGTCTGCAAGCTATTCTCCAGTCCTAGGCACTTGGGTGCCTGGGCTCAAGACCGGTTTTGATACAGCACAGATGGACAACCTGGGACCAGGTGCTGTGAAAAGAGCTGTGTGAGAAAGAGATGTGAGAAGCCTTCGCTCAGGCTCACTCACCTTTGGTTCTTGCTGGAGCTATGGTGTAGCCATGTGTCTTGTACCTCGCTGACCCTAGCCTGCTGACTTAACATCGGACCTTCCTCATCACTGCAGACTTGCCTGACATCACTGAACTATGGATGACCCTGGCTACCATCAAGGGACCCGCTCTGCTATTCTTGTTCAAGTTCTGTGGTTTCCTTGCTGTCACCCTAGGGGGTCCCAGCTCCCCTTGAGCACAAGCACCCAAACCCCCAGGCATGGGGGAAGAGGTTGCAGAGCCTGTTGGTGCACTCAGGGCTCTGGCAGACTGCAGGACACAGTTGTGGATGATATAATAAGGGTAGTTGGGCTTTTAGTTCTAGCTGGTTTTAATACGAAATGTGCATGATAACATCCAGCAAAGGGACACTTAGCCTAGAACCTCCTGAAACATAGTATATTATCGGTTCTCTTTTCAAACAGCTGTTTTCCTTGATCCATTTCGAATAACGTAATTAGTATTTATTCTCTTCTGATACAGAAAACCCACTTACCTGGCTTTTTATACTAAAAACCATTATGAAGTTCTTAAACTGAGGAGTAGTAATAGCATGGTGTCTTGAATAGCCTCCTGCTCCATCAGGGAATTTTAAATTGTCCACTGTATGCTATACAATTTTCCCTTACCTGAGAGAATATATATGTACTACATTAAAAAAAAAAAAAAAGTCCTGCTGTGAAGCAACGGGCAGTAGGAAGAAAACCAAGATCCTTGAGCTGATTTATTATGAGTTCATTCTTATGTGTATGACACACCTAAGTCCATGTGTCCATTCTTTTCCTGTGTCTCTGCAGCAATAAACAGGCCCTTCTCACCTTTCCAAAGCCACGGTACTTGGAACAACTAGAGTCCTACTTAAAGAAAGAGCTGCAGTCTCTTGATCTGACTAAAAAGAACTCCCAGGAACGGAAGTTACAGGTCTGATACAAGGGTCTCTTGACTTGCAACTAAGTGCCGAGATGGATTACTTAAATTTGCCATCCAACGGAAAAAGCAGATGAGAAGAGTTGGCACCTATGGTGGTATTGGATAAGTGGGTTTGCAGCTCATGTTAGAGAACTTGCGCAGAAAGCAGTTCATTTATATGTTGGGTTGTTGTTTGCATGTTGGGTTTATACGTTGTTGGGTTCATATGTTGTTGAGTTGTTCACATCTTCTTGTGTACTCCGCGTCTCCTATAACTGTTCCCATTTTCAAATCAAAGCCCAAGTCTTCAAAAAGACATGGTAATCTAAAATGGATGTGGAACAGAATTTAGTCACTAAACTCCTGAACATTCCTGTGTAAACCCATAAAGCAGCAAGTGTGTAGGTTCCCAAATTTTCACTGCAAAACCTCTCATTTCTCAAGTTAGGTTTCTGCATGTGACAAGGAGGGGCTTCCTCATCTAGCTCTTGTCTGAGCCCAGTCAGGATCCCCCAAATTTGCAGCTTCTAATGTGTCTGATCCTGGGGGATTTGTTGTGAGTGTTTGAGGACACACCTCATGGAGACGTTGAGAACCACCACTTTAATTCAAAACACAGATAGAGTAAGAGTGGGTACTCCTGTTTTTGTAATATCCTGCAATTAGAGCATTTATGCAGACTGTGGGACGTTTGGCTTCAATTTTCTCTGCACAAATTAATGCAAATTCTCATTCCCAAGGGAATCCTGTAGTGATGGGGAAAGTGGTAGATGGAAGAGACTCGAGGGAAACAAAGAATGTCTAATGGCAAGAGAAAACAGAGGTTTCATAAATGTGTTTCTGCTTTGAAAATATTTTTACTATCTTACATAACATGTTTAATTGTATTTAATAGTGAGGTACTCTCAGTGAGAACGTTCCTTATTGCTACTGAAGTCTTCCCATGGCCCAGATACACCATGGGAGTTTGACTGTCCTCTCTGAACAAGTTTTATTCTGCTGAGAAGGACATCTGCAGAGAGACTCTCTCTGCTCTGCCAAGAGTGCCATTTAACTTAGCAAAATAGGCAACAAAAGCAGCAATATGATCTTGTTACACATCTTTAACATCCGTATTGTTACATCCTTGAGTTCTAGGCAGCTCCATCTGAACAGCATCATATTTTGGAGCCGTGCCCTGACAGACTTGATCAAAGCTTCTCTTTGGCTGCTAAAATCTTTGTTTGCTCTCCATCATGCTGTGATGCCTATCAACAGGGGAGAGAACTCCACCTTCATATGATGTATTTGGGATGGTGAAACAAAGATGGAGAGACAAAATAAAATGTGGTAGCAGTATTTTTATACTTATTCTCACTGTCATTAGATGCCATTTGTGTTGGACAAAACAGCTATCTCTGAATCTTGAAAAACGTGTCACTGAATGTTTTCTCAAGATCTTTTTCTTCTTTCAGCCCTACAGAGAGATTTTTGAATTCTTCATAGACAACTTCAAGACCTACAAGCCCTTGCTGTCAGCTATAAAGAATGAATATGAAGTTACTTTGGGTAAGCTTTTGGACTTTGACCTGTGGGGAGAAAACACTAATGGAGACATGTTCTTACAGAGCTTAGTTGTGTTAGATACATACACAGGATGAACAGCCTAAATAGATGTCAACTGGTAAAACCATCTTTCTGGTCCGTTAGGTCTATTTCCTTCATACATAAGAAGAAGTTGCTGGAGGGTTTTTTTGTATAATATTTTAGATTTTTAGATTTAGATTTAAGATTGTTAGATTTTTAAAATCTTATCACATACACAGTTCAGGCAACAGCAGAGTCTCAAGGTTTTTCTGGGACAATCACATTTATAGTGGAGTGTATCGAACTAATATATCTGGATGCACTTGCTCTGGTAACTTGAAGCTTGAATTACTCCTGAAGCAAGGCAGGGCAGAGAACTGAACTGACTGTTCCCTGGCCATTCTTAGTGTGCTTTAAACCTTGCTTGGCATTCAGATGCCACAGTGATACCAGTACTTTGTAAACAATCACAGTGGGCTAGAAATAGACTGTAACCAGGAGCTCATTTCACGCTGGGCACTGAGCAGCTATCAAAAGTCAACAGTTTTTTACCGGGACAGTGTCTTAAAGGATGTATGTTGTCTATCCCAGTACCTGTTACATCTAATCATAATCCCTCATTATAGACAAAAATCTTTCTTTGCACAGTATCTTTCAACCAGGTGAATAAGTAAATTTTAATCACATATAAAAACATTTTTTTTTAAATCACATTCTTTCCAGAACTCTTTAGTAGACATTTCTTTGCTTCAGCTCCCAGAGAGATTACTGGTGTCCATGCTGTAGCTGATATTGTACTGCTTTCTGAAGCTTTTTTTTTTTTTTTAAGCATTTATTTACTGACTCCTCCATATTGCTTGGATGTGATATTTCCCTTTTTTTCTTTGAAGTCTCTGGAGACTTCAGAGCAAAACGTATCTTTTATGATAGCCTTATTTTTGAAAATCAGCTGAATGCCAGTGAACCAACATGCCATCGTAGCAAGTATACTTGAAGCTCTAAGAATAAAGCAAATTATTATTATTTTTTTAAACTGGGATTGGGATCCTCCCACCTTTCTGTATATTGAGGACTCATTGTCCTAATTACAGATTTTACCTTGCTAATGAGGCCTGCATGACATCTATCCCCTTTTAGCTAAGGGTATTGGATAGGGTTATCAGAAAGTGATTTCCAGGCCTCTTTCTCCCTGCCTAGCACAGACAACAGCTTACCTGCCTGGCCAAGGAAGCAGTGATCTAATCTAACCCAACAACTCATGGCCATGGAAACAAGATGGTCCCACATCCCAAGTCCTGATGGTGCACTCCCACTGCTTAGAACGCACCAGCTCTGCCACTCGCTGGACATATCCATGACCTCCGTCAGCTCACCCAGCAGGAAAAACAAAGACCAAGAGCTGCAAAGTTTCCTATGGGTTTAGTGAGTTGAATTGCTCAAGAAAGTGTCTGTGCTAAGCAAGAGACAAAAGCAAGCGTCTGAGAGCAGAAAGAGTACAAAAGAAAGCGAAAAGGAAGGAAATTTACTGATTTGTAGAACTGCACTCCTAAATATTTATCTTTATTCTTAAATTATGTCTGTCCTTAACAAAACCAGCTTCTTTAAAATTTGTGAGAGGTGGCCATTCTGAGGGCTCCTAACATCAGCATTTTATATTCTGTTTATAGTCCCTCACTACAGTGCTTGGAGTCTTAAGGTGTGGCTTTGGAGCTGATAAATGGGACAGTTTGCTTAGAGAGATGTCTCATCACTCCCCCTAACACACATGCTCTATCTGTAGCATTTCAGCTCCCTTTGAAACTGAAACTAAACCTCCTTTACACCACAGCATTGTATTTCTCAGCCAACTGGCTCTTATCTTTGTATTTAGCAGCTTTTCTTACTCTTTTTTTCTACCTTAGTCATACATCCTGTACTAGCTTAGCCTATATGAACATTTAAGGTGCTCACCACTGCACCCACTGTTGGGGCAGGTTCTCCCCTTAAATCTGCTAGTATTACAACATATTCCCAGTTCAGTCAGAATAATCTGGTTTAAAAAAACAACAACAACAACAAATATATTATTAAATGTTTTCCTAAAACTGTTCTGCTTACACTATATATTTAGCTGCATCATTTTGGCAGCACGATGTTTGAAGTAGCTAGCACGTGCATAGCTGAGCATGCGGACCAGAGAAGGCAGCTGCCTCTGATGGGTGCAGGGGCATGCAGCCCGTACTGGCTGCTTGCAACTATTTGTCTTCTGCCAGAACTGGACATACAACTGTAGCTGTAGCTCCTTTGGGTATAAGGTTGTGCTCAGCCAACACTGAGGTGTTATAGCATTGTTTCTGGAGTAAATCCACATGAATGTGAAGGTACTAAGCAGAATTTGGAAAATATCATCGTGGAGGAGAGAGCCATCAAATCCCTACAATTGTTAGCTTGGTCCAAGATAAAGGTTGTGTTGCTGGGAGCTCCTCTAAGACAAAGCTGAATGACAGGGTAGGTCTTCATGGTGATGTTATCCACGGCTGAATCCATTTCTTGATTAAAATAATACTCAGGTTGCTATGTCCACAAGGCCTTCACATTCACTCCTTTGTGATGCTAAGACTTCTGGGTCCATCCAGCAATTCTGTATGTGCAATGATCTGCATCACAGCCTGAATTCTTTCCAAGTGGGAAAATGTCTGTCCTTTCTTGGCATGGGGAGAGTTATGAGAGGTCATCAGAGAGCTGATGTTCTCAGATGGCGCTGGCCAGTGTCCGCACTACAAAATAATCACTTTGGCAGCCAACGAGTTGTGCTATAACTTCTGACATACGAGGCAGCTACGATTAAAAATACTGTTGCGCTTAATTTAAAGGGGTTTGCTTGTGGTCGGGAGTCAGTTGCAAAACACTCAAACTACGCCTCGAAGCAGGTTCGCTGATGTTTTAACGTGGTCTTCTTAGCTCACACTGAACAACCAAACAGCACAGTGGCAGAATCCCTGTGCTAATGCTCTAATTTTTGCCATCTCTTGTCCTGATACAAAGACCATAGTGAAAGAGTTTTGCAAACCCTTTGGTACAGTTATAGCATGGGAAGGAAATTCACACCCAAGTATAATGAGAAAGTAGTTCCTGTTCTTAGAATTATGTATGCGTTTTAACTTTTAAAATGCAAAATCTGTTGCATAGTATTTGTACATAAATACTAATACCAGGTTTTATTGAGGAGGAAAAAAACCTCCAAGTCAGATTATTCATCATCCATCACATTTCTATCCTTCTGTTCAGGAGAGGGAGTGAACAGTTTTGATTGCTGAATAATGCAGTTATTCACAAACAAAATGGAGCTTGCTCACAGCCTCATTTGAATCACACCATATCCTATCTTTGATCATTTTATTCTCCTGGTGGAATTCCATCTAGTCATAAAAACAAGCCTCCACACCAAGGAGGTGGCATCAGATGAAATTCTACCCTGTAACTGTAACTAGGGTATGGGAGCCAAGTCAAGTACTGTCACTAGGTTCCTCAGGTAAATCTCTTTAAGAAAAATTTTCAAGTCAAAGGGGAAATAGCTGAAAGTGAAAAGCACACGTTACAGCAGAGAAAGCCAAGAAGAGCACAAGTTCTTTACTAGATGTAGTGAAGAGAAAAGCAAAAGAAGAGAGGTCAAGGCATACCTAAAAAGAGGGGAGGGTGGGTAGACAACAAATTTGTATGCAAAAGGTTGCATGAGACTGTGCATTTGGAGATGAGAAAGCAGATCGAAGTTCATGAAGAATGTGCCTTCACAAAAGAGGGTATATTGCTAATTTCCAGCTGTCTTTAGCCCCATATGCTGCCTGTGCTTAAATGGTGACACCTTCCCACCTAGTGAAATATGACAAGCCATCAGTGCTCATTCTATCTTATCAAAACCTTAAGTACTCAAGAAAACAAAATAAAATCCTGTTCATCCTTTGTTTTCCAAACCAGGATAAATAGCATGAGCTGAAATCAGAAATCCTTATGAAGTTCATACGCACAGCTGCATAAACAATGGGATATAATCCCAAAAGATACTACTCCCAGTCCTTAGGCACTCACCAGGCCAAGCAGTAAAAGCTCCATGTTCAGTCCCCTTTCCCACCAGCACTGTTTTGGCATTGAATATCCAACAGCCCAGGTGAGTAAAATTCAGGCTTTGTTGCCCATTGTGAGACCCCACCTCTGCTTTCTTTAGCTCATCAGAAGAAGACAATTCGTGCCCTAGAGCCCCTGAAGGCTATGGTCACAACTGTCTCCGAGGAGTGCACCCGGCAGATACTGGCACTGCAGGAAAAGGAGAAAGATGAAATAAATATGTTAAAGCAAGAGAAACAACATTTGTTAAAGTTCATTGACAAAATGAAGGAAGAAAAGAATTCTCTTCAGACTAAGGTAGATTATACAATGATGAGTCCAACATTTCCCAACTGCAGTTGGGTGCATTTTATACATCTGATCTCTTACCTCCCAGCCTCTCATCCTTCGGTGCAAGTAGAAGTTCTGGAGCAGGCACTGAACATCTGGTACAGTAGTGATGCTGGATCTTGGCCAACTCCAGTGAATATCCTGTTCCCTTCGGACAGGCTGTGCTGCCACTGTCAGAAGTCTTCACTTGTATCTCTTGTCCCATCTGGCTCTTCCAGTGTCGCATTTGAAAGGGGGAGGAAATAAATATCTTCCTGGTACTAATGTTTTAGGTTCTTATGTAAAAGTACATGCACTCTTTTACAACATTGTACCCTTAGTATCTTTAAATATGTATCATTCATCTTAAATGGTGTAACTCAGATCATGAAATCTATATAATTCACTCTCTAGAAGGCTAAAACTCAGATGGAGTACCCTTTTGCACACTACTTCCAAGTTTGAACCCATCATATTTCTATCTGGCCCATCCCTTTCTACAGCATTATCACTTGCCCACTCTCCTGCTCCAGTTTTTCCCCACTTTGCTTCCCTTATCCCACTCTCTGCTCCTTAATTTCTGCTCTAGACCCACCAAACCAGTCCAAGAGTTCCCACTGATGCCATGCCCCTGATCAATTCAAGCCTCTGTTTCCTGCAGGTGGAGCATCTGCAGACAAGCGTGGCTGAGGAGTATGCTCACTATCTCAATGAGTACGGTGCCCGCAAACTGCTGCTAGCAAAACTGAATGATATGCATAATGAACAGCTGGACATGACACGTCACCAAGTCCAAGGTAGAGAGAGCAGATCTCTGTAAGAACCTGTCCTGCACAGACACCCAAATGCACACCCATGGGTACAGCATTGCAGTAAAAATTCAAAGTATCTCTGAAATATCTTCAGATATGCTTTGATTCTTAAAAGAAGTTAGACAAATTCATGGCCAAAAAGTCCATAAACAGGTAGGAAAGGGAATAGGCAGGGATGTACCTACTAGTCTGATCTGATTCCATAAGTCATTGCTTGTATTCTCGTACGCTCTTGCTTAGCCCAACAGGTAAATTGAAGGCAGGAGCTGCCCAATGCAAAGGTTCCTAATGTTTCTGACTCCAGTGCCAGCTGGCAGCTGGCAGCGTTGTGCCTGTCCACAAGGATGGACAAAACTGCTGAAATTCAGGTGTCACAAATACCTGGCACAGAGGTTACTCATGGTGGTAGGGACTTTTTCAGTACATGATCTCTGTTGTCCACAGCTGGGTTACAGGCACCCACAGTGCTACTGCTTCTCCCTTGCTGACTATAGCCATTGCATCTGCATAAGCCTCCCCCCATCTGTGATCCTTTCTATTAATCGAAACCAAGCCTGAGCCTTTGAATATGTATGTGTGCACGGGAGAGGAGGCAAGACAGAGGGTGGGAATGTGAACACTGCAATATACTCCTGGACGTGCAGTTCTTTACAGTCTATGCCCATTCAGCTTTTGCTGACACTTTGTAGGGTTATGCGGTCTAAGCACTCAATAGACAATTTGGAAAACTACAACTACAATTTTGCTGTCACGAGCTTTCATCAATGGCTGTTGTTTAAAGACATCAAGGGTGAAGATGTGGTGAAGTTAACTTTGGCATTAAAGGTAGCTCGGCAGGACCTCACAAAAGCCCAGGTGAAGTTGAACACCATGATAGCAGACTATGAAGATGTTGTGCCCAGGAGAGATTTTGAATCACTGGAGAAAAAATACTCTGATTTACTTCAGGAGGTGAGCATAAGCTCCTAATTTTCAAGCTATACCACATAAATACAAACATAACATGATGCTTCAGTATTCGGGTTGAGATAGGGACTCAGTAAACCTAGAGCTCACATAAGGGCATTTCTTTGTTCTTTGTACATGAAATACATGAAAAGCCACTGTCTTCTAATCCCCAAAAGCTCCCTATCTATTGGAATCACAGACTGCCTGAACAGTATACCATCACAAACCCTTAACATCAGGTTTAACTGAGTTGACACCATAAAAGCAATAATGGCCCACAGACCACCAAGAGCCCACAGATTACAGCTTGGGAACTACTGTCTGAAGTCATCATATATATAAATAAATGAACTAGGTTCACCTCACATACATTGCACAGTTTTGTCCAAACCACAGCTGACCAAGACTACTGCTGGCCTACAAATGCTTATCCATCTAGCTGGGTTTTTGCCTTTTCCAGTGGTATTAAATGGCTTCTTTAGCCTACTGGAACTCCAAGGTCATCGACCCAGCTATGGGGCTCATCAAGGCATTTTCCAGCTGTGAAAGAACTGGACTAGGTTCCTCATGTTGCATCCGTTTGCTGCCTTTTCAAAATAAATGTTTGACTGCTTAGCTTGCACTGGAGATGTACAGGAGCAATGCCATGTCACATGCAGGACAGCAAAGGGACAACACAGACCAGTGGCTACGATGGGGTCTGCTTCCAACCCCACAGTGGCACAGGGGCAGTGACTTGATCTCTAGGAGGAGGATGAAAAAGAGAACGTGTTGAATCCCACCACATAGTTAGTGCACAGCTGTCAAGAGGGATGGATGAAAACCTCCATTAAGGCAAAAAAGCACTACCTGTCTTTGTGCTTTGGAAAAGCAATCCTGGGCTGTTCGAGCTACATTTGGGCCATTGGCAGCTCCGTTAGCAGCTCCATTGGCAGCTCCATTCCAGCCCTGACCGTCAGCACAGCTTGATCAACTGTTCATGTCCCTATATCATGGCATAATAAATACAGACATAGCCCTCAAAACCCAGACTAGAGCTCTGAATCACAATGTACCTTTGTACTAGTAGAACAAAGATAAATGATATAAAAAAGAAACACTTTCTAAATAAAGTACAGCAGATCTGAAGGGAATGCATGTAAAAATTTCTAGAACAGAAGCCTATGTTTCTCCTGCTCTCTCCTAGCAGATTAAGATCTATTTTTAAACACAAAAACAGGTATAAAAGGGTCATTGACATGTTTTGTCAGAAGTTTTTGTAAATGGTAACAATAAAATTTAATAAATTATTTATTTTTCTTCTGATCTAGAAGCAATTAACCAGGGACACCTCTCCAGTAAGCCTATGGACTACACTGCTCACCTGAGCTGTCTGACAACAAGAGAAAATTTCTGTTACTCTGGTTATTTTGTTACAGTCCTCCTTTCTATATCCTTTAGATGAAGACTCTGCAGAAAAATTTTGATCAGCTCCATAAGGAATATGAAACACTGCTGGAAATCCACAGAGAGACTGCAGAAGAGCGAGACAACTTCTGCACTGAACTCCAGCGAGTTCAGCGCAACTACACACCCCGGCCAAACTGGCCAAAGTGTTCAGGTGCCAAATGTATTCAGTAGTGGGTTGCTTAAGGCAGCTCATCTTTAAACACTTTGCTATGGTGCATTTCTTACCTGCAATGCCCTGTTTTCTCCTAGGCTTTTAGGAGTGGCCTGAGAGGAGCTTGCAGGGTATATTCCATTTTGCCTTAGACATCTTAGGAGACAAACTAGACATCTAGAGATCTGTATCGATTGTAAGGCTCCTAGTGGGATTCACAAAAAACCAGTATGTGTGGGCACATTCTCCTCTTCTAGGAGCTCAGCATCTTTTTGCTTTTGTAGAGGTGATTCCTGGTGGAGCTGACCGGTGGGCCTGTCTGGCTGAGGGGAAGAGCAGCAGTCAGCTAGTGGATGTGCTTCTGGAAGAAATAGGAACAGGAGTGCTAAAAGATATAAATGTCTTCCCTGGATGGGTATGTGCAAGCTTTCTTCTCTGCTTGTTTCTACTGAGATTAATTGGTAATAAATATCCATTAGGAAGGTGGGAGAATTGGTTTCATGGCTGGTGTCTTCAATATTCACCTTCCCATTAGTGTAACCACCAAAAAGTTTAAAGCTAAGAAAATTCAGGTGCATTAGAAAAGCTGAAACTGAGAGTAAGCATGCTGAAGTAGCTACACTTTACAAAGATGCTACATGAATCATCAGACATGCAGGTATTACTAGTGGGCTAGAGCCCCTTACTAATGCTGCACTATAGGGCTGAGACAAATTAACAGCTTCCTGCTGCTGAAAAGCATTGTCCTCCCCTGTCCCTATCCCCTGCTACTGGCTGCAACAACAGGGAAGTATCCAGCAGAGTAGTACTTTTTTCCCCAGGTTAGTTCTCTGCTGATGAGATGAACTCAGACAAAGCACTAGAATGACTAAGAGTAAGTAGCAAGACTACATAGTAGGGAATGACTCCTTTTTGTGGCATCAGGAAGTTAATTCAACTCACATTGCCCCATTGCACTGCACCCCAGCACGTGGGAGAATCAGGAAATGATACAGGGACAAGGAAATGTTACAAGGATTCTTCACATCATACAAAGCATAACTGCATCCAAAGGTTTTCTCAGGGAAAAAGTAACATTTCTTTAGTCCTTCAACATCTTTTCCTCAGCCTTTCCAGAAGCTTGAACTGTTTGCCCTGCCATTCCTGGAAGCCATTTCCAAGGAAGATCTTTCCTCTTCTATTCTTGCTGGGCAGAACCTCTCAACAGAGTCCCATTTTGTCTAAGGACAGGTTTGTCAGCTCACTGCTGCTGAGAGAAGGTCCCACACCCTCCGCTGCAGCTATAGTTCCAGCTGAAAGCCCCAAGGTGACCACAGAGTTTCTAGTACAACACAAAGGGCTTTAACATCGCTCTACTGTAATAAATGACTTATTGACTGCAAATATATTACACTAGTCATCAGGTATGCTCACAGCTGCCTGGACACAGCAGGGAGGGCATCAACCAACATCACTCATTAACTAAGTTTTAAGTAGTGTAACTGTAGGGAACAGGCAATGTGGCTAACATGGGCCCCATCTTAAGCAGGTCCATGCTGGAGCAGTTGAGGCACACTGCAGAGGTGCTGACAGATGTGTTTTACAGTGCTGGGAATGAGACTCACACAAATGACTCATTAAAATGGCTTTAGATGCTGACAACATGGCTTTGGTGCTGCATCACTGCCAGTGAGGGGAAGGCCTTACCTAGATCTGTTTCTTTTCCATTACTTAGGGCAAAGGTGACAAAGTTCCTGTGTACCTGAGGCATGAAGGTGAAGTCAAGAACAAAAAGCTGACTAAGAAGGATGTGGTGAACATTCTAAAGGATATCTGGAAGGAGAAAATTGCACTAGAACAGCAGGTCTGTCCCATTTTCCTTCTCTACAAACAGCTTTTGCTATGACAGTCAGTCCAGTTTGGGAAGCCAGGGTCTCACCCATGTCCTGACCTAGTGCTTCATCTGTATCGAGCTGCATAAAACATTGTTAAGAACAAACTGCCTCAGCTGGCAGTAACCCTGTGCCTGGCAGGGCTCCCCAGGGATCTGACTCACGAATTAGGACAGTGTCATGTGGATAACTGGAGTAGCTCCATCCCAGGCCTAAGAGGCTTCTTCTGCAGCTCCTACTCCCAGGACACTGCGAATTCAGAGACATTCAGGAAACCAGAAGTCAGCACTGGTTGCTTTGATGTCCAGGGCCGTAAACTGCAGTGGTCCAGCAGCTGTTGCAAGAGCAGCTGAGCTGTCAGTGAAAACTCCTCCACAAGGCAGGGTGCCCAAGGGAGGAACCACTGCAGTCACCCTGAGCTAAATCAGCCACACTCATGAGTCCAAGACCTCAGATACATTGACTGCTGCTATTCTGAGGTGTGATGGTCTCCGTAGACCGCCATGCCATCATGAGTACGCAACGTCTGTTCTTAGGTGGTGGAAACCTTGGCGACATCTGTGTGGCCAAAACATGGCCAGGGTTTTTTGCTGGGGTTGATTTTAACCCATGCCAGTCCATTATTAAGCTCCATAGTGTTTGTGCCCATGCAAGACAGGAACAAGTGGCATTGCAGGAAAAATGAGGAGCGGGGGCAAAAAATATAATATACGTTAATTCATTTATCAATATAAAAGTAGTTTGGTTTTGTTACACAAAACCCAAAGAATTTCCCCTTCTTTGTGGGCAAAGACGGGTGGTTTCGGAGTGACAACTGGAGGCCAAAGGGGTGAGGTATGTGTCCTTTGCAGAGGCAGATATAGGTTGCCTGTCTGGGGCAATACAAGACTCAAAAAGAGAATAAAAGTGGCTGTTTAATTCTTCCCATGATAGGGACAAGTATGACACCATCTCCCCAGATACTGGACAAGCCCTGTTACTGTGCCTCAGTCATATGAGAGCAACCTTGGGAGAGACAGAATCACTTTACAGGTTTCTTCTTTTGAGCTAGAAGCCTAGAAACATCTTTGAGACTGGCCCTAGACAGCTTACTGTTTTCTATGCCAGCTTGTCTTTTACTTTCAGCTTGGTTTCCTGAGGAAATAGGGTCGCTGCAATCACTGCCTGGCTCTACTTCTCTCCAATAACTGCTTCCATTTCTCAACCCGTGAGCCAAGCTCATCTAAATCTGACAGACTGCCTCACAGGTAGCAAGTCTGTGAACTTACCCACATTTAGAGAACAAACCTGGGAGAAACATTTTGAATGACCTAATAACAGGGAAGACTCCAGCCAGCCCTAGCACTGTGTTAGCACCGTGTGAGATACAGACATCTGTACACAAACACCTAGAATCAAACGGGCAGATTTGATTTAGTTCTGCTGCTTATGGGAGATACTCTCTTGTTATCCCTCAGACAGGGAAGCAATCCAGTCTTCCCGAGTTCTTTCTCAGCTACCTCCAGAAGAAGTATGGAGATGCCGCTGCCATGGAATGGTCTTACACCCTCTACGAGAACATGCGACTCTGTCGATCAAATCACGTCCTGAGCTCATTCTACAACATACTCACCGGGAAGGTAGGCAACCTGCAACCCAATGCCGCCCTCTGCCCAGACATCCCTGTGTGACAGGCCGCAGGCAAGGGAAGCGTTCCTCTGCAAAGCAGCTTCATCTCCCATTCCTCACCCTGGGAAGCTGCACCTTCTCAGGAGAATAAAAGTAAACACTGACATGCACTAAAGAAGGGAACCCTGTCCATGCATGGCAGGCTCTTACTGCTCCCAGCAGAGCTTCTAGAAGACCCCATTTCTTTCAAACACATTAGTCACATTGTGTCTGTTCTCTCTGATGAGAGGCTTCTGTTTGCAAGACTTACAGGCCTTTTTGTCTCAGTATGTCTTTCTTGAAACAGCTCATGGTCTGTGCCTGTGCAGTGTTCGTGAAGATCAGGGGACAATCTCTGAACTGCAGGGCCGTGCAGGCTCTGGCAGCTTTGCTCCCCGCTCCCCAGCACTGCGTCAGAGCTGGAGAGCTCTAGCTACGTAGCCACATCTTTCCATCTCCCACAACAAAAACACATATAACCTCCCCCCCACCCCCCAAGTCCTCTTATACTTGCCCTACTTATGTCTTGCTTGGAAGTGGAAAAGTGGCTGGGACTAAGTGCCACCATCTGGGCAGGGAGGCAGCCGCCATTTGGGGGGATCCAGGGTGTGCGTCTGCAACTGAGGGTTTAACAGTTTAAGGAAGTTGTTCAACAAGAAGCCACTGCATTGCTTGCCTAATTATTTGTAAATTGCTAAAAGCTGCTCAGGTAAAAGTTGCTTTAGAAGCAAGCACAATCCTTTTGCAGTTTTGATTACCTCTTGAAGGTAGTCCAAGGGACAGATGGGATGGTTACTGACCTGTGAACCTTCCCTGTTTCACAGGTGGGTGAACAACAGTACCACAGCCAGAATCAGCTGATTTCCAACCTGCAAAAGGAGCTGGCTGCCTGTGACAGCTCAAACAGCGGATCCCTGACCAGCAAGCAGTTCAGGCAAGAGGCCAACTGTTGCCCACTGAGCTCTGCCCATGTCTGACTCACATGAGATGTTGTGATATGCTGAGTCTGTCTGCTTTGCTTATCTGCCAGTGCAGCCAGGGGAGGAGGTTTTTCTCTCTTTTAAATTTCTACGCAGACAGCTCTAGCAAGTATATACTCGTTAACGTCTGCATTAGGTTTAGAATAATGTGAATGTTGCAAGTTTTGAGTAGTGCAACTGAAGAGGCCTGAGAGCAGACATGGGGTGCTTCACACATACAGTGGGACAGGCTGGCAGCCCCTGCACTCTGCCATGCTCCCTGAGGGGACACGGGACCCTACGCAGTGCTCCCACGAGCTCCTATGGTAGGTCACAAAGCAATTCTGTGAATTTTGCTACAGGTGCAAGGTTTGTTAATCTTCTCCCAGTTCATCAATCAGCTGTGCCTTCTTAACTGAAACCCTAAATACAGGATTGCTTTGGGCCATGGCAGAGAAGAGAAGCAGCAGCCATTTCCAGCACTTAGCTGGGAACATGGCTCCGGTACAGACATGCTAACCAATTTGGTCTGGGGTACCAGATAACCCATGCTCACGGTTGCATTCAGAGTTTCCCACATGGCTCAGCATCCAACATTCACCTGAGTCCTAAGCTCTGCTGAAAGCTTTGCCCTTGTTTTGGTGTCTGAAGGTGCACATGCTTCTCAAAAAATGAAAGCAATGAATTTTTGAAGATCTGGCTCATGGAATACGTGCACACACTGGTAGCCTAAAAACACAGCCAGCCATGCTGGCAGTCGTTAAGTGCTCGTACTGTAACAGCATACACACTGCTGCCCGTATTGCCTGTCTCCACACAGCATGGCTCTGAGGGAAGCTTTTCCCCTGAAAAGGAAAGAGTCAGTCCAAGAATTACTTGATGCAAGCAGGTACAAGCTGGACAACACTGAAGACCTCATTGACTACATATCCTTATTCAAAGAAGTAAGCTGATGTTACTTAAGTTTTCCTTTTGATTCAGATTAAGCCTAATTTAGGGATTAAGTTAGTTTTATCAGACTAACAAAGTTGCAATGCCTGCCACAAGCTCTAACACCTGAAGGCCATCTGCAGACAATGGCAATGCAAGCTTGTGCTTTTGCTGTGAGAGGAGTTTTTCCATATTCTTGCTCTTTATTTCCACTTTTCACATGGAAATTCCATTTCTAGGAGAGCTGAGTTATTTTAATACATATCAGAGGGCAGCTCCTATCCAGACTGGAACACATATTCAGTGCTAACACACCTGTAATTTCTTTCAGGATGAGGAAGGGAATGCTGAGCCTTTCGTCGCAAAGCTGAGGAGCCAGTATGTCAGGGAGAAGCAGGAATATCTGAAACAGCTGAAGAGCAAGCTGGGAGATGTAATGTAAGTCTGGAGGAAAGGGGCTGATGGGGATAGTAGATCAGGACAGTGCGTGCAGAGGGAACCCACTGTGGACACAGGAGTGTGTGGCCAGCACAGTGTCCCCCTGCACTATAGAGGGCCCCTGCTGTGAATATTGCAGTAAATAGTGAAACCTGGCTGAACCCTGCTCTGCGAAACACTGAACGGTGTCAGTTCCTGACACAAAGGACTTGGATATGGCAGACAGCGAGTGCAGAAGATTGGTTGTACCAATAATCCCCTTCAGTACCTGAAGTCTCATGTCTCAACATTCCTCAGCTCTCCAAATATAGCAGTAAAATTCTGTTCATCCTCAGAGATTGGTTCTGAGGAGTGGGAAGAGCAAACAGGACTGACAACTGCAGATTTAAAGGTGCAAACCTGAGAAATAATTCCACCTCAAAACAAGAGGCGGTCACTGCATAGAGAAAAAGCCTGGTGCTATGCACCGAGCACTGAGGAGAACACCGAAGGTGGGTATATGCCCATGAAGTTAAGTACTGTCCAACATGGGCACTGAATTAGCAAAGGAAAATGTAGTTCTGTAACAAGGATATCACAGTGCACAACAGAGTGAATTTAAGGTCTTCCCAGCTTATCACAAGTCTAACATTTCCTCACTTCTGTTCAGTTTGAAATTTAGTACTTATCAGCCTTTATTACACGTGTGTTTAAAAAACAAAGGGATACTAGTAGAGGCAGAGATAACAATATCAAAAGACATCTCTGCTCTGTATTTCAAGCAACATGGATTCTCACTGTGGCACAAATAAGTAAATATTCTTTTCACATACTACAGCATAGCAGTGACCGAGTTGTTTTTGAACAGAGAGGTGAAGGCAGATGACCTGAAGGGCGCCTTCTGCACAATCGATCCTGATATTGATGATCAGACGCTAGATACCTACATTGGCCTGGCTTACCAGGTCCGAAGAGAACAGCCAGGCCAGGAAGTTGTGCCCGTGGAAACCGCACTTGAGAGACTGCTTGCTGGAGATGTGAGACGAGTCGGGCCCTCACCCAGGGAGGGAAGCACGGCAGGCTTTGAAGGAGAGTAAGCAGACTTCCAGTATTAAGAATAAATCAACTGTTTGATCTGCAGGTTTTGATACCAAACTGGCAGCCAGAGTTACTGCACTAAATACTTCCTCCCATGCATACAGAGATACACCTAGTAACTAACAGCTGAGAGCATAGGCTAGCTTGAACTATCAGAAGCACTTTCAACTTAAGCAGCAAAGCATTCCAATACAATTTTGCAGACTCCACAGAATCATTTCAGCTCAGCGAGACTTGCAGTGGGAGGTTGCCTGATCCCCAAACAGAGGCTTCACACCCCCACAGCACTGGCCACTGCAGGGTGTTGGGGTCTCTGCTTGGTAACAAAACAAAACAACTACACTCCAGCAGCCATTGCTAGAACCTGAGAAGCCGTCATCAAACTCCAGCCTGTGACATGGCTGCTTTAGCCCTTGGGCCTTACGGTTCTTTGGCTCAAAGGCAAGGTTTCAAAGACACATTTGCAAAATAAAGTGCCATCAGCACAGTGAGTGTGCACATGAGAGGCGAGTTCAGCCCACACGAGGTTTGCTATCGTGTCTGTCGCCAAGACTTTTATCCTGGTGTAGCTGCTGTTGTCCACTATGAAGTCACTTCAAAAGAAATTTGAGTGCTGCCCCACGAGTAGGTTTAACCAAACTCTGAGCTGGAGAAGTAATCCAAGCACAGAAACACTGAAATCTGTTCCTTGCTTCAAAGAAGACACCACATGCATTTGGTAACTGCCTTGCCAACCACTGGCATCAATTAATCTTTCCTATTTGTTGATGTGCTCTCTATCCAGCACATAGCCCTCTCCAGGGAGGGGAATAAGGGTTCTTGAAACAAAAACCCCGTAGGAAAACAGCTCTGTTATGGTTGTGCCTCAATTGCCGAGTAAGCGGAGCAAACCCGAGAGGCAAAACCCGTTCTTCTCACAACATAGTTTGAAAAGTAGAAAGGAAAAAGCTGAAATCAGAAATCGTCTTCCTAAAAAAACCCCACAATTTTCGCGAGCATTTGCAAAAACTGACTGCATTTGTAAACTGGAAAGGCATCACAGCCTGCGCAACAGAGGAAGTACCACCCAGAGGTAGGAGGCCCCTGGGATTTCTGCTTTGAATACTGAATTTGGTGCCGGGCACTTCCAACACAAATCACAAAATACCAGGAAAGGAACTGTATTTTAGTGAACAGGGAGACGCATCATCTAGCTAGAAACCAAATGTCCTAACTGCAGGTATCTCTAGGAATATTCTGAAAGGAACTAGGGCAAAATTCAGTATATCTAAAGAGGACAGGGAACTTAAACACCAAGAAAGTGTTTGGTAGATGAACATCAAATTTGCAAAGCTATTCAAAAAAGCCCCTAATGGGGATGTAAGAGAAAGGAGTGGGCTACAGAGAGCAGGAATCGTTCATTTTGCTTCACCCCGAGGACTTTAGATCTCTATGAGTTAATGGCTGTTTACAGGGCCAGGTGTCTCTTTCTTTTGCCCTTCCAGTTACATTGTTAGGACTTGAACAATGTGTCCCTAAAAGTCTTGAATTTAGTTAACCCTGACTTCACTGCAACTAGATGCTGAACACATCTCAACAGAAGAGAAAGACCAGTTGGGGAGTCTTACCTCTCCCTCTCACAAAATTCCCAACAGTCAAAGCCCCATCATCTCCTGCCTTCAGCTGGAAGCTGTTCAGGTCAGGAACCTGGCAGCTGAGTGTCCCGATCCGATGTCGGGGAAGGTTTCGATATGATCCCAAGAGCAAGATTAAGACACAAACGAGGTCAAATGCCATATAGTCAAAATAGGTTTTATTATCAAAATTATCAAAATGGTAGTGATAGGATAGAATGGAAGAAAGAAAAGGTAGAAATTAAGCAAGCAGTTGGGATAGGATTGCTAGGATAGTCACCACCATGGATCCAGCGGTGTCCCGTTGGTCCTCAGGGAAGTAGTCGGTGGTGGGAGTTGTAAGGATGGTCACCACCACGGATCCAGCGGCGTCCCGTTGGTCCTCAGTCTTCAGTTCTTTGGTGGTGAAGAAGGCTCCGACACAGCTTGTCTCTATGAGTTTTTTATAGGGTATATTTCAATGATGTCATGCGCTGCAGGTTTTGTCCATCACACGACCTTCGCGTGATCAACACCCGAAACCAGTATCTTATCAACTCCAGCCCCGTTTCCTCCTCTGGATGCCTCAATGGCCTGGTAATCGTCCTTATCCGCAGGAGTGTCCTGCTTAAACAGGCCATCTTAGAGACAAAGGGCTCAAGATAAGCAGTTCACAGTTCCTTGAGATGATGGTCCAGTCCCCCACACCTGACAATCTTTGAGGCAAATGGTTCAGGATAAGAATTCAGTCTCTTACACTGAGGAAGCTAGTTGCAGATGTGTCCTCCCAGCATGGCTGCAGGAGGAGGCAATACAGTGGAAGGAAAGAAGAACCAGCGGCTTCTTCCTGGGAAATCCTCTCCGTTCTCTCCTTAGGAAAAGAGGGTTCTCACCATGGTTTAGCAACAGAGGGAAAAGGAGTTGGAAACTTCATTACTACTTCAGATCAAAATGTTCAAACTCTGGCATGCAAAGCCTCAAGGGCACACTTGAACAGTCCCATAATGACAGAAAATATATTTTTAAAAGTAAAAGTTTTGCCTTATGTTTGTTCAAACAACAAAGCTGTTGCCTTTTGAATATTGCAAAAAAATCCCCTTTGTTGTATTAATGGAATTACTTTAAAAAAAAAACAACTTGAAAAATGACTGACCTTTGTATTGGTATTGCCTGCCAAAGAGATTTTAACTAAATTGGTCATCATTTCCTTCAGTTTTGTGCAAAACCTGTTTAACTTGCAAGCGTTGCTGCCAAGAGCTGGGTTGGATTTCCAGGAGACCTTATTAACTGCACCATTTGGCTGTAGTCTTAGGAAACTCTGCTGTGCGCACAACTTAATCCAGAGACAAGGATTCATACTTGGCCATGGGATTTAGGACAGGCTTAGGATGGGGAGAAACTAGAGGGTGGCAGGCATCCTGTGTGACCACCAAGCTGGCTGCACCATTGCAATTAGAGCCTGTGCAGACTGTCCCGCCCCAGGAGCATCAGAAGAGCCAGCAGTGAGATGATGATTGCGCTGAGCTTTGACTTACCTCAAGTGGACGTGCTGACCATGCTCAGCTTCTCTCTATCCTGTTTGAGACTGCAAAGCAGCAGCCTTGAGCCATCCCGTCTTCACAGACATCTGGAAATTTAATTAATCAATTTAAAGACTCAAGTCTAAGTCAAATTAATAAATTTAAAGGCTCAAGGTTTTCAAGTTCAAGACAGAGATGCTAAGAATTAGGGGGAAAAAAAAAAATTATTAATTTTTCTTAGAAATTAAGTAAGCATCATGTCTTACCTTGGGAATTACAGACTAGCTATATAAAAGGAGACTGCAGTAGACTAGTGTGTCAGACTGACCCCCTGGAAAGACACTGAAGACCACACTGATGAAAAACATGTGAAGTTTGATATCCATATCCATCCCTCTGAAACTGGTGTGACAGGTGTCATTCTTCCCCAGCTTCTGAGTTGTTTTACAAAGTCATGGTCCTTTGCACCTGAAGTCCTTTGCTGTGGCTGATTCCTGGTGTGCTTTAGGTTCACTGTAAGCAGTAAAATCACTTACAAGAATTTTGCTTTTATCATCTTCCTACTTGAGGAACACAAGGGAGCACAGTGCAGATGAGCTCTGTGCAGCAACCACCTGTACGAAGCCGCAGGTGGAAAGCCAAGTGGCACCATGCACCATGGCTCACACCAGGAGCAGAGTAGCAGAAACTGCACGGGTGTGTTGAACATGCAGAGGATTTATTTGCACTTTTACTTACAGAGTCACCGCTTGGATCTTGCGGCTTTGGATCGTGACGTGGGGTGCCAGCACACAACAATAGCAGGCCGACCTCTGCAGAGCAAACTGCAGTTCATGGAGCTGGACCCTGCTTCACAGAGCAGCTTCTGGCATGGCCTGCCTCCTTGGTGGCACTGCCAGGCGGGAGCGGTGACTTTCCAGATACATTTCTGTGTGTAGACAGGGGACAGCACTGGGGCTGGCAGAAAACAGCTGGTGAAGCGCAGCCTTCAGCTGTGGGGTTACACTACCTGCAATGGGGGGGGGGGGGGGGGGGGGTTAACCATAGCTGGCTGCCAGTCACCCACCCAGCTGCTCTCACTTGCCCTCCTCAATAGGATAGCAGGAAGAAATTAAGACGGCAAAAGCTCATGGATTGAGATAAAGACAGGGAGATCATTCACCAATTACTGTCACAGTCAAAACAGACTTGACTTGGGTAGGATTAATTTAATTTATTGCTAATTAGAGAAGGATAGTGAGAAACAAAGTTAAAACTAAAAAAGATCTTCCCCCCACACCGCCTTCTTCCTAGGCTCAACTAGCTCCTTACTGCCAAGCAGTGCAGAGGGGATGCGGAACTGGGGGTTTCAGTCAGTCCGTAACACCATGTCTCTGGTCCCTCCAATGGGATACACTCCTTCAAGAACTGCTCCAGCATAGGTCCCCCACAGGTCCCTGCCAGCAAACCTGCTCCTGCATGGGCTCCTCTCCATGGGCTACAGCTTCCTGCAGGGCATGTCCACCTACCATGGCGTGGGATCCTCCCCAGGCGGCAGGTGGATATCTGCTCCACCGTGGTCCTCCATGGGCTGAAGGGGGACAGCCTGGCTCACCATGGTCTTCTCCACAGGCTGCAGGGGAGTCTTGGCTCCAGCACCTCCTTCTTCACCGACCTCAGTGTCTGCAGGGTTATTTCTCTCACACTTTTCTCCTTACTCCTTCCACCCACAGCTGCTGCGCAGCATTTTTACCCTTTCTCAAACACATTATCACTGAGATGCCACTAGCATTGCTGATGGACTGAGCTTTGGCCAGCGGTGGGTCCATTTTGGAGCTGGCTAGAACCAGCTCTGTCCAACACAGGGGCCAAAGGCCACTCCTGCAGCCTTCCCCCCATCCCACTACCAAAACCTTGCCACATAAACCCAGTACACGCAATTAACTCCACCTGAATCAATCTCTCCCAGTCTATCTACCATGTGTGCACCAGAAAATCTCATGTCTGAAATGGTCTTAAAATTATTGCTTGCTAATTCCCTGTGAGATTTGGTTATATATGAAGTAAATATAAAGTCTATTTTCCCATTTCAGTTTACATCAGTAACCAGCTGTGGTCACAGATGGACAATGATCTACTCTTGACACAGTAGACTAGGTTTGCAAAGGGGAACAAACCCCAAGTTTGAAAGCCCCTGCTTTAAAAAAATACACAGCTGTAACAAGGATCTGCTGCTTTTTGGAAGGCAGTACACAACTTTTCTCCTTTGAGCAAACAACTGGTTAGTATGACGAGCATTGACCCACCTCAGTGTCTATTAGGAACATTTTGAACACCACAGTGCAGTAGCCTTTCAGCTCACCGGAATAAAGTAGCATTTGCATCACGCAGAATACATATTTTATTTATCAGAGCTGTACAAGTATTCAAAGGTAACATAAAAAAATTCAGGTTCATCAAATGACTTGTAACAATAGTTGGTGAGATCCAGCAGGCTGGCCTGATAGCCAGATCACAGCCTGCGTCAGTTCAAGAGAATGTCAACTGTTTATTGCCCCACTAGTTCCTTGTGGGAAACCCTCACACAGAGCAGTTCCACAGAACAGCGTCCAGCCAGCCTCTGCGAGCAGGCCGTCTTCCCACCCACAGGGGCCACTGCTGCCAGAGGGGCACGTTCATTTGCAGGGGAACACTTTATTTCCACTCACAGCAACCGGAATCAGGAGCTTCCTGTACTCCAGAGGGAGGTAACGCTCTATCAGCACATGCAACGGCATCTTGTCTGTCACCAGCCCTTGTCTTTGTTCAAAAAGAGGAGAACAGAGAAGAAACAGAGTTGTACTTTACCCAAGTATGAGCTCATTGCTTTTTAAACTCACAATCCACCTGCCACAGGATAAATTTTACCATTTAAAGACATACACAGAATGATGTAACAGAAGCAAATAGCTCGTTACCCAGGATTTTTTTACATTCCCAATTCAGAGGTGGTTGGCATTTTCCAACTGTGTAGGGCATGTAGTTTTCTAGTATACCATTTAGCTGATTAGCCTGAAAAATCAGCATCTCCTAGTCTTGTAGAAAGGAAAAAAAGCAGCATTTATTTATGCTTTCCTTGTGAAAGGAACAGAAATACTGTTCTTATTCGTGAACCAGCAACAACTCCTGATCCCTTTACGAGGCAGTGGAAAGGCATAAAGACATCTAGAAAAAGGTAAAACAACAAGAGTACGGAATCCTCAAATCTGGCCAACTAAACTGTCGCACCTCTCAGCCTCTTCATACTGATTTTAGCACAAACCTGTCAGGTGGGAAGATGAAAATCTCTGGACCAGGACAACAACAGATTATTTTTTTAAGCAGCAGCACCAGCTCCATCTACAGAGGCCCATGCAAAGCCTTTAATCAGACATGCCCTGCAAAATCCCTCAGATGACTTCAGCATCGCATCTGAAACTCTTCCAATGGAGATGAGGAATAACAACTTGGCATAATGATAATGACTTTAAAAGAGGAGCAATGGATTTGTTTCAGGCCACACAGAGTTTTATAGAGGGCTCCCAAGCCAAGAACCCCTTGTGTTTTGGTCACAGGACAAAATAAATTCAGGCATGAGATGGGGGAGCTGAAGGACCCCACAGGAAAGAGCAGCAGTGGAGAGGCTCCAAGAACAGTTCATCCAGGCTGCTGACCAGCCTGACCCTCTACGGGCATGAAGTGGCAGCATGAAGGGGGAACACAGTTGTTAGGAGAGGTCAGCCCTGGCCTGCCAGGCTGGAGACTCATTTTCCTGCTCTTGAGAGGAACTGTCAGTTTGAATCCAAAGTATCAGCTTTTGCAGGAGCAGGAACTACCTGAAAGAAGGTTGTGGCAAGGTGGGGGTCAGTCTCTCCTCCCAAGTAAGAGGCGACAGGGCGAGAGAATATGGCCTCAAGTTGTGCCGGGGAAGTTTAGATTGGATATTAGAAAAAATTTCTTCACCAAAAGGGTTATCAACCTTTGGAACAGGCTGCCCAGGGAAGTGGTTGAGTTACCATCCCTGGAGGTATTTAAAAGATGTGTAGATGTGGTGCTTAGGGACACAGTTTAGTGGTGGACTTGGCAGTGTTAGGTTAATGGTTGGACTCGATGATCTTACAGGTCTTTTCCAACCTAAATGGTTCTATTGATTCTATGATTCTGTTTGGAAGAGTAAGTCATCAAAACAGAGAGCAGGGCAGGTGAAAATGCTCATGCTATTTCAGTTGCAAGCACTTTGAGTAAAGAGATCGCTCAGGGACACAAACAGTGCAGCCCAGCCTCGCACTTACTGTTACTCTCTTTTTTCTACTGAGACCATTTCCCAGCCATAACAGCTTCACCCTTGCACACATCCCCCTCCTCTTGCTACTTGTTCCTCAGATGACTCCTTGCACCCCCAACCCCTCATTCCTTCCTTTTGGCCCTCTGCCACCATCATCATGGAGTATAAAAACCCACATCCACGAATGCCCTCCTGGGACAGAAGACCAAGTGGCATCACAAGACACCACACTTCCTGTGGAAATACTTACTGCTAGTGCACACCCTGGCAACGACAGTCTTACCGGGCTATCAAAGCACTACTGAACACTACTACAAGTTAGTAATAACTTTCCTTTTACCTTCTCATGAGGACTTCCAGGTCAGCCATCTCCACTGTCTTCCTCCCTGCATGGTTGGTGTAAGCTTCCAGATCGCTGCTTAGCTGCTTGAAGTATCTCTCACAGCTAAAGGAGGATTGAGGAGGGAAATAAAATCAGGCTGTGGAGTGTGTGAACTTCTGTAGAGCAAGCTGCACTAGAACTGCTTGTCGTGCAGGTCACAGCCTGCCAGAGAAAACTGCAGGAGAAGAAACACTCCGCAGCCACCCAGCTCACGGAGACTGCTAATGATATTACTGTGCTGTTAGCTAGAGAAGATTGTGAATGGTGCAATTTGCACTGGCTGGGACAAAACCCAGAAGCTCCTGCAAGGCAACGTTGGTCACGGATACCCTCACAGCAGCCAAAAGCTCCTAGCACATTTCTGTCCTTGTTTTAACCAGACCTCCCGTGACTCTCCCCACAGCTGAATAGGGAGGGCTGCCAGCTTCCCAGCAGTACTCCTGACAGGTTTGTTATTTCAGGAGAGAAAAGAAAGGGGGAAAAAAAAAAAAAGACTAGAAAGAGTAGGGGGAGGAGGAGGAACAGTTTGCTGTCACTTACCATTTTTCAACAATTTTGTATGCATCTCTGGCCACTGGCATTTTCACATAATGGCTAAATATCTTCTTTATCAAACTACTTGCTACTTCAGGCTTACTTGTTTTCCTCCGTGTCGCTCCCGAGCTCTTTGGAATTGGCTTGGCCCGCAGCGGCTGCAGGGGAGACCTTTGGGGGAAATTGAAAATTCGCGCATCAAATGAACAAACATAGGGGAGAGGCAGAGAACACATCAGGCTGAGTTTGGGCAAACCTTATGCTGAATTTAAAGGGGTACAAACTACCTCAAGCTCTTAATTCTTTCTCCCCCCCAATTCTTCAAAACCTTATGCACATGAAGTACAGTTTGCAAACAGTTCACATAGCATTGTGACCTTGGGAGAAGCAATCCAGACTCAAGTTTCCCAAGATAAACATGCTAGCATAACAGATAGTCAGCAAACTATAGTTGCCTCCAATACATAAATGCAGTTTTCACTGCATCCCTGTAGTATTCACTCTCCAGGAGTGCACAGAGTTTGATGCATCCACAGGTCACCTCTGTATCTGCAGACAGGAGTCTGGTCTGCAGGGTATACTTTTACACTATTACAAACATTTTGTTTAGTGGGTTTTTTTGTGGATTTTGGTTTTTTTTTGGTTGGTTGGTTTTTTTGGTGGGTTTTGTTTTGTTTTTTTTTCTTAAACATGACCATAAGTCCCAAAGGAAATTACGACTGTTTTCCATTCTAAAAAGGAAAAATTGTAACATGAAAAAGGGAAGGAAAATCTCTAGATTCACTCAGTAGACAAGTGGAAAACAACAAAAAAAACCCCTGGAATCTCACACTAACACATGCAAAACCCACAGAGGGAGTGCATGTATCATTTGATTCGCTCACCAGCCCACCTGCATGTTCTTCTGTCAGAACCTCAGAGGCAGGTGGAAGAGATCAGCCCCAGAGATGAAGTATGGGTAGTAGTGAGACAAAAAACAGTCATTTAAGTCATCTTGGTTACTGTTCCTGTGCCTCAGCTTACCCATTTGTGAATGATTATATATGAACGTTTGGTTCACAGCATCAGGGCAAAATTCAAGTTTAGTGACTGCATTAGACATTGGTGTTTCTAAATGAAAAGTACTATGGCTCTAATCTGGTATAGCTAATCACAGTAGAATTGTACCAGTATAAAGAGATTATTTTATAGCAGAACATCTTAACCGTAGTTCTCACATGGTTATTGCTCCACTACATAACCTAGAGTATTCCTTGGGCTTTTAACCTGAGCATCGCTATCTCAGGAACAACCAGGCCCACTCAGGGTAGACTGCATTACGTAAAGTGCGAACAAACCATGCATTTTCTGTGCAACAACTTCCTGTAATCGAGGCTCTGAACCTGTAATTATGATCAGCTGTTATCTCAGCACAGCTTGAAAGCAAATCTGCATTCATTCAGTTCCACTTCAGCAAAGTATCAAAGACTCCTTTTTCTATTTTATAAATATATTTTACTATTCATGATTAGAGTGATCATCCAGCACCTTCTGGTAAGCATCACTCACCTTTGTTCACAGCAGGAAAGGGCACAAGAACTTGGTTTGATTGTTTATTGCTTCAATAAACAAAAATCTAGAGTCATGGGCTAGAAAATTCCTCCTGTTCCCTAGGAGATGAAGCATATGGCTTCACCAAATTTCTAGTTAAGAGGTTGACAAATGTTAATTTGTTTGGAGTAATGCAGAGGACAGGTTCACTTTCTGCCTCTAGGCAAGCTTTATTTTATACTCAGCATGTGGCAACTGCATACAGCTTTAGGCTTCTAAAGTCAATACAGATACATCATTTTATGCGATCAATGTAACATAATCTGCAATTCCCCCTTTTCTGCAAGGGCCTCTGCATCCCATACTGAAATCTATGGGTCCAGGGTAGCTTACCAGTTGAAAAACTCCTAGGAAAAGGTTTTGGCCTTCAGCACAAGAAAATATTACAAGAACATTCATTGGAAAGACTTGAGGCATCAGATCTGTTCTGGGAGAGTGCTGCCATTCACTTGATAGAATTCTATTCAATTACTAAAGCAGTGAATGAACTAGAGACTTCAGGACTCCTCCCTCCCTGCTACAGCTGATAAAACACAAAACAATTGACAAAGCTGGGCTCAGCGCTCTCCCCCTGGCACTAACACCCCACACACACACTTCTACCAGGCCACTGTTGAAGGTGGCTTATACTTACTTGGGAGAAGCAGGTTTTACAGGACGTGGAGTTGACAGCAGCGGCTTGTAGGCTGCAGCACGGACAAACGTGGGTGTCTTCATGGAAACCTCTAGGGAAAAAAAAGTACTTGAGGAACTGAACTCTATTTTCAGAGCTCCCGCAGCAAGCAGTGCTGCAGCAGCAGACAGAAGCCCAGCCAGCTTTCCACACATCTGTCCAGTGCCACACTGCCTGCGCTCAGGCTGTGGCTCCATGGCACCCTGAACCAGCACGACTGCTGGCTGCTGCAGTTCCACCCACCCCACCTCCTGCCACACAGGCTGGCGGCTTCCCTCCCACCCAGGTCCAGCCCATCAGCCCCCGTGCTGGACAAGCACACCAGGCAGGGCGTAGGAACACACATCGGGGCCAGGCTGCAGGGGCTGATGGCTGGGTCGACTTAGGCTGCCAAGAAGCTGCAGCCTCTTTTCCCAGAGAGAACTTGTCCTGGTTTCAGCTGGGATAGAGTTAACTGTCTTCCTAGTAGCTGGTACAGTGCTATGTTTTGAGTTCAGTATGCGAAGAATGTTGATAACACTGATGTTTTCAGTTGTTGCTCAGTAGTGTTTAGACTACAGTCAAGGATTTTTCAGCTTCTCATGCCCAGCCAGCGAGAAAGCTGGAGGAGCACAAGAAGTTGGCACAGGACACAACCAGGGCACCTGACCCAAACCGGCCAACGGTGTATTCTGTACCATGTGACATCCCATCTAGTATAGGAACTGGGAAGTGGGGGTGGGGAATCGCCGCTCGGGGACTAGCTGGGTGTTGGTCGGCGGGTGGTGAGCAATTGCCCTGCGCATCATTTGTACATTCCAATCCTTTTATTACTACTGTTGTCATTTTATTAGTGTTATCGTTATCATTATTAGTTTCTTCTTTTCTGTTCTATTAAACCGTTCTTATCTCAACCCACGAGTTTTACTTCTTTTTCCCGATTTTCTCCCCCACCCCACTGGGTGGGGGGGAGTGAGTGAGCGGCTGCGTGGTGCTTAGTTGCTGGCTGGGGTTAAACCACGACAAACTTCAAAATCTGCAAGCTACCTCACTGCCACCCTGCTAAATCAGTGGCAAATTGTCCTGAACACAGGGACGAGCAGAGCAACAAAATCACATTACAAGGGTCAGTTTGTAGGCATCTCCCATATTTACAGGTTTTCATAAATTCCCTCCAACTAAGGCTCAGGTTATAGTCAGTACCTCACCTCCTCTTTGCTGTGAACCACCCATATCAGTTTCCTCCAAGCCTAATCTGCATCCTCTCACTTCACTCTTAAACTTCTTTACTTCTTAACAAGTGAGAGCAGGAAAGAAAACAATGTTAACAGAAATGAAATACTGAGTAGCTTCCTGTCTAGAAGAGGAGCAAGTGGTCTTGGAGGTCTTCTTGCCTGACAGTTTCCCTTGAAAGCTGAGTGCAGCCCTGTAGGGTTCAGCGTTCGGAAGATGTTGCGATGTCACGGAAAGTTAGAGGGTTAGTTGCAGCCTTATGATGTGTCTGTAATCCTGCCTACCCTTGTTAGTATAAAAGCAATTGACTGCGCAATAAAAGGCGGAAGTTGGCGCTCACACTGTGTGTGTTATCTGTCTCTTTCCCTGGTCTGGGGCTGACCAGTGATCTAATCGCGGCACCTTGATATGTGGCGAACGCTACACAGCCCAAGAATCCAGCATATCTGGCAATGTTGTCAACTTCACAACCCTCCCTAAAAGCTAGGACACCTGCCCTGTCACAGAAGACAAGCCCAGCTACTAGAGGGCTGAGGGCTCAGGTACTACTGAGAGTAGTACAACTCAGAGGGTCAGGAGTACCTCAGAGAAAGCAGGACCAGGTGAACTACCATGGTTCCTCGCATTAGCTTCTTCTGAAGAAATATTTGTGTGCTGGAGGGACAGGGAGCAGGATGCAGGAGAAGAGACTAGTTATGCTGAGGTTTCCGAGGTCAGTTTTATGACAAGTGTGCATAATTTCTCATCTTTTCTTCCTCTCCTTGTCCAATGAGACCTGTAAGATGCCACTCTTACTGTTCCACCCTATCAGCAGAGATCTCTTCATCAAGATCTCTCCATCTCTTCATACAGCTGTGTTAAAGATAAGCATGTTGACACACGATTGTAGATGTCCTAAGAACACCTACAGCTTTTCTTGTGGCAAAAGTGTACCAGTTCAACTGTCGTCTTTGTGCCTTCCACGCTGCACAAATACATACAGGCATTGATACTCTCATTACAGCTGTATTTCCTCACAATGCCTCAAATCCTGGCAATAAGATTCTTTTAGTTCAGTTTTTTATTTCAGGGTGTATTGTACTTTCAAAGACTTTAAGACCAGTCCCAAAAGACACCACTAAAACACATTCTGGGCATTCTCAAATGTGGCCTTGATCAAAGAGAACTCAGTCTGCTGTGTATGTTCTTCCAAAGGGCACGGCGCTCTTGAGGCAACAGAGCAGACTGATGCAGTGTCTGAAGAACTGTTTAGAAACAGACACTTCCTCTCAGCTTTCTGGAAAGCCAGCCTACTCTTTTGGTTAACTGGAAAGGAAATCTGTAACTACATGTCCAAAATATGGGGTTCTAAATCAGGTTTCAAGCCTGGAGTCACATAAATGGCTGTGGAAACAGCAGTTCAGTGCTAAGACATTAAAAAGTCAGCATGAAGTTAGGAGTCAGGAAGGAAGGAAGAATGAAATAGAGGATATCCCTATGTCACTATATAAAACCACTCTGCACTCAGTTTTGCCGATTCGTGCACTTCCATTACCTTCACCTCAAAAAAGTAGATGATCTAGCTCCCTGAAGCACCTGATAAGCCAGTAACAATCTGGCCCTAGGAATAGCAGCCAACAGCTTCCCCTGGACTATCCAATGGACTAAACAGTTAATCACATTATTAACCTACGTTGTTCCTCAATCTATCGAGAGGTAACAGGAAAAAATTTCTCCAACTGCCTTCTGCTACTGCTGCAACAGTACCTTCACCTTTTCTTACCTTCACTCTCAGGGTCTTCAGTTTCATTCACAGTAGGCTCTTCTTCCAGACCATCCAATTCTACCGTGATAACCTGGTCTTCTAGTTCATCTGCTTGTTCAATAGCTTCCTTTAATGGCTCCATCCCAGATTTTTCAGAGGAGGAAAAAGCATGAGAATGCCTGCCCAGACTTCCAGCTCCAACACCTTTGGCAATCTCACGTTCTACATTTCCAAAGCAGGAAAAATACATCACTGAAACAAGTATCATAGCCAAAATTTCAAAGCACTCATAAGAATGAAACCCAGCTTTCCATTCCTAATGACGTTGCCACCTATTATATTTCTATCTTCAAGGATTAGGGTGTCAATACACTAAGTTAGATAAGCTAAAGCACTGATGAATCCTCAACTTTTCCCTCTGCTTCCTCTAGGTCTGCAGAGGTCAAACAGAAAAAATAGCACCTGGTAATGTGGAGAAGCCCATGAGATTTTAGTGAAATTTTTATCTGAGATCCTTTTAAATGAACTTCCCTTAATAACAACTTTTATCTCAAAAGAAGTCTAACCAAAGCCTTAGCGCAGCATGTTGAACACAGAAGACCCAGCAATTCAGGAAAAGTAACTTAGAAGATCTTGATTTGCCAACACACTCAGAAGGTCTCCAAGTTTTATCAGTCTTTGCCTGATTCTAGAACTCACACTAGTTAATTTTAACTAAGCTTTCCACAATTATATATTTCTAAGCAGTATTGCCAATATAATTTTGTTTTCCATTTGAACAGAATGCAGTCTTTCAGCTTAAAATGCCAAAATTAGTTTGGTATTTTCCCAGCATTTAGCCCAGATTCCAGAATGCAAACAGAGTTAACAAGTCTCTCGCCCAGCACTGATGCCAATAATGCAGCTTGAGATGTCTCTGGCATTAGAGATAGTTGTCAGTATTAGAGGTTGTCCTCACCAGCTTCGGGAGAGCCTTGGTGTTCAATACTGCCTTCTGCTATTCCCTCTTCTTCCGAAGGGGCCATTTCTGTTTTAACTCTGGCATCTTCTACTGTAGTTATCTGCGATTCTGCTTTTTTGGTCAGTTTCTCCTCCAAATGTTCAGAATATCCAGCACTTGCACGATGCTCTGCAGCTAAAATAGGAAATTCTATCAACAATTTTACCTACAAAAAAACCCCAATCAACCACCAGCATACAGTTTAACAACCACTAAAATTTACTCATAAGTAAACTCAGCAATAGCCATAAGCTATAAATAAGGGAAGCAGATGCAGCTCCCATCCTAAAGTTTACAGCTAAGAAATGCACAACTTCTCCTGTGTTTGCTCTACAGCCATCTAATTAGGGTGCACATCAGATCCCGATGAAGGAATTTTACCTATCAGTAAGCAGAGCTCCTCAAAATCTGCCATCTCTATGTCTGTTCTCACTTTTGGTGATTGTGTGAAAGAAAAATTTCTTTTCCTTTAAGTCTAACAACACACGGAGTTTGTGCTCAGCTTTTCCTCCCCATTTTCTCAGTTTTTCTGAAGAAACAATTTTGCAAGAGTTACATTGCATTATAAAGAGGAGAGTGCCTAGCAGTGGTTTTAACCATCCCGGACAAGCCTCTAGCAGGCAGGATGAGGAGAAATAAATGGACACCATCGTCTCCAGTGACTGGGAGTTTTCACACTCAAAAGTACAAGTGTCAAGGCCTTGGGAGCCCTAAGCCCCAGTGAAGGGGACAAGGAAATTTGGCCAAAGGTGGTGCAAAAATCAGTAATACCAATCCCACTAACCAGAACATTGGACACTCTACACCAATGCAGGGCAAAATCTTGCCTAAAGTTAAGTGAAATATTAACTAGCTTTGCGGGGAGAAGACAAAAGCTCAGCTCTACACTAAGAGTGTATAAGGCAGACAGGCACCAGTGAGTATCCCCCACTACTGGATCCCTGCTGGGATACAGTACTTTAACAGTGGAGTACCAGATGATATTGACACATTCAAGTCTTAATTTTTACTGAATTCTTCACCTGTTGCTAGTAGCAATACCTCCTGTAGTTTGGTATAACCTGCTAGCTGTTAGTGCAAGTTGCTCCTCTCTAGTTGCTGCACTGACAGATCAGGGAGCTGTTTGTTTCAATTTGTTTGCTGAATCATCTCCTCCATGCTGCTCAAGGCCTTCCTTTTTAATCTCCTTACATTTCACTCCCATTGTCTTTTTTCCAGGCTGAGCAGTCCTTATCTTCAGTCATTCAATGCACAGAAATGGTTCCATATATTTGATTATCGTTAACAGTAAATCTGGTTTTCTCTGCACCTTCTCTAGTTCTGTTAAATCTATTTAGAGATGGAGAGGTTAGAACTGCACGCAGTATTCAAAAAGAGAGCATGACAATCATTTCCATAGTGACACAGTGACCTTTTGTCATCTCTTCCTTTCATAATAACTTTTACGTGTTATTTGCTTTTCTGACCATCCCCCAAGCTTTGAGCTGTTATTCACAGAACTGTAACAATTCTGAGGTGACTTTCATCAGTCTCAAGAGAAACATCCCATTTAAATTTCACACTCCACAGGCGCACCCAAGTAAAACTGTAACAGGACAAAAGAATCATGGAAGATTACAGGATGCCAGCCTTACAGAACTGTAGATTTGGAGGTGCAGAATACCTGCTACCTTAATGAACTACTCTAAAAGAACTGTTTAAAACAAAAGGCTATATTATCATGATAAAAAGGCAACATAACTAATTTTGGTGATACGTCTGGTATGTGCAAGCAATTACTTATGGGCACCGCAAGTATTCAGTTTAAAATTCTAATAACAAAACTGTTGGTGCTATAGACTGTGCAGTTTCCATACCACCAAAAGGTAATTCATATGAAACTTCAGACGTAATTAAGCCTAGGGAAAGAAACCTGCATGGCAATGGTATTCTCTCATTTCCAGACACTGTCAAAGGAACAATGGGAAAGACTTTAAAAGGATCCTACACTGGAGTCTGGAAAATGAAATTCAAGAAAACACAGGAATTTGTGTCCACACATACCCAAAGCTTTATGTAATGACTGGATAACACCTGCCACCCTCAGCATCTGCACAGAGTTTTTACTGTCTTACTCTAAGGCAAAAGGATTTCAGAGATAACTGAGAATGTGCTTGTGAAAGCAGACAACTTGCATGACTTGCTCTCTTCCAGGAACAAGGAGGTATGAAAGCCCAACCTACTAGTGACAATCTTTATTACTTAAGGGAGGGCAACCTTCAAGCCCTTGTCTTAAAAAGAAAAAGATGCTGGTTGGTACTGGAGAAAGATAATGGCCAACATGGCTTAAATAAATATAGTAAAGCATTAAAAGAGTGATTAGCCAGATATATTCCTTGCCAAGAGGGAGCTATTCATCTTTCTTATGGGAAGATGAGCAGTACTATGGACGTACCAAAAAATATGAACCTTTATTCCATTTGCAGTCACTGTGAACAAAGCAAATACTGACATGAAAGCACATGAGCAAGTCACAGCTTACTTTTAGAAAGCTTGTCTGGAAATGCTCACAGTATCTCCTATATGACTTGAATTAAATTATCTCTAGCATCTACTGCAAAATAAAGTCTTGTTTTACTCTGCAAGTCACCTGAAAAACTCTTGGTTTTAAGCAAAGTACTCCATTCCCTTGCAACACTGCAAGCACTTCTTACCCTCTCTGAAAATCTCTTCCTTTTCCACTTTGTTCACGGTATCAGCCATCTGCTTTTTCTGTATCGTATACATCTAGGTCTTCAACTACATGGGACAAAACTTCTCTCAAAGAAATGCTGAAATATCTCTTAGGCTTTAGATTGACTGAGGATCCCAAACATTTACTTGGTCTTCTGGATGGCAGAGGAGCTCCATCTATTAACAGCTAGAAATTGAGAGCATTAACTTGCTCCCATTATCTTTATAAATTTCCTTTTAGCTTTCCTGGTAAGTAAAATACCAACCAAGCAGAGAGAGGAATACACACAAGAAAATGCTCTTCCTTTACTTGAAACAGTTTAGGGAGTTCACATTGTATCTTAGGAACCAGTTGGAAAAGTCCTTTCAACTATTTTTCAGTTCACACTGAGGAGCAACATTGACATCAGCTACCTTTGGCAAAAGAGCAGAACTACATAACCATTAACTTTTGACATCAATGCCTTACAAACTCCAGCATCTTTAGATATGCTCTCACTCCCCTCCCTCTTCCTCTCATTTGATCCAGTCCTCTATTCCATGTCCTCCACACTTTTCTCCACGTTATCTATCCATTTGTCCTAACAGTGCCTACCATTGGACTCTTCAGAGCAACTAACCTTTTTCTGTTGATCTCTTCCCTTGTCCTTTCAAAACAACTTTCCCCAGCAAGCCTGCCACAGACAACCCTTCAGAAGCAGAGTATGGTGCAAGAGCCCACCCCACATTAATTAATTTCTAAACTTTCCAGGGCAAGAACTCTTCCTGGCCTGAGCAGTACTGAATACAACAATCATTCTTTAAATACTGTCTCTGTGGCCTTTTTGACAACGGATCTTAAAAAAAACTAAATGAAAAAAACCAATAGCTGTCCGTACTTCATGGAAAGCATAGGGTGTTTTGATTGAAGAACTGCACAAAGCCATTTACTGCAGCAGATCCTGTCTTGGCTAGCTGCCTCAGGGTCGCTAAGCAGAAAATTTTAGGGTTACAACTGTGCCTTGGGGCCTCGACAACACAGTATGAGGAAAATGTGCTCCCATTTACACAGCCAGGACAAGGTATTTACAGGGAAATTGCAGGAAAGAGATACTGGACACCAGGGAAAAACTGGCAAAGCATTGCTACAAAGTGACCAGGGAGGTGACTACCTCCGTCCAAGGGATTTTTAAGGCCCTGGAGACAGCAAAGTGTTTGGCTGTGACATATAAATGACCTTACCAGGGTAAAGGTCTAGACTATTAACCTCCTGACACTCCTTCTAACTCTGTCTACCGCTCCTACACATTATCTCCTTAGCTCCCCATATTTGTGACCAATTTACAGTGTCCACTTCTGGGCTCCCCAGTATAAGAGAGAGATGGACATACTGGAGACAGTGCAGCAAATGGCCACCAGGACAGTTAAGGGACTGCAGCATCCGTCCTAGGAGGAAAGGCTGAAAGAGCTGGGACTGTTCAGCCTGGAGAAGAGAAGGCTCGGGGGGATCTCATCGATATATGCAAGTATCTGAAGGGAGTGTGTAAAGCAGATGGAGCCAGCCTCTTTCTAGTGGTGCCCACTGCCAGGACAGGAGGCAATGGGCATAGACAGGAACACAGGAGGCTCTGCCTGAAGACCAGGAAACACTTTTTCACTGTGAGGGTGACTCAGCACTGGAACAGGTTGCTCTCTATACTTGGAGAAACGTAAAAGCCGCCTGGACATGGTCCTGGGCAACCTGCTCTAGGTGGCCCTGCTTGAGCAGGGGGGCTGGAGAAGATTGCCTCCAGAGGTCCCTTCCTACCTCAGCCATTCTGTGATTTCAGGTAATACCTGCTAAGCCCCAAGTCCTAACCCAAGAGTACTCACTGCCAACCACCACCTCCTCTGAAACAGAAAGCTGTTCCATTGGGTTACTCCGCGGGGAATGATCTTGCTTATCTTCTTGCTGGTTTGCAGGTGTTTTTGGAGATACATGAGTCATTCCGTCAACATGCTCATGATCAAGGATTAAGTCCGCAGAGTATCTTCGGGTTCCTCCCTCATTTGTGCCCACACTGGATACCAGGCCCACCAGCCTTGCTTCCTCTTGAGCTGCATCAGAAATCTTGCTTGTCTGTGCTGAAGTTTTTGAATCTGATAGCTGTGGTTCAAGAGCAGAAAGCTTATTGTGGCTCTGTTCATCAAACTGAGGCTGAACAAAGAGCTCTGTGTTACTCAGCATGATTTCCGCATCGCTTGCCAGCATGGCTGTTGGAATCCCAGATGCTGTTTCTGAGTCCACAAGATAGTTCTGTGCTGTTTAGAAAGTTTTAGAACAAGTTTTATGTAAAAAACTGTTCAAGATCATAGGGACACCCATTTATTACCAGGACTTGCATAATTCAAAATTTAAGTCATTCAACGAAATTTTATTTATCCTCCACAGATCAAACACTGAAACTGCATCACCACGCTTCAGTGTCCCTAACTTTCTCTACCAAACCATCTCCAGTACCCACAGTTATGAACACGATCCCAAACGATTCCTGTGGTATAAACCACTAAACTGGGTGGAGCACATATTTAAGTGCATAGAATCAAAGCAACTACAGATGCAGAGTCTCATTCTAATCTTGCCTCCCAAATTACACTGGATTTCTGTGCACGTGCTGGTAGCCTTTAAATCGTAAAATACAGACCACACTTCAGTAACTGCTTCTAAAAGCCACCTTATATGAGGCCCTCCCTCCCAAAACAGAAGTAACAACACAGAAGAAACCTTTTCTTTTCAGCATGTTCTGTTCCACTCCGCCTTCAAAAGCTTCTATGTCAATAGCTTTGCGATTTTTTGGCCTCCGGAGCAAGCCTCTCTTTTCAACAGTGTCTGGTGGGATCAAGGAACCAAGAGACAGGCGAAGAGATCTGTAAAAAGAGAAGGGAAGAAACAATTTTCCAAAGTTACACACTCCCCTTTTACCCTCAGATTACCGACATGGTGCCACTAGCCGTGAGACATTTCACAAATCCGTTAGCTAGGAGGAATTTCCCCCCAAAACCTTGAAGGTTACATGCCAGTCTACTTTAAACAAATAGTTTAATTTTATGGTATCACCTAACATCGGGATATGTATCAGAGAGATCAGGAAACAGACTGTTTTACAGCCTCCTACCTCACAAGGGCTGCAACAATGTATCTGACAGAAGGTTCTGGCATTTTAAAAATTTTAAATTAAAAAAAAAAAGGGAAAACAAATGTTTGAGAGTAAAGATGTCCTCTAGATGACAGCAGGATGGTAGGAGGACTTCAAGTCTAAGAAGCTGCTCAGTATCAGTATTCACAGCAAAGTACAGCTACCAACACACTGTAACTTTTTTGAGATGGGAACTAAGATAGTAACATGCAAAGCATGGGAAAAGATGTATCTCACTGCACATATTTTGCATCCTAAAGAGACTGGCCATGCTCAGCTACCTCCTGTCCCTCTCTCTAGGCAGCACAATCAAAAAGATTCAGAGGATTCAAAGATAGGAAGTACAGAATGCAGCCCTATGAATCACCTTGCATGGGACCACAGGCAAGGGCTGCAGCGAGAAGGGTGAAATAAATTGCTAACCATGGCTAGGATCATTAGCAACGTACAGAGGCAACACAGGAAAATGAGTTCTTTGACTTGCTAAAAAGCTTTTAAAGTCCAGGAGAGCTGGACTATAGACTGCATAGATGCAACAGGCTGTCATAATATTCTAAGGTATATTGTGTACTGATTTATTGTTGGAAACATGAGAATGAAAGGAAAAAAGCAATGATCCTAATAAGTAAAAAGAGGAACAATAGTAACAATACAAGCTAGACCAACCTGGGCATACAGTGCAGAGCCACAATTTCTGAAAATCACAACATATGTACTAGAACACCTTCAAATTCTGTCACCAGAGCGGGGAGATGATTGTGTTAGTACTAACATAGGTCTTTATCATGAACTCAGGTATCTATAATGTTCATCACAACTACAGAGGTGATGAATCAAGGCAGCTATAGTTAGGAGAGCCAGAAGTTAAGACATTTTAATTTAAACTCACCGAGCCAAAGCAGTGCTGTCCAACGTTGACTGAGCTAGAAAAAGTTGGTGATACATTAGTTAAGAAATTGTGCTAGCTGAGAAATTACCGCCTACACTACAGGCTACAGGAACACCCCAATGGATCTTCCTCTTTCTAGAGCCAGTTATGCTACAATCCTCAGAAGTTACATTTTGGTGAGAACAGAATTAGATGACAGGTTCATTTTACAATTTCTTGTCTGCATTTCAGAACTGCATATTAGAATTCTAGTAAGCAATTTCTGAAAGTGTAATAAAACAATTATTTCAAAGAAAATTTAACATGGCACACGCCCTCATACTCAATATTAATCTTACCACATTAATAGCAAGATACTAGGCTAGTGCGTCAGTCACAACCCTTCAGCAACCTAAACTAAACATTAAAGCATCTGGAAGCTTTAGAAGTACAGATAACTACTCCACAGATTGTTGGTGAAAGCATAACTCAAACCTGTTCTACTCGCAAAGCCCCCAAAATCCAAAAGCAGATCTGGAGAGCACTGACATAATCATGCTTATACTAGAAAATACTAGAGCATGCCCCCTCTGCTTTTACAGAGCTGCCCACATCTTATCAGAACATGTTCAGACCAGGTATCAGGCTAAAGAAAGACAAGTCGATTTTTTTGACCACAGGGTGGTCAAAACAGGTTTTGAGTCAGGGTGGGATTCAGCTCCAGATTAAAATATCCAAACACAGGTGTCTGATCCTATTATAGTCAAGGACAATTAATCAAATGCAGGTGTCTACTTTAGGGTAAGCTCAATACCCTCCATACTCCACTGACTAGATCTCCCCTAAACTTTAGGAGGATTTCAGTTACCTAGTGTGCATGCAGACAGAGCTGTAATTCAGAGCTGAGGTACTGTTGTCTGTAATTCAGAGCTGAATCTCACCCTTGAATTCTACTCCAGTTGCTACTGCCAATAGGATATGTAAACCAAGGTGAGGTGTTTTATCTGCCTCTGTTAAACTGCAAATAAAATGGAAGTTATATTTACCAAATTTGCAAATTTATGTTTAAAGGGAAGACTTACTCCAATATAAAACATTATTTCTTTTATAAAACTATAAGACCCTTTTTTCTCAAACAAGAACTTTATAACCTACGATATGTAATTGCAACGAAAAGCATGCAGCTTGTTGCATTTTCAAGTTTCTGGAATTGAGGGGAAGACAGGGCTTGCTTCCTTCAGAGGCACTTCAAAACTCAAAGAGCACCAAGTTGGAAAATAGTCAAGTTATATACAGTCAGGGCAGAGCCCATAACTTGGCTCAAAAAGGCTTATTGTAAATTTGATAGGAGGGGCTTTTACCTTCTCCCCTATCCCCTTTGTGCAAGATACTGCAATCTTGCTTCCAAGCGTACAATTGCCCAGCTGAGAAGTCACTAAGAACAAAACTGCAGCAGATGATGATCAGCTAACAGCAAACACAGTGCTGAACAACGTAATTTTCAACTGCGGCCTTACCTTGGTTCTGGGGAAGTCTTTTGTCTGCTGCTCTCTCAAATTCAGAAATGCTGAGTTTCTTTCTCTTCTTAGTCATACGGAACGTGGCGATAGATGTCTCCTCAGGAACAAGGTCTGGCAGTTGCATTTCCACCCTACCAATACAAACCAAGCCTTTAACAAAGGATAACATTATCACTTGGCTACCCTAGAAAGGTCCCTGTAATGTCACTGAAAAGCAAATTAAAATTATTTGTCCTTGCTGCAGCAGAAGTAAGGAACTAATGGGCGATTAGCTCAGCAAATGAGGGAACATGTCATTCCCTCCTACTAAATCGAAGTAAGCTTCACAAAGAGAATCAAAACTTGAGTATATATATGCAAAACAACAGCGCTGAGAAAGGTCAGACTAGAGTAAAAGCTTGGACTTCCAACAAGCTCCATAGCTCTCTCCTCCTAACAGCACACAAGAGCAATTAGGTTTGTCAACCATTACAGCATAAATGAAAAAGCCATCATCATGAAACAACATTAGGTATCACAAAGCTCACTGGTGCTTGGAATTGACACGTAACGTCCCAGTCAAGCACTGGATCAGGATCAGAAAGTATGTTTCTGAGTTGTTTTCCCCCTGTACTGGGAAGTTCCAAGAATCCCCTCTCAGGAAGGTCACATTCAGGCAGCGAGTTGCTGCCAGCACTCCACACCATGTCCTGCAGTACTAGAGCAGAGCATCCCTCCAGCAGCCAAGGGCCCACATTCAGCAGATGTATCCTTCTGTATCCTTTGCTGCAACAAACGTGGCTTCAATATAGCAAGAAAGGTAAGGTGATCATGTTTACAGGTCTTTTCCCCCTACAAAATACATTCTCTACCACCCAGAAATGTGGCTAAGTTTCATTTCTTATTATGAGCCTAGTGTAAGCCTAAGCATTAGAATTAATTGGCTTGTAACAGGGAAGAAATGTAAAGCAGTAGGGAAAAAAAGATTTCTCATTTTTTTGCATCTATCCTGGAATGTGCTATTACAACTAGGGAAAGCAGTGCCTTCCCAAATTCAGGAAAGTTCACGTCCATCAACTAAAGGAAGGTTGTGAGGAAGGTTTTAAAACAAAAAGTCTATACCTGTTTCTGTTCAAGAACTAACATGGAACATAAAACCCTGCAAATGTCCGACCAGCTTGTCTTTTTGCTTAAGAAAGGCTGATGAGAAGCACATTCAAAGACGTTCAAGAGCTACAACAAGCAAAATCAAGAAGGAACTAAAATAATACTGCTCATCTTTCTTGATTTTAAAAAAAACAAGTGGTTACACTTACAGAAAACTCAGATGTTTCCTCCTCTATTAAAAAATCAGAAAGATAGAAGCTTGCTTAATATTTTACATGACCTGTTTAAGGTTGCTTATGGTCAATGCAAAAAAATTAGCTATAAAGACAAAAGTAATCACATTATTTAGAACAGTCTATTTTGCAGTAAGCAAAAACACGCACAAGTGTTGTGACAAAACTGGCTAAAGCAAATTAAGACCTACCACCACTACTGGCTTTCTTCTATTTCATAACAAAGTGGAAGTAAATGAACCACACTTCAGCCTCTCCAATTCAGTCAGGCCTATTAACTTAAAATATTAACGGAAGCTAAACAGGAATAAGTGGCTGAGCCTAAGGCAAACCTCACCTCCAAACCACTCTACAGGAAGGAAGTTACCCATAGCAGCCCAAAACGAGGGCAACCAAGGAGCAGTAACACTGTAAAAAGCTACAGCAGCCTGCATTCTGAATACAAGACACAGCAGTAACTCATTATGCCCCAGCATCATCAGCACATGGCCTGTAGCCTTGGGGAGATCCAAGAACTTCTATTTTAGTGTCTCTCAGACAACTACGAAAAGTAGGCTTCCATCATGAGCCTTATTGTAACCAGCACTTCCACTGCAAAAAGATACTAAAAATCTGCATTTAAGAAGCAGGACTAAGCACAAACATGCAGCATTTACTATTCAGTCCTTCAGTCCCAGTGACTCCTATGTGACTTTTGAAGCTGGAGAGCTATTTCTGAAAATCCAACCTGACAGAATGCAATTCTGATCACTGAAACAGAAGTAAGAGAAATCCTACTCTCCAATGCCATCATAGGAACTGCAGCTATAACTGGTTGTGTAAAAAATAAAAATAAAAATTAAAATATCACTTACATGCTGGACACCCTCTTAGATGGGAGTTCTGGTGGAGCTTCTGTTTCTTCATGTTTAGATATCTGAGGTGCTAGAGGTGAAACTTGTGGTTCTGCCAAAAAACCCAAAACATTTCCTTTCCAACATTCAATCCAGCAAGAATGCCAAAATGCAGCAGAGCATCAAATCCATACTACATTCTGTAAATGACATATATTAACAGTTTAAAATAAAGACCTGGTGAAAAATATTTGGGTTCTACTCCTGGGAAGGCTGCCACATACAGCAACAAAGCCAACAGTGACAAATGGCAGCATGGGGGTTCCATGTACTGCAGCAGAGCTGAGGTGAAGTCTGCAACAGCGCATGCCTCTACAATTAACACACGATGCTACAGCTAAAGGCAGCACAAAGATTACACGCTTGCTCACCAGCTTAAGAACACTGAGTGAAGAGAATATGATTCCATCAATCCAAGACCTGGTCTTTGAGACAGAGTTGTATCACATGACCTTTTTCAGCTGTCACAGCAGTGATTCCTCTTTTACATAAATCAGTCAATACAATGGTCTGGATTTCTGTTCCGCATAACAGGGTAAGAATAATAGACTACAAAAGAACACCTCCTGTTCTCAACTCCACCAAAGCACTGTCCTTCTATTCTCCGTTTTCCTGAAAAAAAGATACTTACGGGTCTGGATGATTCTCTTGAGCATAATCCGTGGTGTGTCATTGTCAAGATCAGGGAACCCAGTCGGTCTCTGCTTCACCGAGGTGCTTCTGCCAGAATTTGTCCCTGAATCGGACAGGGTCTAAAGAGAGAAATCAGAGACATGCAATTCAAAAATGGTATTTTCATCATTAAAGATGAATCTTAGCATCAAAAGCATTCATCATCTGTCTTCTAATGAAAAGCTAAGCTAGCCAACGTGAAACATTTTCCAAATTCCCAAAAAGAAACCGTGCGCATTTGCTTTTCAACAACGCTGGCGCTTCATTTTTGGGCGGAAGACAATTCGCAACGCCAGATCAAGGTGGGTTTCAATGTACAGCTCTCATTGTGGGCAACAGCCTGAGGGACTTGAAAGCACGGCCCGCGGCCCTTCGTCCCTCACAGCCCTCACCTAAAACAACCCAAAAAGGTGAAACAGAAGAAAAACATAGAGGTGGAAGGCTGTGCCAGCCCCGGCTATTCGGTGAGCACAAAATTCATGAGTTTCGGCCCCTTTTTCCCCGTTAAAGGCGAACAAGGGCAAGGGAGCGTGCTTTGCCCCCCGGTCCTCTGCTCCAAGGGCCTCGCTCCTCCCTCACACCGAGCAGGTACGGGCGGGCAGCGCCCGGCGACCCCCGCGGGACGGCTGGTGCCGACAGCGACCCGACCTTCCCCGTCCCCCCCCCCCCCCCCCGCACACCCCGCGGCGGGGCCGGCCGGACCCCATTCCGCCACCTTCACAGCGGCCCGCGTTGGGTAGCGGCCGCTACGCCTGGCCCCGCGGCGGACCCGCGGCCAGCTGTCGGCCATGGCGGAGTAACGGCCCCGCCGCCTTCCCGCCCAGCCGCCTCTCGCGAGACCGCCGCGCGGCGCCCCACGGGAGCGGAGGGCGGAGCCTGCCGAGGGCGGGGCGCGGGCGGTGGCGGCCGCAGTCGGCGGGGGCGGGGGCGCAGCGCAGTGTGGGGCGGGTAGTTCCGGCGCGGCGCCGCCGCCGCGGTGCATTGTGGTCCGCGTAGTTCCGGTGCGGCCGCGACGGGCGGCGTTGGCGGGCGGCGAGAGGCCGCCGTTGGCCTTGTGGGATCTGTAGTTCGGCGGGACTCCCCCGCGCCCGCTCTCCCCGCCGCCGGGGCCGCCCAGGGGTACCCCCCCCCCTCCCCGGGAGGTCGCCCCGCCATGCCGGGCTTCACCTGCTGCGTGCCGGGCTGCTACAACAACTCGCACCGCGACAAGGCGCTGCACTTCTACACCTTCCCCAAGGACGAGGAGCTGCGGCGCCTCTGGCTGAAGAACGTCTCCCGGGCGGGCGTCAGCGGCTGCTTCAGCACCTTCCAGCCCACCACGGGCCACCGCGTCTGCAGCGAGCACTTCCAGGGCGGTCGCAAGTCCTACCTGGTGCGGGTCCCTACCATCTTCCCGCTCCGCGGCGTCAACGAGCGCAAGGCGCAGCGGGCCGCCCGCCGCCCCCGCCCCGCCGCCGCCGCCGCCGCCGCCGCCGCCTCCGCCGCCGCCGCCTCCGCCGCCGCCTCCGCCGCCGCGCAGGGCTCCGGTGCCGCCGCCGCCGAGGCCCCGGCAGGGGGCGCGGCCGAGGACGTGAAGCCCATCGACCTGACGGTGCAGGTGGAGCTGGGGGCCGGGGCTCCCGCTGGGCCCGGCCCTGGCAGGCTACCGGCGGCGGCGGGGGAGGAGGGCCCGGTGGAGGGCGGCCCCCCGGACCACTCGTACTCGCTGTCGTCGGGCACCACGTCGGAGGAGCTGCTGAGGAAGCTGAACGAGCAGCGCGACATCATCGCGCTGCTGGAGGTGAAGATGAAGGAGATGAAGGGCAGCATCCGCCGCCTGCGCCTGGCCGAGGCCCAGCTCCGTGAGGAGATCCGCGAGAAGGACCGGCTGCTCCACGCCGCCAGCGCCGGGACCCGCAAGCGTCACGGCCTCTGAGGCCGGGGTCCGGCCCGGCGCGGGGGGGGTGCCCGGCCTGGCCCGGCGCGGCCGGGCCCGGCCCGGCCCGGCCCGGGGCTCTCCACCCCGGCGCCCCCGCCACCCTCGGTGAGGTTCCCGGACAGAGTGGAGACAGGACGGGCTGCGGCCCCACAGCCCCTCCTCGGCTCTCGCTGCCCGGTCCCTCCCGCCCCCACCGAAGCAGCCCCCGGCCCCGGGCAAGCCCGCGCCATCGGATTCCCCTGCGTAGACGGGGCGGCCGCTCTCAACCCACTGCCGACCCCCGTTATTGATCCAGCGTTACCCCAGAGCTAGCACTGCGGGCGCCTGCCGGCGTCCCATCTACTCCGGGCCCATCGGCACCCTCCCTATGCCGGCAGCGGCGGAAAGCACTTCTTGCAGTGTAGATGGGACCCGTGTCACCACGAAGTGGACGTAGGGTATCAGTTTTCAGCAAATAAACTCGCCATGTGTTAAGTGAGGTAGCAGCAACACTACCCCCTGGAGAAGGCGTGCCTGAAAGCGTGGGTGGCACTGTACCCTTCATAGGAACGAACAACGATGTCGCGTGTGGCCTTGCTTAGCAGAGGCACGAGGAAAGCTTTAGAAACCCTCTCAGGGTGATGTGTTTCTTCAGTAAATTACTGATGCCGTAAAAGACTGCTGTTTCTAGCGTGAAAGAATCCCCAGATTAAAGAGTGCTCTTGTACTATGTAGTTTCTGCTTTCTCCGCAGTACATACGTATTTGTTACAGATGTCTTGATGCTCTCAACACTAGTAAGGATTACGATCTGGTACAAAGAACCCGGTGGCATTTGACGGCTGTAGTTTATCTCATTGGCTTAAGAACTCCCTCTAATGAAACGGAGCCTTTGTAACACATCGGCATTTAAGTCCTTGGCTTTCGTTCAGAGAACTGGGATGAGACAGAAGCGAAGTGAGTTTATCTATCTGCAGTGGTTGCAAACCCTTGCTGTCTAATCCTAAACTAGTTGGCATGACTAATAATCTGTACATTAGGCAAGACCTTACTGAAACGTGCTTGCGTATTCTAAACCGAGATTTAAGAGTATTGTAACAAAACTATGTGGAATGATTGTGTAGTTTCTGTTTCTAGCCAGCATTAGTCCCCTCGCTTTCAGCAACAGGAAACCAAATCAATGTTGGCTAGAAGGAGGGTGGAGTGAGGGTAGCAAGGCTCGAATGTGTACTTCTAGGTTAGCCTGGTGGAATAGATACCTCAGCGCTGAGGAGGACGAGGAGGGTATCTGGTGCACCTGCATAGCTCTATGGCGATGTGTACTTAGGGAGCACGGCTTCGATAGCGATGGATGTTGGAAACAAAAGGCAGTTCACCACAGTGTGCCCATAATTACATCCGAGGGAGGAATGCCCACGTGTTTTCTGGGTCTGTGAGATCTTCCTCCTGTAATCAGAGTGCGTTACACTCGGTAGATCGGGATGTCAGTTTTACTAAGTTTTATAGAAGTATTTTCTAAATGTAAAAAGTATCTTTAGTTTGAAAACATTGTAATCTTTGTAACACTGGCTAACTTAGCTTTACAACTGTCGGTTTCAATACTCTGTATGACCAAACAAAGGGGCACAGTGGGATTTGGTAGCTGGAGGTTTATCTATTGATCATGTAGCCCGTTCAGCTAAAGGCATTGGTTGTCACAGCCTGCTATGTGATGCATGGGTCATTTTTCTATTAACGTGTGTACTGAGTTGGATGGTTGACCATAAGGATACTACAGGTCTATTCATGTACTAAGTATTTCCCATTATTTCATTTTAATTTATTTTCTCCAATCTGATATGTAGCTCTTAACTTCAGCTCCGTGATATGCTGATTTTCCTGCGAGTCAAGTAAGCAGCGATTTTTTTGGTTGGTTGGTTTGGTTTTGGTTTTTTTATTTGTGGGTTTTTGGTTTTTTTTAGGGAAAGCAGACACCTGCTACACCATCTGATTTAACATATGTAATTGGTCCAGCAGATCTATATGCTCCCATCAAGACAATAGGCAGCACAATGTCTCTCCTTACAGATGAGACCGGTTGTGCGTCCTAGCTTCTTGAGAACGTGTGTGTCGTAACAGTCGTGGTATTTTTTCTACCATTGGAATGCACTTCAGGATGTTCAGCCATTTGGCCTGCTGGACTGGTTAACTGCTGGACTCTTCGACTTCTCCAGGTTACACTGAGGTGCTAACATGCTTAATTTTAATAAAGTATATTTTGTTTTGTTATGTTTCCTGTTTCCATGCTGTGTATATATATATTTCTGAAAGGTTGGTGGCTGTAGTGCGTCTTCTCTTTTGCAACATTTTTTTATTCTTAGGAACTCCATGGCTGCAACAGCATGAATATCTTGACACTAGTGTAGGGTGAGGAAGAGGAGTCAGAGGTCTGTTCAGTGTATTACATGCCTGCCTACACAGAGGTTAGAGCTGTTTTGATGAGCAAACGGCTGTTAGGACAGGGGTGCTCTTTAAATAGCCAGGAGCGATTTGAGCAGCGAGAGCTAGACTTCCCACACAGGGCTTCTGCTGGAGGGACAGCACTGGTCTCCTGTGTTACGCATGGTAGAGGAAGGAGAAAGCATGGCCTCCTGTGAACCAGCCTAGTGCAGGGAAGAGCTAGCCTATATTATCTTTGAATTTGTAATCCCACTTCCCAAAGCTCCTAATTTCAGATTGTTTTAGAGCTATTAGTCTCAAACAACTCTAAGTGGCAAAAAACTCCAGCTGTGCCTCAAACATCACATTTTTGGGTTGAACTGGGAACGTTAAATGAAGCTGCATAACAAAAGCGAATGCTTTTCCTCATGCACGCTTTCCCCCATTTGCTGCTAAATTGAGGTAAGTGAGCAATGGTACTGGCAGTGAATTAAGAGACTAATTCCGTAGGGAGGTACCTTAATATGTTAACAAATAAATTGTGTTATTGCTCAGTGCAAATGCTTTTTTTCTTCCATTTCAACTCCTCACCTTTCTGCATGCTGTATTCTAACCTAGCCTGTACCCTTGCTATATTTTTCTTATACCAGCATTGACTCTCTGTGGTTGCCATGTTCCTGTGTGTGTATATTATCAAACATTATCCTTAGAAGGCGACTTGAACAATGTTTATTTAAAATGGCTTTTATTGTTCTAAGGGAAAATCTTAATTTCATCGTCATAACAATCACCCCTAGAGATTAAGGATAACTCCCTTTCTGGGTTCTGCACCTATTTTTAAGTTTTTCTGTAGTAATATGATAGTCTTTAACCCAGAGGGTTAATGATTTGATGATAGCGTTCTTGCTCAGCATCCTCAAACTGTAGAGCTCAAGCACTAAACTAGTCATGTATTCCCTGAGTAGTCTATATCCAGCGTTGTGGTACAAGTTCACCTACCAGTTCAGCCTTCCAGTTACACAAGAAATCTAGAAATCTAACTCCATCTATGGCACATTTGGCCATGTAATCCTAAAATCCTGGCAACATGTATGAGGGTAACAGCCTGCCTGTAATGGGGAGAGCTGCTAGTCAGGCTATCAGCTGGCTGATGGGGTTTTCAGTATCTGTAGAGTTTCTGGTTGGTCCTTCCCCGGTTTCCCAAACTATCTGGAAAATCACACCGTGACTGGTTGAAGCTCAGGCTAGACTGAGTGAAAACAGCATTCTAACATATGTAGCCTTTACCTAATGGTTCTATGCATCTGTACAAGCCACACGATTCACACCTCTGGATTAAATGAAAAAGGTGTTCTTCTGAAGGTGGCATGCCTAATCACTTGGCTCTACCTGAAGTGTTTCCAAGGACTAAGGTTTTTCAATGTTAATGAAGTAAAATCAGACTTTGTGAGAAGGGAGTATAAAAAGAGCTTCGGCCGGAGCCCCTGTGAGTACAAGGTGGTGACCTGTAGCCTGAGCTCTATGTTGAGTTCTTCATGATCAGATAAAGATGGGAAGGGACACGGGGCCTCTGATGTGACAAGGAAAGTTAACAAGCAGAACCAAACAGGACAGAGACAGAGAAGCTTCTCTCCAATGCAAGGCCCTCTCTCCTGTAGATGAAACCCTAACCGATTTTTCTGCACATGCACAAGGCTTGCTTAGTTCACTGTTATTTTAGAGATCAGTATTGCTCCCATTAAATTATTGGGCAGATGACTGTTTTCATGACCTCTAACACAGCAGCTTTCACAGGGTGGGTTCCTCCACAAGGAATATTCTCCAGTGTTCTGCCCAAACTCTTTATCTGAAGTTCTCTTCCATCATTGGAAGCCGTTATGTTGGAAGTCAGTGTGTTCCCATGCCAACTCCCACCTCTGTTTCCTTGTCTCGTGTCTGCCTCCAGCTTCAGAAACTGCCTCCCGACAGGGCAGAAGTTACCGTGCCAGTGAGTGTCATTATGCAGAGGCTAGAGACTCCTCTGGGAACTGGTGTGCTAGAAAGCACAGACCGATATAGGCTGGATGGTAGATATCTCTGATACGGTCTCAGACTTCCCTGCTCTCTATACATATAGACAGCAGAAATGCTGAAATTCTGGGCTAGATCAGGGATAAATCGAGAGAGACGGTGCCAACAACCCCAACCTTCTGCTCCTTGCCCTTCTCTTCCTTCTCTGCATCTCACCACATGCCCTCTTTTTACTCTCATGATGAGGGGTGTTGAGGCCCAATCGTGGGCCTGGGTCCCCTTGCTATTCTCTGTCAGAGTCCAGGTAGTCTGACAGGCTCCTCGTATCATTCCCAGATCCAGAAAGCCGCAGCAGCCTCCCAGGACCAATGGCAAGGAGGAAGCATCCAAAGCTTTCACTTTCTTCCTGAGCAGAACACAGGAGCGCTCCCAGGGTCCCAGCATCGCAAACTGGCTGGGTGAGAAGCAACCAAGGAAAATTTGCTCACTTCTGGTCAGGATGGATACTACCAAGCCAAGTGTGCACTTTTGTCATGTGCTTCATAGCACAGTCCCATCTTCAATGCCTTGATTATTCTACAGTCTTTAGATTGCACTTTTTCTAGGGTAAAAATGGCCTCTCCTGTCCACTTGCACATAATGCCCAGCAAAGCAGGGCTTTGATGCTGCCTAGGCTGATACCCTTCTTAACCTTTGCTAAGAAATAAAGAATCACCATCATTCAGCTTCTGCTCAGTCAGCTGTCACTTCAAAGGGTTGATCACTTCCCTGCAGAAATATTACAGTTCAGACAGGCGTGCTGGGACAGCCCCAGAGACTAGACCGGCAACTGCAAGGCACTGGCCACACCTGTGCTGGTCCCACAACTCATCTGGGAATCACTTACGCAGGCAAAGAACAAAAATCGTGTGCTCTTGTGGGTGGTGAGGTTACCATCTGCTGACAGACCTTCACTTCTCTCTGGGTATGTCCTTTCTGATGGAATATGATTTAGGAATGGCTCTCACACAAGCAAAACATCCCTAAAAACCAGCTACCTCCTTCTCAGGATGCTCCATTCAGCCCTCACCATCTCATTTCTACTTTTCCGCCCCAACTCATGTAGCAATTCTCCCTCACAAAATCTAAAAACTACACCGCACAGAGCAGAAAGGGGCTACTATAGCTGGGTAGTCATATCCTAAAAGATACTTATCCCACTATAGTGGCTACTACAGGAACAGCAGAAGGAAAACCAACAGTATTTTATCCTAAAGCCTGCAAGTTCCAGGCTTGGATCCTATGTTTGGAAACGTCTCCACAACACATCAGCTAGAACAAGGGACCCCAGGTGGGCCATATCATGCAAATCCTTCTCCTTTGTCTTTCCATACAAAGAGCAAAGGAGAAGTAGCTTTTTCTGTATATTCACAGCTTTGCATTGGTGTGTAAACAGCCCAGTTCCTAGATCTTCCTGATAAAATCTGATGGGTCAGGGTTGCTGTGCACAAACTGTTTAACCATGTAAGAGTGTCACAGACTCCACGATTTAAAAGATAGGTTTTGTTCATGACACAAATCCTTAACTTGAGTCCACAAAGAACTGTGGTTAGGATGGTGCCAGTTGTTCCACTGACATCTTTCCCCTGGGGGGAGAGACATCAGTAGGGACCACAAGGCGCAGAGCACATAAGGATATCTCAGGCTGCCAGCTGGACATCTGAGAACGTCACGATAAAGGCAACAAAAAAGCTCGTCATTTTCTCCCAGGCATGAACCAGCACCCAGTCAGAAAACAAGGGGGAGAGAGGGGGGAAAAAAAAAATCACCTATTTATTGTTCAGTTACTCTTCACCTGGACTCAGTGGAGTATCGGCTGCCTGCAGTCTCCATTTCCAGGCCACGCAGGGTAAGAAGCCACGAGACAGTGACCGACACAGTGTTGGCACTCAGGTTTGCCCTTTTCAAATAGAAGAAACCTGTTGGAAAATATTGTTAGTGCAACATTAGGGTCTAGGAAAGAGGCTCAATGTCACCCACCTCCGTCTCCTTTCCTAGTGCTGCCTTCAGCAGCAAGCCCAGACAAACACTTTGTGGACTCATCTCTTTCCAGGGTTGTGCAATGCCATGTCTCTCTAAAAGCAGACAGCTAACGCTCAGGTTTGCCAGCAGAGACCCGGAACCTTCAGAGCTGGGCCAAAATGCCATACTTGCTACGGGACAATCGCTGAGCTGTCTTTCAGGCTCAGTTCTATGATCTAAACTAGCCAGTAACAAAGGCTTCTGAACTTTTTAAGCCCTCCCTGCTGCTGCTTGAGTGAACGTGGTGTGGCCCTCCAGCAAGACCGAATCCATGCTTTTTAGACCACTTATCTGTTTGCAAGTATTTATTCGAAGGGGTTTTTCTACCACCCCACACCTTCAGTGATAACTTCTTTCGCTGCAAGCAAGCCGAGCAATTCCTTTTTTTTTTTTTTTAAGAAGATTTTTCATTGTACAGCTGTTGTTAAGGGAGTTAAAAATGAATTCCAGGATCTGCAGTTCTGGCTGCAGCTCATTGCCCACTTCCTTGCTCGGGGTCCATCACCCTCCTCCCTCTTTGGGGTGAAATCCTGTCACCGTTACAACCCAGGGACAACTGCAGCGAGAGCCCAGGCCCGGGGCGGCCTTAGGGTCCCCTCACCCACCAGTTCCATTTCACAGGGCCGCGACCGCTCTCCTGCCGCCGGCCCGCGGGGGTGACAGGGCCCGGCAGAGCCTCCCCGTCAGACGAGGCCTCCCGCCCGGGGACGGCTTGGGTGGCCCCAGGACAGGCGGGGACGCTGGGATTGTCAGGGAAGGGCCGCGGGGCCCTGACTGGGAACACCGGACGGCGGCCTCGGGGCGGCAGAGACACGCTGAGGCGGGAGAGGGGGCTCGCCTTCCCCTCCCCCGCCCCTCCACGCTCCGCCACTATCCCACAGTGCTCCGGGGCACTGCCTGCGGGGTCGGCTATGCACGGTCCCCTTCCCTTCATTCAAATGAGCCACCGCGGGCGGCGGCGCGGTGCACGTCGGGAGTTGTAGTCCTCCACACCCCTCCCAGTGCGCGCTCCAGCGGCGAGCGGGACTCGCTGTCCCGGCGTGCCGCGGGGCGGGGCCGGCGGGGTGGGGCGGGGCGGGGAGCGCGGGCGACAGAGGCTGAGGGGGTTCGCGCCGCGTACGGTGCCGCCGCCGCCATAGTGGGAGCTGCAGGGTGAGTGTGGGGGGGCGGGGCGGTGGCGGCGGGTCCCCGGCGGGGCGGCGGGAGCGGGCCCGGGCCCGGGCCCGGGTCGCCTGCGGGCCGGCCTATGGCGCCGCCCCCCCCCCCCCGCTCCCGCGTTCGCCGGCTCCGGCTCCGGCCCCGGCCCCGGCCCCGTGGTCCGGCCCCGGCCCCGCCGCGGGGCGCTGCCGGCAGCCGCGGGCCGGGCCGGGCTGGGCGGGAGCCGGCGGCCGTAGCCGCCCTGACCTTCCCCGTCTTTGAGGCGCCGGCAGCGCGGTCCCCGAGGGGCGGCGGCCGGGGCCCGGCGCCCGTGGTTACCGGCTGAGGGAGCCGAGCCGCCGCTGCCGCCGGCGGCTCTGCCCGGGGCTGGGGCGGGGTGGAGGCCGGGCGCGGCTCGGCTCGGCGGGGCCCCGCCTGTGGGCGGAGGGGGAATGGAAGGTCCCCGGCCCAGCTCCTCCGGGCGGCTGGGGGGAGCGAGGGGCCTCGGCCGGGGTGAGCCCGGGCCACAGGCTTAGGGAGCAGATCCCTTGGCCGGTAGGTAGTCGGGAGGTGAAGGCTGCTGCTCCTTAGCCTCGCCGGAGCACCGTCGTAGCCAGCCTGCGGCAGCAGCCGGCTCTTCCCGGGAGTGCTGTCCCTGCCGAATGCTCCCGGGTGCTCAAGGCTTTGCTGCCGTCACGGTCCGAGGCACCGGGACTTCTCGGTACCGAGCCCGGCGCCCCGCCGTGCCTCTGCCTTGGTTTGCAATGGTTTGGTATCGCAGGGAGGAGAGGTAGACGGGGTGAGCTCTTGGGGCCGCGAGGAGGTGGTTTGTGCAGCGTGAAAGGTGCCCCTGAGTATGCTTTCTGCTTCGAGTGTTTTTGATGTTCTTACTGTATTACTGCCTTGCCAGAAGGTTGTGCGAGGGCTGAAGTTAATCTGACCTGGTTGAATTACTTTGTCACATAGAAAACGAAAGATTCATGCTTCCTTGGAGTAAAACTAGCAAAAGTGCACATGCTCGGCGATCTGCTGTAGCCGTCTATTTTTTTCCTTTGAGTTGCCGGTTTCCAGTGTAATTCTACAAGGGATGATTTTTCTCCATCTGCCTCCATAGCTGTTGTCACATTTAGCTTTAAAACCAATCAAAACCTGCACAAATTTACAGTAGCAAGGAGTGTATGTTGCATTTTGTTAATATGAGATGGCTGTCTGAAGATATTAAGTCCCAAAGATGCTGTTCTTGCAATTCAAATTTAACTACCTGTCTAAGGCAGGCTGTAATAATACTTTAACTGTTCGTTCTCATTTGAGGTCCATCATTTCCAGTGTAAGTGTGTCTTTTTAGAGTTGGATTTGTGGCATACGCATTGTATTGCAGTCGAACTGGAACAAAGCCCAGGTAAATGCTTGAAGAGGAATCGGTTGCAGAACTGTTGCTTGAAAGTTAAATCTGATTCCTTAATCAGCCGCCTTCTCAAGTTGATACTCTTTTGAGTTCTCTTTTTCTGGGGGGAATTGTGTTCAAGCAGTGCTTTCTGTGTTTGTGTGTAGTGACTTTTAAGTTTTCTTTTAGCAGCAACAACAACAAAAAAAGGCATTTCACAGATCTCCACATAGAAGTAGAGAAATTACTGTATTTAGTATGATTATCAGTGAAACACATCTGATTTAAAGTGCAGTGATATTTTGGCTACTTTTGGACTATTTAACTATTTTCCCATTGGGGTCCTAATTATTATTTCATGTTCTTCTCTAAAAGATTGCAAGTTATTTGGTAGATGATTTGAAATATATTTGCTTTAACATCTGTATTTGTTCAGTTCTTTAGAAAAATGCAAATGGTAACAACTTTCTGCAGTTCTCTGCTGGGATTTCTTTTGTCTCTGTTACTAATAATAGGGTTGTCTAGTTAGTGATGGCATGGAGTATGTTTTGTGTAAGGATAGCAATATATACAAATAGCTGGTAACATTGTAAGTATGATTTCTTTCACTTGTTTTAAAACTCGTAGATATTGTGGCTTCACAGACAGTTTTGATATTCATATTTGCGTATGACCAATTTGTGTGCTTACATACCATGTTTCTGGAAGCAGAACTATTGTGTGTTTAAGCGCGGAAAAAAGGAAGTAGCAGGAGGAAAAATGTGCGGGTTTAGAAGTGTAAGCTAGGTAGATACTGTAGGAAAAGTTTTCATGGTTTTGTTTTTTCCAGGTGTATCTTGGAAATTTGGAGCTTAACCAAAGACTTGATACCAATTGTGTGGAGGTGAGGTATAACAAGCCTTGCTTACACACATGAAAAGCTTGTAGATTGTGGAGCATGTCAGAGAAAACTTTCCATATTTTGAATGCTGCCAGTCAATAATAGAGGAATGCTGTGGCTAAACGTAAAATTATGGGGTAATACATTGCAAAATAGCAATGTTATCTTGGCCCTCTTGCATTTAGCACTGCACCAAGGTACCTAGAGTTACGTTTTTAGGGGTGACTACTTTTGTGCTAATTCAGGGCTGTTATTTACACAACTGGCCACTTTGACAAACATACTACAGTGATTGTTTTCAAATGTGCCAAACTTCAGTTGTGAACCACAAGAAAACTTGCAATGGTCAAATTGCAGTTGTTGGTAGAAGTTCTATTTAGAATAAAAATTAATACTGAATGTTATTTTGCTGCTGAGTTTGTGAATGAACCTGGTTAAGTTTTAAGTAATGATTTGATAGAGAAGAACAGATTATAACTAAAGTATGGTGTCTTTGCTTCTGTAACTTAAAAATCAGCTCCTAATTTTCTCTTAACCTGAAACAGTTGTCATGATAGTCAGAGACAGATGGGTAGAAATATCTTATATTCTGCTGTTTCTTGGAGATTAAATGTTACTATAAGGTAAAGAAAAATGCGTTGAAGTAGTTCTCCCCTCCAATTCCCCAGTGCCTCCTCTGTTACTTTAAAACTGAGCTGTCTTGGGTTCATCCTGGGAAAAGAAATGTGACTTCAGCCTTGTAAACTTGAATTCAGTTTTTGGCTTGCATAAAGAATACTGTGGAAAAAATGGCAGATGTGTAGCATTGTGGCTATTGCTTAACAACAAAACATTATGTCTTCCTCTCCAATTATATGTACTATAATATATGTCTGTATATTTGAAAGTGATCTCGACTGACTCTTTGTGACTCTGTTGGGTTGGCAGGTTGCAGATAGGATAAGCATCAAGCTGTAGGCACAGTGAAAGCTTTTCCAGAGTCTTCCCCATATGTTTTATTAGTGGCCTTGTACTTGCTGACATCTGTAACCAAAAAAAATATACTTCAGGTTGGCATAATCCCTGCATTAATTTGAAATTAATTTCATTAATGAATGAAAAGACTGAGAAGGGGAAAGTCAATTTATTTTCCGTATTTTTCAGAAAGAAACAGTCTGCAGCTTGTCACTCTTCCCCTTTCTCCCTTTCCATCCTTCCACTGTTCACATACCTAGACTTAATTATTTTTAGATCTGAAAGCGTATTTAGAATAATGTAATTTCTGGCACAGCGCAGCCCATAGCAATTACTAGGTGAAGGTCTCTGTTGAAATCAATAATTTCTGATTGGCCTGGAGCAGTAATTTTCAGATTGTTAACCTCCATGGATCAGTCAGCTACTGCGGAGATACCTAAGAGAAGCACTTCTTTCTTTCGGTCTTTGAATGCACAAATTTGCTCCTCAACTGGAGATTTAATAGGTTTTCAAATGGAGAAAAATGGACCACTAAATTGGAATTTATCAGAAAGAGGTACAGTGTGTTTAAGATAAATGACTGATGATGTATGATCCCCAAGTAAGTTCTAGTATTTCATCATCCCTGTGTTCATGTGCGTTCTGCCTGGCCTGGGCTTGTTTAGCCTAGAGAAGAGAAGGCTTGAGCGGGGCTTAATCGTAGTCTCCGATATCTGTCAGGCCATTATCAGGAAAATGGAGCCAGGCTTTTTCACAAGGGTACTTGGTGGGAGGACAGGAGACAAGGAGCATAAATTGGAACAGAAGGTATTCTGGTTGGATGCGGGAGACCTGCCCTCTGCATGAGGATGGTCAAGCATTGGAACAGTTTGCCCACAGAGGTTATGTAGCCTCCATCATCAGAGCTTTGTGGGGTCAAAGTGGATAAAGGCATGGGCAACCTGGTCTGATCTCCTAGATGACCCTGCTTTGAGCTGGAGGGAGGTCCCTTACAACCTGAATTATTCTGTGATAATTTGCATATTTTCTTCTGTTGAGAGTGTATGCCTTTGCTAAAGGAAGATGATGACCTGTTATCAAGTGATTCTTGTAGTTGAATAGATGATCTGTTTGAGAGAACTGGTCTGGTGATGCTGGTTCCATTGTATTCCTAGAAAGTGTGCACAGGAGACGCTCCTATCTTCGTAAGTTTTAGTGGCAATAGTAAAGAGAATAAAGGAAAACCAGTCTAAAAATGGTTTGCTGCTTTACTTTGTATTTTTTTACTGCAGTCTAAAGTGCTCACTCTTTTTAATCTGAGCTATCAAAAATACATGCATGGTAGAAATTGCATAAATAACAGGAACTGAAACAACTGAGAGCTCTTTCGTTGTCCTTATTTACTCTTGTTAATCAGTAGTGAAGGGTGCAGCAACCGTTGGTCTAAATCATGTTTGCCATGGATTCACATGTACCCCTGGACCAATAGCACCAATTTAAAAGGAGCATTGGTGCTCTCTTGTTACACTGATTTTTCAAGCCTTCCAGAAAACAAGCTTGAATGCAATCTTAACAGAGTTTAACTTTGGTGCTGTGGTGTGTGGGGCCAGCTCTAATATCCAGAGAGCATGGTTTATTTATGGTCTGATTACTTTCGGAATAAGCGTAGTCGTAACTTGATAATAGATGGCATTCTTTTTCTCCAGTAGCATGTTAGAATGTATTGGTTGGAGGTTTTTCCTCTTAAATTCTGTGTTTTCTTTCTTGATGTTCTGCAGAAAGTCTTTACTGAGTTTATTTGCCTGTGATGGTTGTTCATTGATTCTTTGAATACAGCTTGCTTTTTAAATGTGGCAATCCCTGGGAGACCACCTTTGTTTTCTTTAGCAATTTATGTTATACTTTACTATTGCTCATACTAGTTTTTACTGACATTTTCAGAAGACGTAGGATTCTTATAGAAGTGCAGGTCTGCCATGCTTGAATTCAAAAAGATTTCTTTTTTTAAATGGTTAGCAGTAAACTTACATGTGTCTAGGTATGATAATGCAGTAAACATAACTGCTGGTTGAAACAATTATTTGGTCTTTCTCCATACTGCAGAGATGTGACAGCACCTCACCTGCTCCAAATGTCACTGGTGCTTATATGTTTCAGGGAAAGCAATCTGTTTATTTGTCTGTCAGCAGGTGACTCTGCTTCTGCCAAGTAAAAAGGTGGCTTTTCCTCAAGTTACAACTCTGAGTAGCTCTGGTGATGCCACTTGAGCAGAAGGATGGACTTTGTGCTGCAACATGCTGACAAAGAATTGTCTTCAGGTTGTTTCGTGGTTTCTTCTTTGTCGAAGGAAGCAATGGAGGAGGTTTCACCCAGACCTTCTGCAGAAATGGGTCTCTTAAGGACTGTGTTCCCCTTGGGAGTTACAGGCAGTCTTGGTGTGTTTATGCTGCTCTCTCATGCCCAGAGTTAAGGCAGAGAAGGAACAGGGATGAGTGTAGATAGGAACACCTAAGCAGTGACAGGCAATGGGAAAGATTCTGTGTTTCTGGATTTTGTGGACAGAAAACCTGTTGCTTGAGGCCAGTGTAAGCCTAGTCTAATTCAAGGTCACTCGTGGCCAATGTGAAGGCTCTGTTCTCTTCCAGTTCTCCTCTGTCTCGTAGCTTGATGCATCTTCCTTTTTGGTGCTACTGCTCCCTGGGTCATGCAGCTTCACATGATACTGGTGCCATGTGCCAAAGCAGATGAGGGGGGAGCTTAATTCAGGCAGCTGTCTCCCTCCTGGGCCAGCATGGCTGGTGGCACATGACACAACAAGCTGGAGGAACCTGTGGGGAACAGGGGAGAGAGGCTTTGGGGTGTAGTGTACCCTTGGATGATTTTGCAAGGTTGAGGAGTAACAGAAGCACTGGGCAGTATAGACTGTGTGGGCTAGGCTGCTGGGATTGTGGGGCCCTGTGGAAGTCCTGCTGATGTTGGGAGTCTGTGACTGCATGTAGGAATGCCTGGTGATGTGGGGAACTGGGAAGTTCTGCATGGTTTGGGGTATGAACTCCCTCTCCTGTGCTGTGGGATGTTGAACATGGGAGCTTTGCTGTGCGTTCAGGGACACTGTGTACCCCAAGGTGTTGTGCAGCAGTGGCAGTGCCAGGCCAAGGGATGAACATGGGATGAAGATAGTGGGGATACCATGGTACCTTGTAGGACGAGGTTTGTAGGAAGTGTGGTGAGACGTGTAGAGGGCCAGAGTTTACACTTGAGGATGTGTTGGTGTGCGGCCTGGCAAAGGCATTGGAAAATTTGATTTAGATGTCACTGGAAAAGTCCCATGTGGAGCCATGATCCCAGTTCTGCAGTGTCAGCATATACCTGTTGAAGAGAGAGTTGCTGGCAGCTGCAGCTTTTGTGCACTGTATTGGGTTTCAGCTTGAACACTGGCTGCTGGGTGGTATTTGAGGTGGGGGTAAATTCTCTAATATGAGCAGATTCCAAGAAATTGAGTGAGTAATGTGAGTAAAAGTATTATACTCTGTGTTGGTAGCTCAGCTTTGTCCTGTGCTTCTGCAAAGAAGCTGTTAATCAAATGGACTGTGATGTTTTTAAGTGCATGTGATGAGGTACGTTTGGTTTAAAGTGACAAAGGAAAGAAAATTAATTAGCTAAAGGAAACTGTCTCCTTTTCCATGGGGGAATTAAGGTGGAATATCCAGTATTATACAGTGGTAATTTTCAGCAGGTTCCTTTAAAAGGACAGGTGTGCCACATCTTATGTGCTTTCTAGCTTACTGAAACTTCTTTTATCTGGCTTAATATTAACTGAATATTCTTGCCTCTGTAACCCCAACTTGAGTGAACCATGGATAGATTTGGCTGGATGGCTCTGAGGTACATCTGTGTCGTCCTAATGTTTGATGACATCAGAACACATGCATTGTTCTTAGCTTTGGAATCGATCTTAAAAGCCTTTTATATTACATTTATCTCGTTAAAACAGCCTGATAAATGTATCAATACAATCTTATATGGATTATATCTCATTGAACGGGACTGGGCTTCATGACACAGAAGATCATTCCTATCTTGTTCTTTCTTTAGGTACATCTCTAAGCTTCTTACATCTGTGATGACAGGCAGAAAACATAAGACAGCATGGAGGAAAAGGTGCCACATCAGAAAAGGAAAATAAAAAACCTTTCCAGTGAGAGTGTTCAGCAAAACCATATATGAATGGCACAGGAAAAAGAGCAAGGTTGTGACAAAACAAAAAAATAATCAAGGATCATTAATTTCAGCAGTGCTTTTTTTTTTAGTTTGGTTCTCACTTCGGGCAGAATCAGCATTGTAACTGGTCAAATTTATACTGGTTTTTTTATTATTATTTAATGGTATTTTACCTGCCAAAATACAAATTCTTTTTTTTTAGAAGGAAATAGTAAGCTAGCATACTAATTTTTTGTTTTAGAAACCATAATACTGCTTTTTGTGTTTAAAATAAGAATTCCTTAATTTCTTGCAGTCTCAAAGGCTTTCTCACAGTGTCAGGATTGAACAGAAGGCCTCTGGTGCTTGAGTGAGGCTGTTGTGCCTTGAGGAGCTGAAAGCCTCTGGGTCTGAACAAGGTGCAGTGCTAGCATACAGCTTGATCTTGGATAGGTATGGTACAGTGAGCTGCTAAGGGTAAATACACATTGTGTGTGTGGGGGGGAAGATTTCATTTAGCAGTAGCTAACATACTTTAGCTTCAGGAGAATAATCTGGTGGGTTTTTGCTGTTCACTGCTTCATCTCAGTGTTAGATGTGTGGCTGTTTAACATTGATACTGTCAACTAGATTTGCACTTGAATGTTTAGGAAGGGTATCTGATAGTGATGTGAGTTCATGGGTTGGGGTTGAAGCTATGACAATCCATAAAAAGTGAATGGAAGTGATTTTCACTTGGACTGATTGTTAGCTCCACCACAGCTATCACAAACCACACACCTCTAGGTACCTGCAGGTCTGGAATGGAAACAGTAGACTTCAAAACTAAATACTAGTACTTCTGGTTTTCCAAACAAGACATGAGAGTCGTCCCAAACAGCAGGGTGGGCAGCCCTAAGTAAAGTTTCCAGGGAGTTGGTGTGATGGTTTTAGGGTGGTTTTCTTTCAACATAAAATCATTTAATACAGTCTGAAGTTGTTTGATTTCTACATCTGCTCCAGGTTACGCTGGTATGTGGCAATTGTGGATGTGCAATCAATACAACTTTTGTGAAGAAGTAGGTTTAAGTTGTTCGGGATGTGCATGTGTTTTGGTTTTTTAAACCTGTTGTACTTGGATGGGTTTTTGTTTTGTGATCTGTTTTCCCAGAGGAGTGACCACATTGGGTAAAACTCCTTCAGACTTGGTCCTGTATTGCAAGTATTAGTGGAGCACACATGATGGTGACTGATGCCAGATTTTAGATCTTTTTGGAGCAGTTCAAATATTAGTTATGTGGCAACAAGTCTTTGAATTGTTAGTCTATGTTAGTGTGCAGGGTTACTGAGTTTGATGTTGATCGTATTGCCTAGGTGGTTGATATTGAAATAAGGATGTTTAAAAATGGGATAGGTATGTTTCTATCTTAAGTTCATTTTTTACCTCATCCTTGACTAAAACAAATTTCTAATGTGCACTTAAGAACTAGCATGCAGCCAACATCAGTTGGGTGTCAAAAACCGTGGAGTCTGTGGCATGCTTTTGTGGCACATTGTCACAACCAAAGCTCTTCCTACTGAACCTCTCCTCTTTTCACAGGCTACAAAATGTCCTTTTCTCAGTAGGGAGAACCACCTTGCCAGCTCTTCATGCTGCCACATTCTCTGCTCCACAGATGCCAAAAATTTTTTCCCTCAAGTAGTTTGGGTGTCTAAGCTTAGCAGTTGTTCTTGGTTTGTATTTTACTTTGGTAGTTTAATTTGCTGCCCTGAAAACTTGCATGCTACCTCCTGTTATGCCATTGATCTAATAAAAGATATTTGCTCTTCTGTAAGTCTGGCCATATTTGTGTAACCTTAAAACTTCGGGCCTAGGGTTTGAACATATTTCAGTTCCTATTTGTATGCATAAAGCTCAAACAGCCAAAAGCCTAAAATATGAAAAGAGCTTTCTTGTTGTACTGTGCACAGAAAGCTAGGCCTAGTAATACTTGCTGTGGAGATCTTAGGAGTATGTTTCTTGCTTCTCTTAGAAATTTGTCAAACCTTAAACAGGTGTGTGAGTAATTGACCTCTAAAGGAAGCAAAATAACTCTCACATCCTGTGTCCTAAAACAGAATTTCATGCCTTTCCAGACTTGCAGTGCAATACAGACCTGTAGCTCAAGGGTTCTTGGTCAGAGATTGCAAAGAGGGACTAGTGGCTGTCAGATCTTGACGTTTAGCAAGTATAATTTAGTTTGCTTGAAGTAAACTCAGATCTTAAAAAGCAGCATACTGGGTTTTGAGTGCAGCATTGTTGTGTTTTGACTTTTAGCTTAATTCTTCAGTCTTTCAGAGAGAGATCAAGATAAAGAAAAAATGAATTTGCTTTCTTGAAAAGCTTAATGGCATGGTAAAGTGATCATCTGTACTGATAGTGCACGATAGTTTCTAGACTGGGCCTGTCTGAGCTGCTGCACATGCTGTATAATCCCTCTACAATAGAGGGACTCATGTTCAGAAGTGTGTGATGCTTCTGAGCTTCTAGTACCTTCACTGGGAACTGCAGATTCTCACCACTCTGAAAAATCATGGTTTGTATCTTGAAATTACTACGGGTTCCAAGATAAATGTCGAGTATGCATCAGCCTTAGTGACAGGGTAGAAGAGGAAAGTAAGCTTGCATTAAGCAGAGAACTAGTGAATTAACTCTGTTGTGTAGCGTTGAAAGGATGCTCTTCCTTAGAATGGCCTGTGGGAGGTGACATACCTGAGGAGCTGAATAGATAAATCAGTTGGGGTAAGCCACTTGCAGGCAATCCATATTAACATGTCATTTGTTTACAGTAAATGAGTTCAAGTTGAAATAGCAAGTGCTTGCCAACTTTTTCAGATGGTATAATTTTTGAAATATGTGAATATAAGGTGGTAACACTTACTCGTTTTTGCTCTCGTTCTCCACTTTTGTACGCTAATTGTGACCTCACACTGAAATAGCTCTAGAAATCACCAAATGCTATAATAAGGAATTAAACCATTTGGTATCCAAGATTTTTATTTCACAAAAGTCTAGGATACAGAGGTGAGATTTGTCCTACTTCTTCCAAAGAAAAATTTTGGCCAGCTGAGAGGATCTGTGTTTACTGGTGCTTAATACACAAGCCAAGTGCTATGCTTATTTATGTGATTGTTCTTTGATTATGGGGGGGGTTTGTTTGTTTGTTTTACAGCTTTAGGTGAGGATTCAGAATGGGAGACAAGCCTATCTGGGAGCAGATTGGGTCCAGCTTCGTACAGCATTACTACCAGCTTTTTGATGCAGACAGGACTCAGTTAGGAGCAATATATGTAAGTATCTACAAAAAGGGGGCCGGGGCTCTCTCCCGTTATCTGTCTAGGTTTCTCTCTTTTGATGTGTGGGAATACACAGAGTGGGACAGTGGGTTTTATCCTGACTCCAGAATGTCAGTCAGTGCAATCACACTTACTCAACTTTTATTTATTGCATTCCTTTTACATTTCACTTCTATTTTGAGCTTTGTTTGCCTTATAGACAGTCAGACTCATAAAAGCCCCGGTTGACTGTAGACAGTAGCTTGTAGTGGAGAAGGCTGATGATAATCCTGTGATGAAATTCTCTGTAAAAACAAATACGCTAGCCTTAGTTTGCCATTAATGTACAGGCGTGGACTTGCCTGGGTCTCTCCTGAAGTGGGATGTCATTAAGTCCTACTCTGTGTTTAGCAGTTCTTGCAGGTGTTTCTTGGATCTCACGCTGTATTAATCCTTTAAAATTTTTAATCCAGTTTAAATATTTAGACTTTGTTAAAGAAATGTAAATTCAGTTTAAATTTCTTGAAAAATTAGGGTTTTATTTTTGCTCCTTATTTGGGGCAAAATAGATTGGTTTCCAAAATTAAAGACTGTAACTAACAAACTCAAGGAACTCAGCTTTGAGTTTTGGGGGAAGACTCCTCCAGAACATGCAGAGTGCTCTGCCTGTGGAGTTGATTACTGGTGGTGAGGAATCCTGCTGGGTGGCTGAGGCGTTTCAGCAAGACACTCAAGTCTTACAAGCTGTCTAGCAGCATATCCTGTTTTTCATCTGCTGGGTGAGTTGTATGAAGCTTCATCAAGCTCTTGAGGATTGAAACTGTTGCATGAATGCCATCTGACACCCCACACCCCTCCTTATACCTCAGCAGTATCCTCCAGCACTGATAGCATTTACTCTGTGGATTGTTGTGTATTTGCTATCTGCTAGATTTTTGCCTTATTTTGGCAAAGAAGCTCTGTACAGAGAGCCTATAAAGCAAGAAAAACAAGTAGCCTGTGTTCAATCCACAGCTCTAAATAGGAAGGCTCTTAGCAGTTTCTGTCGTGTAATTACCAAAACAAATTCAGTCCTCAGAAGACTGATAAGTACAGGCTAATTTAAATTCCTGGAACCATGGCCTTCCACACAATCAACTCCTGGGATTTTTTCCACCCTTAGGGTCTTTCTGCCTTTCATCATTCAATGGAGATACCTATGCAAATGCAGTCAGGAGAACTGTTATGCAGGTCACCGATGTGTATTGTTTTGTGGAGTTCCTAAACTATGGAGGAAGGGACCTTGTTTTTTGTGGCTAAAATGCACCAAGGTCACAACTTGTCTAAATTAGAGGAGGTTCTGCGGAAATGCGCTTTTACTGATGAGCTTTTTGCCTTCTGAGACCCCATGGGAGCAAACAAATTTTACAGCATGCAGGAACGCAGCAGGGAGCTCTTGGATTTGTTTTGCATTCCTGTATGGCTACTTCCACCACAAGGTTCAGTTTCCTCCTTTAGTGCTGTAATCCGAGTCAATTGAGCTTTTGTCACCTATTCCAGGTAGGGATCTGGGCCAGTCACTTTTGCTATGAATTGCTTGAGTTACATGAGTTGGAGCACTAAGTCAAAGACTTGTTTTACAGTTGTCCTCCTGCGGTTGTTTTGCAGGAAAATGCTGTAGCTGCTACTTTTCCTCTGCTTTGGGTGTGTGACTACTTATAACGAAATATTTTCTTATTTTTATGCTGTTTTCTCATCTGTAGGGCTTTTGAGATAGAGGAGAGGTTGCTTTTTGTTCTTGAAGCAGTTGCTCCCAGATTGTTGTTACAGCAAACGGCTATGGAGGTAACCTATAGCAGAGAGTCAGGTGGACACTAATTGGGTACAATGGGAAGTTGTGGTGTGTTTCAGGAAGAGCATATTTCCTCACCAACTTAATCTATGTCCTGTGCTGCTCTTTGAAACATCAGGATGGTCCTGCACCACTGTGCTCACCTGCTGATTGCTGAAGTGGATTTGGTAAGGAAGGTTCTGGGTCCCCTCTGCTTTTGTGGCTTTCCGTACTTGAAGGCTGTAATTTGATTGCCTGACAGGATAGCCTCATTCTCTGGTACCATCACCTGGCTTCTCAAATTATCAGTGTCAGGGGCTGCTGTCATGTATGATGCAAGTGGTGTTGGCCAGATGACTTGCTACGTGACTTTAGATTACACAATCTAAGTCTATTTCATCCTAAAAGGAACACGTCTGAACTCAGGAGACTGTATTCAGAGGCTTTTCATACTGCTTTCAGTTGCATCTGTGACCCTGCAATGCTTCGTGCTGTTGGCCCTGGTCCCCTTCTTTGTTCTTTTGGCTCTTGCTGCACTATAGTTCCTTCTGATGTATATGGAGGACCAGAAGCTTTTTTAGAGTGACTGTGACTGTTGTACAATCACAAGTTCAGCACAGCATGCGTGGCTGAAAGTGGCGGCTTTTTGATATGGCGTGGGTCAAAAATGGCCTGGAAAATCTACCAGAGATCATACAAATGGAGTTCTTTGGAATCTGCCATTTTCTGCTGAAACATTCAGAGCTTCAGTGAGAGTTGAAGACTGGATGGGAAAGAGCTGGGAATCATGTTCCTGTAAGTTTTTAAACTCAAAAAGGTGGAAGGAATAGCCATCTGTGATAGGACGCACAAGAACTTGAGCTATTAGGTATAGGGCAAGGGTACTATTTGGAGGTGGCAGCAGGCAGAATTTGAGCTCAGTGGGAACCAACTTAAATAAATTTGCCAAGGTTTAAAACTGGATTTGAAAAGGCAGAGCTATGTCAACAATAGGATATTGCTACTCTGGTTTAAACAGAGTATCATAAGTTGAATAGAGAGTTTCTTGCTTGTTGCTGTTGCACCTGACACAGCATGGTAAGAATGTCCTCCCTTGTATACTGGAAGTGCTTGTAGGCTGAAGGGCCTCAATCATTTCATGCCACATAGGGCAGTCTGTTAGAAAACCTTTAGAGGCACATTCTGTTTTTCTGGGTGTGAGTAGGATATGCAAATCAGTACCTGAGAGGAAAAAAAACTGGTGGTGCAACTCATTTTGTCAGATTTCCACATATACTTTTGTCTCTCTCCATGCTTGACTTTGCATCCATAGGATTTTTTTTTGTATCCTTTAGATTTGCTTGTGAAAGCGAACTTTGATCCCAAGGCAGGAACTTTTTTTGCTGGTAGAATCATGATAATGAGATTTAGTCTATTTAATTTCTAGTTGATTATTCCAAACTTTTTCAGTTGCTCTTTGTTTTGTGGGTTTTTTTCCATCTCCCTTTAAGGTAGTTTCTAAATAGCTGGATTCTGAGGATATATGCCAAGTAAACAAAGTCTCTTACCAGGGTTGCTTAAGGGTTACCTAAGCAGGTTGATGATTTTTTTTTTTCTTTTCCCCTCAGATTGATGCCTCATGCCTTACGTGGGAAGGACAGCAGTTCCAGGGCAAAGCAGCTATTGTTGAAAAACTATCTGTAAGTCTGTAATCCTTACTGTATGTTCTGGGAAACAGTTCTGAAGACTATAAATTAGTTGCTTCTGAAAATTTGAGTTAGACTTCAGTAGTTTAAAACTCTTGAACATGGGACTTGTGCTTCCAACTTTTCGTCTTCAGAAGAATGTTACTTGTGATTTAATTCTATGTAGTGGAGTGTTGCATTAGTGGCTCTAATGGTGGAATGTTAATTGACTCTGTTAGTTTGCGAGGTTATTTTGTGACTGCAATTGCATTTGACATTATTGATTTTATTTTTTTTTAAAGTATAGTTCATAAGCTGATCCCAGGATCTAGAGGAATGAAAGGTGTATTTTTATTCTTTTAAAGCAAGCCAAGGAAGTAGCAATAGTAAACCAGTTACTTGGATCTGCCTGTCACAGAGGCTAAACATGTTATTGCAAGGAACAATTTGTTTTCTGATACATAAACTGCAAATAAGTTCTACAGTGGAGAACCTGACTTATCCTCAATGCAGCATTTGTTAGCTGTTCAGATATCAGCAGTTATGGTTCAGGACTTTGAAACCAGTGCTTCCTCTTCAGCAGTGAGAGGAAAGCATTTCTTACCACATAGAGACTGAAACTCCATTTAGTTAAACTTGGAGAAGTTTTATCTTTTTTTTAGTAAATTCATGCTTCTTTTATAGAACTGGGTGTACTTACAAGCTGTCATCAGACTAGAAAGTTTGTTTCACTTGCAAGATATGTGGAGGGTGTGCTTTAGGTCCTCGGGCATTCTGCTCAGAGCACGGTATATCAGGCAGATAGACCATTTTTGTTACACATGGAGGAGAAAAATCTTTAACTTGGATGCTTGTCTTGTTGCACAGCTACTGTTCCTGTGTTTTGGAATCACTGCTTTCATCCAGGACATCTTTAATTGCGAAGGCTGAGGTTTGCCCTTGGATCTGTGTTTTAGGTGCCTGCGTTGCCTTCGAGAAGGCCAAACGCCTCAGAAATAGCAGAGCTTGCAACTGCTCGCTTCTAGATGAGGAGATACTCAAGCTCCGGAGTTGCTTGTCTGTGTACTCAGTGTTCTTTATCCTTCTGGGCTAGCAGCCATTTAGGTACCCAACCAGCTAAGCATTTGCTTGGCCACAGTGTCTCAGACTGCTGCCTTGGATCTGGCCCAGTGCAGATCGGCCCCTTTCCCACCAGAGCGTTACTCATCTTTACCTTCCCTGTCTGTGGTGCAAGTTGGACTTTCTGGATTCATGTGTCTGCTGCACAGTCTTGCTTGGTGAGTGAAGGCATGCTATATTGCCTCAGGGGTAACTCCTTCTGACTTGTATCCATCCATCTGCTTAAAGTAAGGAAGAAATGCAGTAAAATTATTCCATGCCCTTCCACTGCCATGGCTTATTACGGGGTTGTATCAACTTACTGTGACTCTAATGTCTTTCAGCATACCTCTGTCAGCACTGAGCTACTTGGGCTCTGTTTGCTGTTTCAACTTAATATGCTCACCTACTCTGTGCTTCTGGAGCTTCTTAGTCAGTTGAGCAGATCACTGAAAGTTTGACACTGAAATTCTTTTGCACTTCTATAGCCTTTTGTTCTTCAATGCCTGGCTAATTAATCAATGTAAGCACCAAGAGGGAGGATTTTCTTTTACAGCGAGTTCTCTGGTGTGTTGCAGCAACACTATGGCACCTTTTCAACCTACTCTGTCAGATGATGCTAATACAGTAGGCTAAGGTTGTAAAGACATTGCTTTGCCAGCACTGGTGCACCTGTACCTTTTTACAGAGTGGGACTTGACACTTCTGTCTTGATTGGTGCTGGACTTAGGAGTTGTTTCAAATAGAGTGCCTGCCCTTATCAAGGGGGCAGTGTGATTTACATTGAGCATTTGAGATAATCCTGTAGTTCTACAAATCTCCTGGATCACGGAGGAGGCTGGGACAGGTAGTGTTGTTGCCAGGAGTGAGTTAAAGCTACTCAACTATATTCTTGCAGAATTTCACTCACCTGACCTCAGGGTGGATTCCACCATTTTGGTAGTGAAAGTCCAGAGAAGTTTTAGTGTCAGAGAACACTAAAAGCCTTGGTTGTTGTGTGACTTCTCACTTGTTAGTCACTTCTATTGTGCTCTTCATATCAAGAAATGCTTGTCTCCAGTACAGATGGATGTCCATAAGCAACCATCCTTTTGAGGTAGCTTCTGTCCATCTTAAAAACCAGTGATCTTTCCTATCGGCTGACCCTAATCTTTCCAGAGGGATTTCCCCCACTGCATCACATGAGTAGCTCATTTGGCTGGCCAACCATTGTGGTCCTGTTCTCTGAAGGGGACAAGCAGGTGCTTGAAACAGGCACTGTCTTACCCAGCCTTGTCTTTCGTTCCTTCTCACCATTTTGCAGAGCTCTTGACTCTGAAGCCTTTCCTTCCTCCCTGTCTTCTCTCCCCAGTCTCACCTCTCATTGGTATCTTGTCACTCTGAAAGCTGAGTTCTGGATACAACCACACTCATTTCCCTTTGTCCCTCTGCCTTTTCAAGAGACTCTTCTTGCAGGAGTTGTTCAACAAGTTGTTGTGCTGAGGTGGGACCAGGCTTCATAGTACTCTTCTGTCAAAGGAAGGGTGTGTAATGTCCCAGCCTATGCTTGTGCAGGCTGTGCGGGCACTTTGCGCTTTCAAGTTTGGGTTGGTGACCCTGGAGAATACTCTGCTGGTAGTTCAGAAAAGACTGCTCTGGATTTTTTTTTTTTTTTTTTGGTTACTAAATGTCTGTTACATATTACAAACCAGTTGGCTCACTTCGCAGTTCATAGTAGGTTGGGATTGTTCTCCCAGCAAAGAGGAAACACTGCAAGCTTTATTAGAGAGTGTTCTTGAATAGCATCCCTCTGATTAGAGGGCTGTTCCATACACTTCCTTTGCTTCCCCAAGTCCTGATCCTTCCACAGTTTCTGTGTTCTCTATTATCTAAGGATTTAGCTTCCTGGTATTCTTCCTAGAGCCTTATGCTTGTGGAGCCAAGACTGTACTTCACATCCTTGACAGTAGGACTCTGGTCTCCTGTTCTTGTACTTAGGCCTTCCAGGAAGTTGTTCAGGCTCCTTCCACTACAGTGAAATGCAAAACTTGTCAAATTACATGTTTGGGTCTGCCTCAACCTGTTAACAAACCAGGGAAATGAAGCAAAGGCATCAAAGTGCAACCTGAGGTTTAAGTGACCACATGCTGCTGTCCGTGCAGTGCATGGACTCTAGCTATCAGCCACGTGGTCACTCAGAGCTCCATCCATGCTGAACCGCCACTTCTAAAGCATCTAGCATTAATGCAGCTTTTGATAGAACAGTGCCAAAATTCTATTTCTGTGACAGGACTCTGAGATCCCCTAGATATTTGATGTTCACCACGTGGAGTCATCCATGGTTGGAATGTGAATGTGGTCTAAGTTGAAAGAGAAATTACTCCCCAACGTCTGGTGTTTCTTAAAATGTGTTCCTTGCACACTTAACTCCAGACATACTTGCATCTGCTACATGAGCATGGAAAGCTTTTTTCTTTTCAATATGTGTGCTTTTGATCTCTACCTCCTTCCTCCTCCTTTTCCTCTGTTCCGGCCTGGTACATGGCAAAGATGGTGCCTGTTGCTGTGTTGGTTCCCCTCAGGTGCTGTTACCAAGGAAGGAAAAAAGAGGAAATGTGGATATGTGGATTTCAAGTCCTGAACACTGGTTCTTGGTCAACCACCTTTCCTTTCTATTCATAGCCCCTATAACAAAGAGGCAAATTTGGAGTTGTCTGGTAAACAATCTTTTAACACTGTTAGGAGCAGAGAAGCTTTGTGCCTTCATCATATGAACTTGCAGCTTGTAGATGAACTGAAGCTCTTCAGGCAGTGTCGTTAGACTAGGAAAAGGTACTGCTTAACGTATATGGTGACATATTTAATGTCTTGGTGCTTGAGAAACAACTGCTATGATCAACCCAACCCGAGTAGTGTCATTGCAAAAACTCTCCGTGCGGTACTACCAAAATAGTCTGATGCCTCATAATGTTGGATTTGCTCAATCTTTGTTTTCCAAGTTAAATAATGCAACGACTGTACATTTCCTTATTTTGCTTTCTTTCCATTGCAGAGCCTCCCTTTCCAAAAAATACAACACAGCATCACAGCACAAGACCACCAACCTACACCTGACAGCTGTATACTCAGTATGGTAGTGGGACAGCTTAAGGTAAACTCTTTCCATTACAGGTTAACAAATGCTTATGTCTTAGATTTTTGCAGGATTCTAAATCATCCGATATCTGAAAACATTAAAATGCTCTCTTGGGTGGGGAAGGAATGCTGGTAAGCTTGCATTGGGATGTTATCCTTCTACTGTTCAAGACTGTCAAGAAACTGCTCATCCCTTCAGATATTTAGCACTAGGTAAAATACCTTTAATTTGACAATCGTATGTTCCTGCCAAGCAAAGTACCATGGTTTTTACTGTGTGTACAAATATCATATGGGCTCTAGAAGCGTCAATACTTCCTTTCCTATGTTGCACTTAAAAGCATCGTTACAGCATTCTTGGGCAACATAAGCACATCTAGTTTAATGTGCTTTTTGATGTCATGTATGCATTGAGCTATGATTTAGCAGGCTTTTTTGTTAGCGACAACCCTTCAGTAAGACCGTGTTTTTTCTTTGCTGTCACAGGACACAAGAATACAGTCCTGGTGTTAATGCAGTCCAGTACCTCTGTAGTCAAAACTGGTTCAGCAATCGGAGTATTGCCTCTGAGCTCAAACACTGTTGAAACAGCTCATTCTTATGAAGAAGTCAGATTATTTTTCAGCTGTACTATGATTACATTGCTGTTTAAGTTATACTACTGAACTGTGTAAACTTACCTAGTCTCCTGTTCCTTTGAGGAAATGTTGCATCTAAATATACCAGGGCCACAGACTTGTAAATTAATGAGACTACTTACTAATGAAAGAAGTTGTCCTGGAATCTGCAGAAAATATCCTGAATTTAAAGTCAGCTGTAGGCAGAACTTGCTCACAGTGGGCAGTGTTTATTTAAAAAGTGTGAAATTACATAGCAACACTTAAAATTATGAGTTAGTTTTGTCAGGGTTTGGTCCAACTATACAGTCAAGTCAGGACTCTAAAGCCATCCAGTCTTTAGAGTTACTTGAACCCAGTTTCTTTTAAAAAAGCTGTTTAGGTTTCCTTTTCCTGTTAACTCTCAATGGCACCTCTGGTATCAAAACATTCAAACTTCCACTGACTGTACTGTTAACTAAGCAAACATAGGACTGAATGTTTGAATCTGCTTGCTTAGCTATTCTCCTTAATTGTTTTGGGCTGAGCAGTTAAGAGCAGTTCCCGGTGTATTGCGTCCATTTCTAAGTCTAACATAAATAGCTTTGGCTCTCATCAAAGTTGCTCCTGCTTCCTAGCTGCAAGTTGGATTCCAGCTTTCTTGTTGCTCAATCCCACCTGTACACACTCTGAGGAAAGACAGCCACACGTGGCCACGGAAAGCACTGAATTGCAGGACAGGTATGAAGTCAGACATGCTGATCTCATCTGTCTTACTCTTGGACATGCGCAGAACTCGATGTCACCGGGACTTTTTGACTCAATGTCTTGGGCCAGTCACATCGGCACCTGGTTTTGCACAGTCATGTTTTTAAGGTTATTGCACAATCATTAAGCAGATCACAGCTTGCAACAGTGATTGTGTTGAATCCTGTGGCAAGATACAAAGTTCTTAAAGATTCTGTAAGCCTTTTGGGTTTTCTCCTTCTTTAGTATGGTCATTAGGGTTGTAGATGCATTCTGGGAGCTTTCCATAAATACTGTGGCTTGGAGTAGTATTTCTTACTGTGCTGTTTTTATCCTCTGAATATTCAGCAAGCTGGAATTACTCAGAGTAATTCAGGGATCACATGCTAGTGCATCTAGGTACTTGGAACTAGCATATTGGATTAAAGTATGCCTATTGGCATGATCAAATCCAACTTGTTTCTGAATTTTTAGTAGGAGAGACAACATTTTTCCACTCTTCACATGTATGCATCTCCAATCTTAGCTTTAAAAATCACATTTTAATGCCTGAGAATGCTGCTCCTCACTGAGAAAGTGTCCAGAAAGTCAAAGTCGGCTTGGAACTTGACTTCTTGCTTCTGCCTAGTGTGATACTTACACATGTGGATAAATGAAATATGCTACAGACTGTTACTGATTGACACATGCAGTAACCATTTCTGCCAGTACATGAACCTGCCTGACGTATGTAGAGAATACTTTTTGTGCTAATACATACAAGTTGACAGCCATTTTAATGCATCTCAATGCTGTTCTTGGTACAGTACAGTAACTGAGAACAACTGGGCTCAGTTAGTGCATTTTAACAAGTGGCTCATCTATAGCTCCAGTTGAATGGGGTACACTTTAACACGCAAACATGGAGCTGCATACTTAGTTTTATTTAAAGGTTGCCTTAATGGTGTGGCTGTTCAGCTCGTATCTGTTGGTCTTGAGGAAAACTGTAGAGAAATTTGCAAAAGGAAGGGCACTTTCGAGACCATCGGTAGCAGGGTTTGAAGGGAAAAGTCATCCTTTTTATGGGACTGTGAGCCAAATTCTTCAAAGCCCAGTGCAATTAATGCATATGCTTTTGAATTCTCTGCAGTTTTTCAAAACTTGTGTTGTTTTTTGTAATGAAGGAGCATGCATAATGCTTTCAATAGAGTAATCCAAGAAAATAATGCTAAAATACCTGTAACGTGCCCTTTCTAAGAAGTCATTCTTGCCATGATATTTAAATGGATTTCCTGAGGCCTTAGTTGCTTGAATTGCTGGTCTCAAAAGTTCAGTGGAAACTCATTTTAAGTGAGCTGGGCACATCTTGTATTTCTAACTTAAACCATTATATTTTGATATTGTTTGATTTTAGGGGAAAAAAACAAACCAAAGCAGAAAAACCTTCTACTCTCCCTGCATATACTGTGGGGTGAACTGTTAGCAAATTGTCACAAAGCCTCAGCTCTCAACTGTAGAAGAGAGTTCTGAAGAAGTAATGGGGCCAAGGACTATTACTGTCAAACTTTGTATTTCCTTTACCAGAGTATTATGCCTTCAGTGAACCTGCAGGTTTGGGTTGTTTTAAGCCTTTGGCCTATCCTGCTGGAGGGGGATTTAACTGGGGTCAGTTGAAATCATTACTGGTCTGTGACAAGGTCAGGATGTGTATCTGCCTCTATGCGGCTCCAGTCTACAGCCTGGCATGCTAGTACCGATATGGTAAACAAATAAAAAAAGCAACATCTTTTTGGAGCAGAATAATCACCTGCACTGAGGGGACCAGACACAACAGCTTCTTGGAGAAGATGTTAGAGAGTAGTAGAGCATCTAAAGTAGGGTGAATGTCACTAGTGAGGATCTAACTTGCTGGCAGAAGCAGTACAGTAATCGCTTTCATTGAAAAAGCATATTTACAAGTAAATGTATGAAAGATCCTCTTTAATGGATGTTGGGATAGGTGGTAATGTTTTTTGGTTTTGTTTTTTAATCCTTTTGCAGAGGTATAATAAATATACCTCCAGTTATTCTAATTCTGTTATCAGTTTTTATTGCTATTCACTGTCTGGGTACAGGCTTGCTTGCTTCATCTAGGAAGAGTAAGCATCAGTGTAAGCTTTTAGAAGTGAGTTTCATTTGGTGTGTTGCTACTTTGCCAATGTTCATCCAGAATGTCACCCAGTATTTTCAGTGTGCTTCACCTAGTAACATATTTCTCCTGTCATGCTTAGGCAGATGATGACCAGGTTCTAGGCTTCCACCAAACCTTTTTGTTGAAAAGTTTTCAAGGTGCCTGGGTGTGCACCAATGAAGTCTTCAGGCTAGCCCTCCACAACGTTTAACCCTCTACCTTACCTCTCTTCCATGCAGTCCTCGCTGTCCTGGTTGAGTAAGGAGTGCTTTCTTCTCGCTCTTCAGTTGAGCTCTGCTGAGAAGCATGGCTGTGGCTTGTGTGTTCTCAGAGCAATGTGGCAGATCTGTGGCTCTCCCGGAGAGTGTGAATTTTGAAGTGATTGTTGCAGAATTAATTGTGAATAACTAATTGTTATGCAGTGTTGCCTAGTCTTAAAAGGGAAAGGAAATTTGCAATTAAAATCACTAGATGTTTTTGTAATGCATGCTGAACACTTAAAGCATTGCTTAAAGCCTGTTAAATGAGGCTTAACATCTGAAAGAACTTGCTATCTTAAGTAATTAGCCTTTCCTTTGAGATAAGGATAGCTGCAAGCCTGCAGTTCAATTGACAGTTGCTGGGGGGGGGCTGGTGAAAGAGCAAAACTGTCTCTCACCAGACAAGACGAGAAGAGTCATGTTTTCCTACTAAGTTTTGCAGCTAAACTTCGATTACAAAGTAGTGTTGCATCTAATACTCTGACATGACCCATGGTTCTGTGAACTGAGGAGTTTCTACAGTTATGAGCCTCCCGGTCAGAAGGGATGTAGAAAAACTGGAAGAGGTCAAACTGCCAAGTTTGCCAGTGTTTGAGCTTATTGAGCTGGCAGAGGAGGTGGATGAGGGCAATCTGCCTGAAATGGAGGTGGAAAGTAGTTGACTACTTCCAACAACCTGAAAGCAAACTCTTCTTGGTGGTGCTAGACAGTGTTAACAAGGGACAGTGGTTGCAAACCATAACTTGGGAGGTTCAGATTGGACACAAGGGAAAGTTTGGTTTGTTTTGGGGGGTTGTTTGTGTTGTTCCCCCCCCCCGCTCCCCCCCCAAGAAGGTTAAAGCCCTGGGAAATGTTGCCTGGACACATTGTGAAACCTCCATTCTTGGAGTCTTGGAAGACCATAAAGCTGTGGCTGATGCAATGCTGCTGGTAGTCCTGCTATGAGCATGAGGCTAGACTGGAAACCAGAGGATCCTTCCAATCTGATTCTGTGACTTTTTAAATTTTTATTTTAATTCAGGAATGTCATGAAACAATTTGAACTGTATAAAGGAAAGCTTTGTACAAAACATAAAGCCCCTGTGTTTCAAGCCTGGGCTCGCATCTGGAATGCAAATTTTGAGTTGGACATAGCTAAATTGGGAGTGGAAAGAGTAAAGATTTTCAGTGAGGTTATCTGAGCTGTGATGAAGATCCAAATTAAAATGGGATAGCATTAGTCTATGCCTTCTAGAGCATCTCAAGTCACTCAACTGTGGGTTTTTGCTATATCTTAATAGGACATATTCAGAATTTTGTGAATGGTCTATAAATTATTTCATTTGCCTTAAATATAGTCTAGGATTTTCCTTTGTTTTAAGGTATACTGTTCCTCTATGCTGTGAAGACATAACATGAAAGGAATAAAGAAAGCAATAATGTGTGACTTCATTGTGGAATTTGCCATATGTACAACAGCAAGTGTTTGGGGAAGAATTCCCTTTTAATCTTTTTTCATGTGTCCAGTCCTGAATTGCATATGAAAGGAGGAAATTCTCTTCAAGCCAAAGGATTAAGAGCTGCAGTGCAGCTAGGCTTATCAGAAATTGAGGAAACCTGCAGTAAAACTAGTCTGGTGGTGATATGTTTTTTTACCAGAGTTACATTTTTAAAGTGTACTCATGTCAGTAATGACATGCTCAAATTTGGTGTGAAAACTACTTATGCAACTTGTAATAGATGCCTCAGTAACCTAAGAAGAGGAGACCATAGGGCAACTGAGAGTATACTAAATGCTTATTACTGGTTGTGATTAGAAGTGATTCAAGCTGAAATGAGTCTGCCTGGCTGGTTTAAACTAAGCCATTAGAAAGGAGCTGACAAATATGAATTCATTCCAACTTAGTCAAAAGGGATAACATTAATAAGATGCTTTACAAAGTCATGTGTCAAACTTTAATGTACAGCGCTCTGATGCTACTCAATTTTCTTAAAGATTCCTTCATGCCCAGGAACCTGCCAACTATCAAGCAGTAGTAGACTATACTAGGATGTAAGTGTTATATTTGATACCTAGGAAAAGCTAGAAGAGGCATAAACCCATGGGTTTCAGCTCAGAGGCCACCTCTTCAGGGTGGATATGCAAGCATCTTTTCTGGACAGATCTAATAATGATAATGCTTCCCCTGAAATAATTGTCATGACTGCTGTCATATGTGCTAATGAACTAGATGGGTGGCTGGTCTAATCAGCATAATTCCTTGTGTTCACATTGTGCCGATTGTTAAGGAGCCTCTGCCTAATGCAAAAGAAGGTGTATATCGATGTGACAAAAAAGCTGCCTGGTTCATCAGCCTGTTGAACAGTGACTTTATCGGCACTTACCTTGCTTGAGGATTTTTCTTTCATTCATTTGTCCACTGAACACTTGGACGTGCTCATAATTCTGGACTTGTTGCCTTCGTAATTTCTGGCTGTAGTAGTTTCCTCATTCACTTTGTCCTTCATGGTTTTATAGTAATTTATCTCACCTGTTCTCCCCACCCTGATCACACTTTTGCAAGCTAGAGAGTCATACTCAATTTACTTGAGTAGGAAACTGCCCTGTAGCTGGATCATCTTTCTTGTCCTTCTCTGGCCTTTCCTTACTGTATCATTTTAATTTCTTTAAATAAGAAATGCATGCAGGATTTGATATGTGGGTGCTCTCTGTGCATTTATGCAGTTGCTTACTTACAGGTTTTGGTTCTGTGTTCCTTTCCCAATAACTGCTAACACTGTGCTTGCCTTGACATCTTTTGAGCTCTCAGCTGGTTTTAAAAAAATAAATAAAAAATTGTCCATCATGATTTCAGTATCACTTTCCTGAGAGGCCATAGCTAATCTAGGGCCCTTTTTGCTTTTCCTCTGTGGATTAGCATATACTTACTGAAACTGCACTTCGTCTATACCGTTTTATTTACTAGACAGTTGTCACTGTGAAATCCTTGCAGTGGTTTTAGATTTGAATGCTGCTTTTACATGCACTCGATCCTACCAGTGCTCTGGCAGACTTGCTGTTTTCTGATAAAACTGATGTCCTTAGCAAGTTGCTCCTTGAAGCTGACTTGTTTCACAGTCAACTTACCACTTACGTGAATGTTACTTTTTTAAGTAAAGATTTTTTTTTATTTTGTAGTCTGCTTTGCTCATCATCTTTTAATTTGCTGTTCTTGGTGGACAGCAGCAGAACATTGCGAATAAACATTCAGCACTTTGACAGTCTGTTTCATGTGCTGCTCTGGCTGCTGCTTTTCAGTGTGTTTGGGTTTTTTTTTTTTTACGCATTTCCCCTTATTTCAGAAGCTGAATAATCATGTGCTGAAAGAATAGAGCTTAAAATCCTCCAAAAATGCTGAATTGAATACACTATGGTCAGTAATCAGAAGACTGTTTTGTAGCTTGGTCCTGTGTGCTTCTCAGATTAAATCCTGTTGTGTGATTTTTTTTTTTTTTTTTTTTTTTTTCCCCAAGCTGATTTGGGAATCATTTATGTTACTTTGAGGCTTTAATTCCTGCATGATGTCTCTGAGGAGACCGGTAAACGTTAGGTGGGAGAACTAGTCTCCCTCTAATACTATTTTCTACCTTTGTAGTAATACAGTAAATACAGCGCAGGCACTATACTAGCGCACCTAGATGAATTGTCAAAGGCAGGAGTTGAGGCACTACTGCAAAGATTCCCTGTGCTGAGAACATCTCATTGCAGCTATAGCAAACGTTTTGCTCCCTTCGAGCTGTTCCTGGACAGTGGAAGCGGGAAGTACTACATTGCTGGCCAGTTGTACCTGCTCTGGGAAAGCTTTCAAAAGCCTAGATCATTACCTAGATCATTCAGGCAATATTTTGATACCAACTTCTACAGAAACTCCATTCTGTCATCAATCCAAAGTACAGCAACTAAAAACTAATTTTGAAACACCTTGTTTTATGCTTCTTTCCTGAGCAAGGCCCAAAGAAAATACGTGATTCAACACTGAGGCAGGCATGCTCTTATCAGTGTTGTGAAGCTGCTGGAATGAGATGTCTGCAAGTCTTCCAGAGAATGCCAGCTTCAGATGCTGTTGCAGGATTTCTGTGTCATTGGGCCCTAGGTGTTTGCAAGGCACCTTGGAACAGGACTTCTGGTTGTATTAGTGTCTCTTGAGGTACTATGCTTCTTACTGCATGTGACATCACTGTTAACGTTAGCTTTTAAGTTGTCTTATCATGAGGTTTGGGAATATATTTCTCAAGAAAGAGCTTTTTAAACTTTTTTTCCTCTCTTCCTACAGGCTGATGAAGATCCTATCATGGGATTCCACCAGATATTTCTATTAAAGAACATCAATGATGCCTGGGTTTGCACCAATGACATGTTCAGGCTAGCATTGCACAACTTTGGCTGAGCTGGCAACCCCGAGGCACCTGTGCTTTTTTTTTTTTTTCCTCCTCTCCTCTTACTGGTATTATTCACACTCACGGAACATTCCAAATATCATACACAAACCTGCAGCACTGCAGAGCGTGAGCAAGCAAGACCTGTGACCTGCCCTTCTGCTGAGTTTACATTGTCACTAGATGAGTTTCTTGTGCATGATGTTTGGAAGTTAGACTTAGCTGCATTTGACAAGAGAAATTTGTGTTGTACCAGCATGCCTCGGAAAGAATTTATAATGCAAAAGGTTGTTGTTTATGTACTGACAAGATGCTCTATAACCCAAAGAAATGAAAGAACAGCAGCCTGTACAGCCCAGATATTGATTTGTTCAGATGTTTCAATGCTACATTACACAATAAAACCATGAGATTTTCTTAACAGTTTAAATTGTTTTAATGAGTTGGATATGGAGTATATGATATCGCTTGCTTTGGCTATCTCATATGTGCCTGGTGGGGAAATGCTTACAAACCTAAACTTCAAACTGAAGAGCACTTGATAGTTTTACCAATGAAGGCGGTTCAGGTACACCCTTGGCCATGCAACTTCTTTTTCCCTCCCTCTCAGTAGGTTTTGTAACAGAGACTTCTAGTTCAGATTTTAACATCGACAGGTTAGTTCTCAGCTGTTGTGTTTTACCAAGGCAAATGCCTCAAATAGTACACAAGGATGACAACAGTCACGGTAGCCTGTGGTTAATCTTTGTGACGTCTATTAAGTTCACCTTCAGAGCTAAACACGACGGCTGTATTGTCTTTGTCGGCAGACACACAGGATGTCAGTCTGGCACTGCCCTCCTGGAGTTTGTGTCCAGCTCTAAAGCCTTGGCCAGGTTGGTGCTCTGTGCTGTCTTTCTAGTATCCCCTCATTATAATTTGAGTAGTGCGTTCGCTGTGCAGTTTTTTACAACATGGTTGGCTGTCATGTGTCCTCCACCCTAGAGGTGGTAGTATTCCAGCAGTGAAGGGATTTAGTAAATTAATCTTTCCGGCATATGAGATAGCACAGGAGCAGAATCGCATTCACTTTACATTCAGACGTCACTAAGCTATTAGGCCTCAGTTTTCAGGGGATTAGCATGCCTTGCTGAGCTTGCTTTTAAAAAGTATATGAACTTGGCATTTGCCTTTTTGAGACTTGTCAAGAAAGCCTGGGATGGGGTGTGCTCAGGCTGGGTCATTTCTCAAATCTGGCTGCTTTGGCCTCTGAATTGGAACAGAGCTTTTTTGGAAGCTGGTGTTAGGGGCCTCCTGCTCACTATTGCAGCGTTCTCATATATTCCCTGTTGCAAATGCAGGACTGTTCTCCTGTCGCTGCTGCTATGCTATGAAAGTCATGCTCAAGATTAATCACTTGAAGAGATGAGCTCTTTCAGTAGAAGGAGGCATTTTGTATGGTCACTGCTCAGCAAGGGTCCTTATGTTGTAGCTCCAGATCTAAATGAAGCCTGGCAGGGGAGGGAGGATCTAAGAATAGGTCTGGCTTATGAACCTTGCCCTGCAGAAGGAACTGGTCTGCGAGGTCAGGGCAGTCCTTTGCATAACAAGCTCAGTGAGCCAGGAGAGAGCTTGGTTTAAAGTCAGGTTCAAGGAACAATCCATGTGGTAGGTGTCAGTTTAAAAACTATATAAAATTAGATTCTTTTAGACCATTAGAAGTTCAAAGCCGTTTTCCCCTGAAATTGGTCATGTAGATTTTTCGGGGGCTCTTTTTCCTGCCTTTCTCCACAGAGTCATTCACTCCAGGCTCCTTACTGGGAAGAGACCAACACCAGTGTTTTGGTGTTGGTAAATCAAAATCAGTATTGCTTAGTGTTTTTGACACCTGCAGATCATTTTTGAGGCCCAATATGTTTGCCGTCTCTTAACTCTCGTTTCTGGTACCCATGTTTAGCGCAAATATTAGGCTGAACGCCAACAGCCTCCTCCCGAGTCAGGAGGCCTGTGTGGAGAGATGGCCAAGCTGCCCGTGGGATTATTTCTACCCCCTAAACAACCTGCCTCAACCCTTTATGAGCGAGACTTTAGGTATCCCCTCATGCTATTGCACGTAGCAGGAAATCACACTGGCCCTAACGCCCGCGCCACCGACGACGCGCTCCGAGGGGGCCTGAGGCGCTGTAGGCCCTTGAGGCCTGCGGCAACGGGCTCCCCCTCAGCGCCCTGGCGGGGCCAGCGGAGACCCGGCCCCGCGGGGCGGAGGAAGGGGGTAGGCGGGGGAGAGCTCCCGCCGCGGGAGGGGGCCGGGGCCGCCGGCTGGCTCTGCCGCCCGCCCCCCTACGCCGGGGCCGGGCTGGCTCCGCCCCCCGCCGCGCCCGGAACCCTCCGTCCCGGCGACGGTTTCCGCCCGGCGCACCAGGGCCCGGACCGGAGGCGGAAGCGTGGGCGGCGGGCCGGGCCGGACCGGGGCAGCGCGGTGGCGGTTGTGCGGGCGGCGGGAAGCGGGCCGGGCCCCATGGCCTCCTCCTCCAGCATCGACATTGAGGACGCGACCCAGCACCTGCGGGACATCCTCAAGCTGGACCGGCCGGGAGGTGAGGGGCCGGGACCGAGGGGGCGCGGGAGGCCGCCGCCGGCGGGCCTGGCCGGGGTGGGGCCGTCGCCCAGGGCCGGCGGCCGCGCTGCCCTGGCCGGGGCCGGGGCTGCGGGACCCTCCTCAGCCGGCGTGCTGGGGCTCCGCCGTCCGTCAGGCGGCCCCGTCTCCCCTCGGGGCGCCGGCGGCATCGCCCTCCGCCGGCTCCGTCCCGCCCAGGGCGAGAGGGGTTCCCGCTCGCCCCTGCCTCTCTCCCCGAGGAGCCCGGGAGCCAGCGGGGAGGCGTGTACCAGCCGGGTAAGGAGAAGAGCCAGCGACCCAGCTCGAGCACTCTCGCTTATGGGAGAGGATTCTGGTGGCTGAGCAGAGCGGGAGCGGTTCAGAGCCAAAGCTCGCTGCTGCTGCGGGTCTCTGGGCTCTTGCTGTCTGAGAGGTATCGCTGCTGAGAACTGAACAGCACTGACCTCCTCCACCCAAGTCTCCTTCCTTTATTAAGAATTCTTTGAGTTTTTCCCAGGTGTCTCACTGGGTTCAGTGGAAGGGGCTATCAGGTCTCTGCGATCAGTGCCGTTTTCGCCCTTTCCACAGACTTTTTGCTCTCCTTCTTGTTCAAATGTGAAATGGGATCACAAATATCTCTCTTAAAGCAGTTGTGAGTCTTCTGCCTTTGCTCTGAGCCATTATACTTCTGTGCTCAGAGTTCAGTGGACTCCCTTCTGCCTGTAAAAATATCAGTGGCGAACAGCAGCAGGCTTAGGAGTCAGCTGTGCAAAACATCTTCTCGCTCCCACTGTAGCCTAGCATCTCTCTCAACCACCCTCATAGCTTTCTGAACCTACTGTGGTGTTTCAGTCAAACCCGGTAACGTAAAGGTCTGAAAGAGGCAGAGACCACGAATGTTTTGCAAAAAAAACTTAGCTTCTGGGAATTTATGCCCGTGTTATGCTCCTCTTGAGGGAAAGGCAGGAATAACGTAGCTTTTAAGTGTCCTGAGAGTGCAGAATGTGCATGGCCACGTGTGCTGCCTTTTGCTTGGCCAAAAGGATGAGAGGTTGAATGCAGGATTGTTGTGGGAGCGGTGTAGAGACACATGGGGTGATGGAGCGAACCTACAAGGAAGCCAGCTTTGTTAGTTTTACTACCGATAGAGAAACTTCTCATTACTTGAAGTAGTTTCTCTTGTTTCTGGAGCACTTCGGTGCTCCCAGATTATAAATCTTAGAAGAAAATACATTTTTTCTTCACAGTGCAGCACTCTCTACTTGAAAGACTGAAAGGAGAACTCAGTGTGGGCATGGGGAACACTTGTTTCACAAGCAATTTCTGAACTGAAAGGATGTGTCATGGTTGGGAAATGGTTGGAGTTGTTTCTGTTCTCTCAAGGTGACTTGACTTTCCCCCTGAAGCAGCTTCTCTTGCTGGTCGAAGCAAAGGAGTTATTTACTGAGTATGGCTTATTTCTTTTAATTTTTCTTCTTTCCTGTTCATTCTCTTTATACCTTCTCTGTCAACTCTAGTGCACAAGAAGGGGTTGAGAGGAAAAAGAGCAAATGGACAGTAAGTCAAGCAGTAAGGAACCTGTGGTTCTCAGCAGAAATCACTGCCTCGGTAATAGCAAATAGATTTGAAAGAACTGGACGTAGTAAAGTGAAGAGCAAGAGTACATGTTTGTTAAGTGAAAGCCTCTGAAAGTCCTCTTAGGATGTCAGAGGAAAGGGAAACTGGGGGATCCTTCAAGGCTTTTGAAAGGGAACAGAAGCAGCCTCATGAATTGCATGTGTAGGGCTAGTCTTGTCTGGCATAAAGCTGCTGTGGTCAAGGCCCTCTCTAGTTCTAGTTTCTTTTATACTCTGGGTTTCACTTACAGATTTTAATAGCCAGCAGAGTCTAGTGTAGCTGCTTTCCAAGGTTATTGCCACAAAGCAAGTTTTGCAGTACTAGGTGCACTTAGCTATGAGCAGCATTATGTTATTCTGGGTGCTGTCCAGGCAGGTGACAAGAAACATTCCCCACTCTTTAGAGTTTACAACTGTCACAATACTTTATTAGCTCTGCTGGGTTTGGTGATTGTGAAAACGCAATCCACCACTGAAGTGTCTCTTGACACAGTTTTCTCCCAGTTTTGGCAAACTTAATCCATCGCTTCAGTAGCCCTTGCCTTTTTTTGATGCCATGCACTCAGCACAGGGGAGCTGCATATCAAACCATGGACCCCCCCAGCTGGGGCATGTAGACAGGCCATTAATGCCAGTGTGCTGTGGAGGAGAGTCCCAGCTGGGGTGGTAGGCAGGATCCTTTAGTCTGTGCTGAAATCACTGCTGATAACCAGGTGTTACGTGGGCTCACCCTACCCGCGTGGCGTTGATCAGGGAAGTCGCTGTTTAGTACAGAGTTCCTGATGTGGGGGTGGGGAGGTGGGAGCAAGAAGAGTTCAGTATCGCAGCTCTGATTGCTCCTGCTTTCCTGCTCTTTGAAAAGGTAATGAATACGACCGCAGTTTCTTTACCATTGAAGGCCTGGATCTACTAGTCTAGGTTAACATTTTTGTTTTGTTCATGTACCTGCTAAACACTGAGCCTCTTCCCTTCTTTTGTGCCTTCAGGACTGTGTGCAGGCAGCACCTGTGCTAGTCTGGCTCCAATTAAGACAGAGTGATGGCCTAAGCCCATTTCTAAACTTTGGTGTACTGTTGTTGTGCCTGTCAGCCTCTGGGGTGTGTTTCATCCTTCCCTTTCCCGTGGAGCAAATGTCACTGTCCTGCTGTCCATAAAAGAGCAGAGATACTTAAGTGAGGCGTTCCTGTTGCTGCAAAGAGAGCAAAGAATGTATTGTCTTTCTCTGGCAGCCTCAATGCTTTTTCTGTAGTGAATATCTTCCTGCTTTTGGTTGCAAAGGATAAGTTGCAGTTGATGCAAGTAGCTGCAACTGCCATAGCACCCACTATATGCTGTAGGAATAAGGGGTGCGTCTTAATCTTGCACCAGCAAGCACAGCACAAATGTATTAGGTGGTTACAGGACTGCATTCCCTGGCCTGCGATTTCCTTGTGCTGTGTGAGTGCTGCTGCTGTTTTCTTCATGCAGTGCGGGTAAACGGAGGTGAGTGCCCAAATGGTCTCTGCATCGGGATACCCTGTTGCTGCACAGGGTTTTTGTGTCTATAACGTAGTTGCTGATTTAATTACTCTGTTCATAAACAGGCAAGCTTTAAATATTCTTCTGGCAAATTAATAATATTTGCATTTATTTCTGTAGGCAGAAGCATTCATCCTGATATGTTAGCCTATTTGGTAACTGAAAGCTTGCCTTACTTTCAAAGGACATGCCTCTCACCCACAGTTGTGTTTAGGTTTGTTACGTGTGCCAGTAACAGTGGAGCTTCTGGTCCTGTGAGCAGCCATTTTGCAAGAGCTCAGCAGCAGTTGTTACCTGGCAACAGTATATGAAATTTCAGTTTTCAAAACCAGTGAAAATTTCAAGTGAGGATTTTGCTGAGACAGGAGGCTTTGACTTCGGTGTACTGATGTGTAAGTGCAGATGGAGTGGGCTTGCTCTCCAATGGGGATCGTCAACTATTTACCTTGCTAGTGAAATAGAAGAGTCTCCTTCACCCCCTGTTACATCTGTCCCCTTCTAAAAGCCTTCAGAAGGCATGGAGGCCACCAGGCAACTTGTGTTAGGCCAAATATATGAAGTCAGGGCAAACGCACTCTTCAAAGCACAGCTGAAGCTCTGAACACTTGGTTGCTTTACGCAAAACTTGGGTGCTGGAAACTTCTGTGTGATTAGTCGACCAAGGGAAAAGTATGGGAATCCCGTAGGCACAGCTGCACAGTTTCATAGCTCAGTTACTCAAACACCTGGACTTTGAGGTCAGGTCTCAGTTAGAAGCCGTTTTTGGAAAGTAACAAATGTATTACTTCCACCCAACCCCAAATGTTGCAGCTAACCACTGTATTGCTGGACTTCAGAGATCTCTCTGCAGGCATGAGGGTTGGAAATGACCCTTCAAGAACCCTTTGGTCTGGCACTTGATTCAGTAAATCTGAGTTACCAGCTTAGTCTTTCTGATGCAGGACTATTTGCTCCTTGAACCTGGTAAGTTCCTTGTACCTGTTCTTTGGTGGTTTTTCTGGTCTGCTGGGATTGCTTGTTTAAGAAAAGAGCTATGGCTTCACTTGTTTGTGTGGAGATAAGTTTCTTACACGGGAGGTCTCTTACACATCCTTTTTGGAAAAGAAAACTTTTCCCAACCAATTCCTCATATTCTATCTGATAGACCAGTAGAACCTGACAGAAAACTTCTGGAGGTAGTGTATTTTACATATTGCTGTTTCTTTTAAATGGATATTGCGCACAGTTGGCCATGCTTTTCCCTAGGTTCAGTGAATGAGAACCAGAGACCATCAAATTCATATAACGGAGACCTGAATGGACTTCTGGTGCCTGATCCCATCGTGGCTGGAGATGGACCTTCTTTGGCTAAGCCAGTGCATCGCAGCATTTCTTTGGGAGCCCTGCAGGAGAAGCAAGTCATGTAAGTTTTGTCGAAAAAAGGCCAAGAGTAAATAGAAAACTGTTAAAAATTAGTTCTGCTGAGCCTGAACAAGCATGCTGAATCTGACAATGAGTTTTACATTGAATTCAGGTGACAGTTGTGAGTCCATGCTGTTGGTCAGAGGTTTTGTAGCTTTTGTGAGGCTGATGCATGGAGCCTGCCATCCTTGCTGCTCAGGAACTGAAGAATATTAGAGTTGTTTAGAGAGAAGGGGAACATGACTGGGGGTGTGATGGACATTGCAAGTCAGGATGGAGGTAAATTAGCAGGGCTCTGGGTGAAACTTAGTGTTCTCATGTAGACCTCCATCTGGACTCCTTCAGGGACCCAAGTTACGTGAGGGGTAACTTATACCAGTTTGCAGTATGGTAGACCTTGCACTTGTCAAAGTATTTGTCTCCACATAACTTAAAACAGGACAAATGATCCTGAGCTAGATTTCTACCTAACTCCTTGCTGAGTTGTACGTGTACATCGGAGTGTTTTGGACAGTACATATGTTTTTACTGCTTATATGCAAGAGAACGTATGCATATAGAATACTTTGGATTTGTCACGGGAGTAATAATGTAAATCCACAACTACAAATTCACATCAGTCTATTTAGCGTAATGCTTGGCTTTATGTGCTGAGTCTTAACATTAGAGCTTGTGTAAATAGCTTTTGTTCGGGTTCTCTGGTCGTAGTTTTGAGAGAGGGTGCTGTGAGAACCGTGAGCAGCATGCACTGTTGTTGATGAGGTTCAGCTGGTTGGCTTTGGTCTCTTTGCACTTTCCAATGTTGGATAGTAGTCAAGGCTACTTTAACCAAATGTAAGTCTGTGCTCAAGTCAAATAGGCTGGAGGTTCTTAAGCTGAACAAACCAGCTGTTTGGTGCTGTCAAACCTGTAACATGTGAGGAAGGGAGACTTAACTGAAAGTAGTTTCTGTTTTCAGTTGTTCAGCTCAAACCTCATAGATGCTCAGATACTCCTTCTGCAGTGCTGTTAAAATTATAAATAACAAATATCTGACCTCTGTTCTCTTCCTGCGAATCCTGTCTGATTTTTTTTTCCCCTTTGTTTTTCTTAAAAGCTGCCTTTCTGGTGATGACAGCTCCACTTGCGTGGTGATATCGGCAAAAGATGTGGAGATAGTAGCCAGCAGTGATTCCAGCATCACTAGTAAGGCCAGAGGGAGTAACAAGGTAAGGAGCAAGAGAAAGCATAGTTCTGTCTCTTTTTTTTTTTTTTTTTTTTAGTCACATCAGCTTGTACTTGACTATTTTAAACAGAAATTATGATCTCCTTTCCTGTGTTATAGGAGCTTTTAATTAGGTAGCAGTTTGTCAAAAAGCTTAACAAGCGGGGGGAAAATTGGAGCAGTATCTTGTAGCTGATTGTTATTGTTATTGCAGAGTTTGGCCAAGTTATCCTCCAATTTTTGGGAATAAGTCCATGATCTAAGTTGTAGGTTCCTGGGAAAGTGGCCTTCCTTCACAAACAAGCTTTTTCTGCTGAATGTTTCTTCACTGAAAGGTCTTCACTATGGAGGGAGAGTTGCTCTTGATAGTTCGCTAGCCTCAGTCCTGCTGAGGGCTCTACCCAACAGATCAGAGCTGCAGAAGAACCAAGACGCTGAGATTCGAACTAGTGCTGTGGCAGAGTACCAAGACATGCTCAGAGCAAATGCTAGTAATAGGAGAGAGAACTCCGGTCTTGATCCTCTCAGCCCTTTTCCATATTATATAATTTTGTTTCTTAATGTGCAGTGAATTAAGGGACTGCAGAGATAGTAAATGAATACTGTGCCATGTTATCATTGTTTTTCATAGATAATACTGAAGATAAAAATGAAAGGGAGGATCACTGCCATAATTTCTGTATTCTTTGCTCACAGAGGTAATGCTTATCAAATAAGACCAGGACTCTCACTTTCTTGGAAAGCAGTATTAAAACTAAAAAGCAAGTGCCCATGCAGCAAATGTGGTTTTTATATTTCAAAGAAATTTCCAAGAACTGGGAAAACAGACACAGTGCTAATAAAGAGATAAAGCCTGCTTTGCTGCAGTTGCAGGGTCAAGTGTTGTTCTGCAGCATGACAGATTCAGTGAGTTGCATTCCTTCTTGCAATGCAAGGAAATATTCCTCAACCTCCAGAACTCTGGAGGTTCAGAGTTCAGGGCTCTGCTACTTGGCATTCAATGTGCAATTCTTCTTACCAACTGCTGCTTCTAACAGTTTCCTATCAAGCATTACAGATCTTCGCTAGAGGAAATTGTATATTTGGCAGGTTTGTTCCAAGAAGAAGTTAATTCCAGACATTTCTCATGTTTTGTTTTTTCTCCCGAGCAGGTGAAAATACAGCCTGTTGCTAGGTATGACTGGGAGCAGAAATACTATTACGGCAATCTGATAGCTGTTTCAAACTCTTACCTGGCTTATGCCATTAGAGGTGAGATACCTTCTTGTCTTGCATGTGATTTGTATTCTGTCAGCTACAAGCTGATAACACTTGGTGGTTGCTGGCTTAATGCTGTCTTTGGACAAGGGGCAATAATTGAAACACATTTTGCAATACCCGCATCAGGCTGGTGTTGTAGTGGGAATGTAAGTGAAGCTGGAGCTACGGGGGAGAGAAGAGTTGGTTGTGTAGGAGAGTTTCCACTGAGAAAGAAAGCTTTTCTGAAGTTAGAAATAAAAGAAAGAGAAGGAATCAGTGAGGATGGAGGAAAAGTTGAAGGACTGCATTGGTTTCACTGGACAGTAAGCTGATGTTCAGATTACTACAGCAGACAAGCTTCTGTGTAGCTAAGCACAGAAACAGCCCTGTGGTAATTTGAGCAGATAAATGTTTGTGATGGATTTGCTTGCATAAATTTAGAGTTGTGTTTAAGGCTTGATTTAGAGGAGCCAAAGAGCAATGCAGATGCAGTGTATTTTGCAGTAGGAAGGAAGAGAAAAGCAGAACAGCATAGGGAAAGATTGTTTCACAACATATATGAAATAAATGAACACTTGATCATCTGCAATGTGTCTTTCTGCTCTCATACAAGCATGCAGTGTCTGGGCCTCCATCAGCTCTTCCCTTTCTTCTTAGTTCTAGCACCTGTCAGTTTGTCTGGCCTTTTATGAAATCTACCACTCTGCTTCTGTGTGATTTCCTAGCTGAGGTTCTTTTAGGACAGCTTTAGGGTGTCTCACCCTTTTTTAAAATATTAAAGCTTGGGTGAGTAACGCTATGGAAAGCTGAGTGGTCTGCTAGGGCTGGCTTGGGCATTAAGAAGTGGAAGCAAGATGGTCTCCATAAGACTGCCTGCATTATGTTTGTCTGAAGTGGGGAAGCTGGAAACTTTGCTTGGTATGTGCATGCTCTAAAGCATGTCCTTTTCAGTCACGCAAGCCAAAAAGCAGTGCTTTTTGCCAGGTGAATGTTTATGCTTTTTGCATTCCCCTTGTAGAGCATGCATTTGAGCTACCTGCCTCTCAGTGAAATTGCAATTAAAATTAATTCACTATAGCTGGAGGTCATTGTTGGAAGTTTGGTAGCTTTATCATGAGCTCAGGATAAAGATTTAGGTCTTGCATTTAATGAAGGCATCTTCATGAGAATAATCCTGGGAATTATGAGAAGTCAGCTTCTGTTGCCTTCTTTTTAAGTAGAACAACTTAGAATTTGTGGTGTTCAAAAACAAGATACAGGGAATTAAGCTTGCCCCAGGCAAAGTCCTTCTTGATGCTGCCGTTCCAATCTTCTGTGCCAAACCTGAAAAGTGCAGTGAATATTTGTGCATGTACCCTGGGTCTTGCAAGGGCTTGTTAACATGGTATCTATTGATATGAATTTTCAGTGTGCTGCCAGTCACAGCTGATGGCAGGATGGGTGCTGGAAATGACAAGCCGATGACTGGAAACAAAGGCAGTCCTGTGGAAAAACTGCACAGATAAATGGTGACTTCTCCCTCTGTCTTTTCTGCAGCTGCCAGTAATGGCTCCGCTATGGTGCGAGTGTTGAGCGTCAGTACTGCTGAGCGGACCTTGCTGAAGGGATTCACAGGCGGTGTGGCAGACCTGGCTTTTGCTCATCTCAACTCCAACCAGCTGGCATGCCTGGATGAGGCTGGCAACCTTTTTGTCTGGCGCCTGGCCATGGATAAAGAAAAAATCCAGTATCTTGTCAAAATATGCCTCATATCAGTCTTTGTGTAGTGGCTTGATGTGAATGCGACCTCAACATTGCAACTTATTTTGTAGCCTTTCCAGAACAGCAGCTTGCAGGGGGAAGGTCGATAGTTCTACCCCTTCCAGAGTATCAAATCAGTCAACCTGTGCCTGTATTCAGCACAATTATTACTTGAAATTGCATGTAACTTTAAATTCTAGCAGTGATGCCTTAGTGCTCCTTCTGGTTCAGGCAAAAGTAGTCAGTGAGAAGTGTCAGTCTGTACTAGCTGGCCTTACACATGGACAGTGTCACCTCGACCATGTGACGGAGTTTTCTACTCATGGTTGTCTGGTTTAGCTCTTTTCCTCCATTACTTTTACTTTTCTGGGGAGGAAGATGTAATACATCCCTCCCACTCGCTATCTTCCTTCCAAACCTGTCATCCTTCTTTTGGTAGTCCTGAAATTTAATTCCAGTGTTTGACTCATTGCCCTAAATCTTTTCCTTTTAGTTGCTAGGAGTGACTGCTTAGTGCTTTTGGGAGGCACGTTAGTCTGTGGGATATGTCGTCTTAGGTTGTGGCATCTTCATTTTAATTGTATACCATCATTTCAAAAGCAACTGGAGCAAAGGTGGTTGTAGTTAAGATCTGATTTGTAGGGGTGGACTAGAGCACTCAGCCTGAGGCAACGTGGTAGCTTTTTTGTCCTTCCATGGTAGCGTTGCAATGCTAGCTGAAATAATTTAATCTGTCCATCAGCAGTCACATGGATTGCACATTCAGATGTGGCTGTGTGCCCCTCTCATGCTTATCCTGTCCCTGCCTGCAGCCTGCAAGAGAAAATTCTGAGAATCTATTAACTTTTGTAAGCTTAATCTCTTCTGCTAGTGAAGAAACGCTAGCTTGTGTGCTTTCTTAGCAGAATCCTTTTACCTGTTTTCTTTTTGAATCACAGTGATTCAAAAAATCTTGAGGTTTAATAGTATTTAACAGAGGACCAAGCCTGAATAGGTTATTGCTGAGTATTAGTAACACAGCCAGAATGTTACATTTCTTAACCATGGTGATCAGAGAGGAGATCTTGGTTAACATCAAGAGACCTGACAATACCCCATTGAACACCTCTCGAAGAATCATCTGGTGCCCTTTCATCCCAGATGATAATGAGGAGAGTGGTGAAGAGGGAAGTCAAACGTTGGCGTTGTTACATGAGGACAGGGTAAGGAAACCCTACTTTTGAAACGTTGTCCCTTGTTATCATTAGAGGGGGAGAATCTAATGAAGGAAAGAGCTGATACGGTTAGAGTTGTAAAGGCTCCTGTCTAGTCTATGTTGGGGACCCTCCTGTAATATGAGATGCAGGATTCCTCTCTTCTGAGGAGAGGCCATACTGATCCTTTTCTGGGCCTCAGGAGGATGGAAAGTGGTAACTTCTGCTCGCCATCAAATAGCGAGGATCACTAGAAATAGTGTGGAGGGCCAGAGGCATCACTTGTCTGTTCAGGCTGAGCCAGTACCTAGGGGAGGGGGCTTGGTGAGCAGCAACTACAACTGCCAAGAGCAGTTCCGCATACTTTTGTACGGCTGGGTGCCAGAAAAGCATCTAATGGCCATATCAGGTGGAAATGGGAAGGTTTATGACACATGCTGGCCATTGGGCTGGTGTGTCAGGATATACAGTAAGGATATAAGAAATTCTCTACTGCATCAGACCAGTAGTTGTAGATATAAACCTGTGTGCCTACATGTTTGTTTTCCAGGCAGAGGTGTGGGATTTGGACATTATCCGAACGAACCACAGCTCCTGGCCAGTGGAAGTCCCTAGCATCAAAGAAGGCTTCATAGTAGTGAAAGGCCACAGCACGGTATAAACCTATTTTGTTTTCTTTACTGCTGTCGCATAGGTGATTGCTACAGATCATGTAGGTTTTCTTTGGGTTATAGTGTCTCAGGAGCTGCAGTTCTTAGGACAGTGGGCTGTAAAAAAACCCCAGTTTTTTACTCGTCCATATCATCACCCACAAGCTGCTGGCTATGTACACACACTGTGGGTAAATAACCTTTGCTTAAAGAGCCAAGGTGAATGTGTAGTCATTTGCTTTGAAAATGGCTCTTGAAAAAACTCACCTGTATTTCCAAGGGCCTGTTCGACAACCTGGGCTGTACTTCTGATAGAAATTACTCTGACCTCCTGTACTATCAGACTGTTGGTCAAATTCCTGTTTGAAGAGACTACTCTTTCTTCCTGTGAAATAAAAAAAGCTATAAAATGACTTCTCTGTCTCTTTTTCCCTCCCCTCTATGTAGTACCTGAGTGAGGGAGCACTTTCTCCAGATGGAACTGTGTTGGCCACAGCAAGCCATGATGGTTTTGTCAAATTCTGGCAGATCTATATTGAGGGGCAAGACGAGCCAAGGTAACTGGAGAATTAGAAAATGAAGGATCTTGGAACAAAGACCAGCATTTTCTCTGTGAGAATTTCCTTGTTACAGAATTACCTGTGATGGTCATTCTCAGGACGTTACAAAGAAATAGAGTGTATGTTTGTAAAGTAATTTGTTGCTGAAGAGTTGTATCACTGAATATCACATATGCTCAAGGTTTGGTAACCTTAGGAAAAAAAGCAGAGAGCTGTGTCTGGAAGCCGAAGTTCTGTGCTTTGCACAGGCTGTAGTCAAACTTTTGCACTGTCCCTGTAAATGCAGTAAGCTTCTCTGAGCTGTTCCTGGGTGTCACAATCTATGGCTGCATGGGCTGTGATCTCCTTATTTTATATAAGCCTGTAAACAGCTACAAGCTGATAACACTTGGTGGCTGCTGGCTTAACTGTCTTTAGACAAGGGGTAATATGTTCAGCACCCACCTTATATATTCCTTATTTACTACTTACTGCACACTCAGTCTTTTCTGATTCTTTCCTAGGTGTCTTCATGAGTGGAAACCCCATGATGGTAGGCCTCTTTCCTGCCTGCTCTTCTGTGACAACCATAAAAAACAAGACCCAGAGTAAGTCCCTAATCCTGTACTTAGAGTATCAAAGTTTAGTAGTGTCTTCTAACTCTGCCTTTGGAGGGTTCCTTGTAACTGCGTTGTACTTGTAAAAATTTAGTGTTGTGGCAGGAGCAAGTCCTGTCCTCTTTGTAGTCAGTTTTCTAGTGATGGAGAAATAAATAAGGCTCTGGAGCACAGCCTAAAGTGACCTCAATCCTAGTGTCAATTCCATGAAAGCAATGAAAATTCTAAATTGATGAGTCCTTTCTGGTTTGTGGTATGGTCAGTTTTGACTGGCCTGTTAGCTTTCAAATTTTCACTGCAGCTGATTAAAAAGTAACTGTTTTGTTTTGGTTTGTGTTTTCTTTTGGTTTGTTTGGTTTTTTTTTTTTAATTTTTATTCTTTCTTCAGTCAGTTGTGGCCTTAAGGTTCTTGAGAGCTACAGTGGTTTCTAATCTGCCTCAAAAGCAGAGATTTTCTAGGAACTTTAAGACATGGTTGGGCAAAATCAGCTATGGGCAGCTTTTGAGGAACTTTCCTGTGAAATGTTTTTATGGGAAGAACCAGATCTTACTTTAAGACAACTTAATTCTGTTGTGCCTGCAGGGTTCCATTCTGGAGATTTCTCATCACAGGAGCAGATCAGAATAGAGAACTGAAGATGTGGTGCACTGTGTCTTGGACCTGTCTGCAAACTGTCCGGTAGGTGTTGATAGGCCGACTCCGCTGAAGGGTTGGATTTACTTTGAGCAGTGGATTGTAACAAAGCTCTCAATTTCCAGGTATATTTACTTTGCAAAGGTAATCCTTGATCTCTGATGGAGTCTACTCTAGCCCCAGCTAGAGCCTCCTCCTTTGCCAGTCTGACCTATCTATTGAAAACTATCAGGGCTGTGGCCTGTCAGGTGACTGTCAGGTCAAGCTTTGGCAAGGGCGGGGAGGTTGATCCTTTTACACAGTCTCCTTGGTGTTACCAAGACCTGTTGTCTTTGCTTTGGTCTGTAAGAGCATAGACATACCTGTAGCATGAGGAGAGGCATTCCAAAATTGCACTCCTTGAGTGCTTTCTTCTGTAAAAATACTAGATATTCAATAACCAATCTAAGATCTTTTCCTATTACTGCTTTTTGTGATATAAATAATGAGAAGCTGCTATGTTGACAGAGCATAAGCAATTATACAAGGCTTATTTGCTGAGCCACATAGGTCCAGAAGTTGAAATTCTGCTTTAGTCCATCCCTTCGCTCAGCTTATGTTCCCTGATTTTACTTTTCTGCTGGTGAACTGTGGCCTCTCTGATCACATGCACATGTAAGGCCACTTCTGAATTGTCCTCTTAAAGTGAGAAGAATATGGCATACAGCCAAGTGCTGCTTTTTCTACCTCATACTACAGAAGGTCCAAAACCTATAGAAGGGTTATTGGTTTGGTGGATTTTTGTTTTTAAATCTGTAGCATTGGCTCTTGTCCTCCTATGAATGTGGACCATGTTAAGTAATGACAAACTGTCATCTTTCCTTTAAAGGTTCAGAATCTAGATCCTATTGTGTGATGTCCCTGATGAAGTCTCTTAGCTGAAGTCAGCACTGATTTCTGCAGTGATGTTTTTGTTCTAGTGGGTGGTTGCACTGTAATATGCCTGTAAACTCCTTAAGGTGGTGGGTTTTTTGGTTTTGTGTTTTGTTTTTTTTTTTTTTTTTTTTTAAACTTATGCAGTTTCATAGCAGTCATTCCGGTTGTGCTAATTTACCTTGCTTTCTGCATCCCCCCTCCCCCCACTTCTTATTTGTGGATCCAGCTTTTCTCCTGACATCTTCAGCTCCATGAGTATTCTTCCCAGTCTGAAAGTCTGCCTGGACCTCTCTGCTGAATATCTGATACTGAGTGATGTGCAGAGAAAAGTAGGTGGTTCATTTTATTGCTGGCTGTGTGGGTAATAGTGACAGAAGGAGAAATGGCCATCTGTGTGACTGATTCTGCTGCCTAGGTCTAGGATTTGCACGTTAATAGCTAAAAATGCAGAGGTGGGCCTCAGCTACTTCACCGTAAGATGACGAATGGGAGCCTTAAGTATTACTTCTCACCCTAAAGTAAAGCGTTCATTTGGAGGAACCTGTGTCTGACACAGTAGGATTGAGTTCCTGATCAATGTTGACTCAGATAGGAGTGTGCTTATTGTGGTTCCCTTGGGTGTTTAGTTTCAAATTTAAAAGCCCCAGGCTTTATTCTTCACATTATTCCCATTGTTCCAAATCTCTTTCAGGAGCTAGGCTTTGTAGTCCACACACACGTATGCATGGTCTGCTCTGAAAGCCCAGTGACTTACTGTTTCTCATTCTTCCAGGTCTTGTATGTGATGGAGCTGATGCAGAACCAAGAGGAGGGTAAAGCTTACTTCAGCTCCATCTCAGAGTTCCTCCTTACCCACCCAGTCCTAAGCTTTGGTATCCAGGCAGTGAGCCGCTGTCGGTTAAGGCACACTGAAGTGCTCCCAGCAGAAGAGGAAAATGACAACTTGAGTGTAGGTAGGTGACGAAGAGAATTTGCCTGCTGTGAGATCAGGATGCCTTTCTTGACTGGCTTTCTCATGAAAGGCTGACTCTCTTCTCTTAGTCTGTATGAAATACATACTGTGCAGCTAAAGTGCTTCAGAGAGGCACTGTGGAGCTGGATACAAAGGACCTCTGGAAGTCTCTGGTCCAACCTGCTGCTTGAAGCAGGACTATTGCTGGTGGTATATTGGGTTACCTATGGCTTCATCTAGTTGTGAGTTGAAGGCCCCTAAATATGACATTTCTGGCTCTACTCTGGTGCCCTATCCCAGGGCTGCATCCTTTCCTAAAGAAAATGTATTCCTAATATCCAACCTGGACCTCCCAACCCAGATTGTAGCCATTGCCCCTTACCACACAGAAACTCTGCTGAGGTGTTTCTGTTATTAAAAAGCATTCCAGGGCCGTGCAGGCTGAAGTGACTGCAAGTGACGCTTCGGTGAAGGTACAAGATTAGCTGCTTGGTATCTGAGCCATGATGCTTTTGAGATCGCATAGCGTCATCGCCCCCAGCAGAACACAGGGGACTTCTGGCAGCGTAAGCCTGAGTCCCTCTCCAGCACAGTTTGATGCAGTTCACAGGAGCAGAAGAGCTCCTGGAAGAAATGGCAGGATATATTTCTGTGACTGCTTGCCTGAGTAAACTCTGTGTAGTTTAACATCAGAGATGTGAGCATATGGTCTGAGAAACCAATTGGTTGCTTCTGAATTGTGCTCCCTGAGCCTGACAGATGTGAGGACAGTACACAGTCTGAGTTGAAGGAAAAGGTGTGGTGGTTCTCCATTGTGTCTGGAAGGCATAGTGCCAAGCCACAAAGCTTCTTGTAGAAGAAATTAACAAGTAACTCTTACAGAGGAGAGACACCTGAGATGTCTTCTCTGGCTGTTACTACAATGAGTATGATAGTGAATCCTGTGGAGAACTGTTCCATGCAAGCATTCCTTGATCACTGCCTCTCTTCAGCTGTTGGCTTGCTCCTGATCTCCCACCTTTCTGTTAGTAAAATTTGGAAAGATGCTTTGAATAATATCAGTGTGTTTACTGTTAGAAAGATTCCTGGGCTTATCAGTACAGCTGTATGGTGTGCTTCCCTATGCCTATTATTGTACATAATAATAGTTAATTCATGTTGTTGTCAATATTTGTGGCATATTGCTCTGAAATGCAGAAGTAGAAATGACTGATACATGTAGCAAGTCAGGAGCAGACTGGGACTGAAACTTCAGGTCCCTGATTGGTGCTCAAATAATTAGGACAATTTGCATAGGAATGCCTAATACTTTTTTTTTTCGGTGGGGAGTTAGGTTTATCTTTTCTACTCAGCCTCCTTAGCTTTGTTAGCAGTGAGACTGATACAGGTCTTGGGTGAATGTTGTCAGCACTGGCTGATGGGAAGTTATTGCAGAGCTCTTCATAACTGTAGTTATTTACAGCCAGGAAGGATGGTTGAGCCCTGGTCTGAATGTCTGTACAACATAAGCTAGTGTGTGTCTCTTAAATGACTGGTTGGATGTATTTTCAACAGCAAGAACAAATCGCTGGCAGTTCCAGACCTCAGCTTCCTCCTGTTTACCTTTTTTCTTTTTATCTTTTTTTTCTCTTCCTTGAGGTATATTTGGCTGGATTAGAGCAAATTTGATTGCTCTCACTTTGAAAAGTAAAGGGAGTGTAGGATATACTTTCCCTTAACAGGGTGAATCCACCACCGAAGTGGAGAGGTGATGAAGCTGTATCATGCTGGTTCTCTGCTGCTGGTTCATCTGCTATGGTGATTTTTTAGTACTTTGTTTGCAGTTTCCATCCAACTTCATGTTTTACTTTTGTCTTGCTTCCAGAAGGTGCTCAGGGAGCTGGGGCTGTTGAATCAGCAGCAGGCGTGCTGATAAAACTCTTCTGTGTGCACACCAAGTGAGTATGTGTAGTAGCTGCCATGGGCAGCTGTCTGTGGTTGTCCTAATCCTGCACTGACCTGTAGAAATTTGATTTAGCAATTCCTTTTGCTCATAACAAAAACTGTTTGAACCCATAGAAACTTCTAGCTGTCCTGTGTTCAGTATGGCCTTACCAGGAAGTAGCCCTGTGTGGTGCTGTGGCAAGCTAGTATTTTTGTCACCATGAGTATGCAGTGACTTAAGAGTTGTGCTCATGTGTAAGTGCTGGGAAGCATCTCTCGAATGCTCTGGGTGCCAGAACTGGGTGACACAGCTGAGTGAGGATCAGCTTCTGCTGCTTCTGTCACAGAAGACACTAAAGCATATTCCAAGGAAATCAGCTCTATGAAGAGGAATCTTCTAAGCATTAGATTTTTCCTGGTGATTCATAAACTAATCAGAGATGCCCTTTTTCTTTTTTCAGGGCCCTACAGGATGTGCAGATTAGATTCCAGCCTCTTCATAGTCCTGACATGAGTGCATCCATGCCTTCCCATGGCTCTCATGAAGAATTTGGTGAGCATTTGTATTCAGACGATCTTCACCATTGCTGAGCCTTTAAAGGTTGTTGATGGGGGGACAGCAGGAGGGCAGCTTTAGGTGTGTCTTTGTAATAGAATGGTGTCATTGCGTAAAGGATTCTGAATATGGACTAGCTGTGAAGCAGGCCACTTGATTAGACACTGGTGTGAGTATGGAGCAGGGGGACATGTTAGGCTGGGAGCGCTAATGCTTTGTGCATGCTTGAGTTCACCTTGCTAGGTGATTTAGCACTTGTGCCAGAAACTTGACATTTTTCTCTTGTCAGGCAGAAGAGATTAGAGTGACACCAGAGCTTTGGGAGTAGAGGGGACTGGGCTGTGAGTAGTGTGTTCTTTCAGTTCATTCGCCATTCTGGGATGTGGCTGTTAAACTGGCCTTAAGTCTAGGGAAGAAAGGAAGCTTGGATCTCTTATTATCAAAGCCTGATAACATCCACTCTTTAGCATATGAAGAGTAAGCATAACACAGGATTTGCCTAGCCCTAAGCTTTGACTATGGTGTTGCAGAGTTTTTGCTTGTTCTTTGCTTGTATGGCTAGCAATGGCATAAGTTCATACTTTGTGGAATTAAAGCTTTAGCTTTTGGGGAAAGTTCCTGCAAATTGATTTGTATTTCTCCCTTGGAAGCCTTTCCAGACCACATGGCTGATCTAAGTACAGAAGGGCTGGGGTCTAGAAAAGGATCGGTGCATGGCTCTCAACCAGACCTGCGGCGTATTGCTGATCTGCCTGTACCAGCAGACTTCCTTTCTCTCTCAAACGATGCCAAACCTAAGCTGATGACTCCAGATGCATTCATGACACCAAGTACATCTCTTCAACAGGTAACCAGAGAGCAGCACTGTTTTGGGGTACAAAGGGTGGGTTTGGATTTTGATACTTTCGGGAACTTTTTCTAGGCAGTAATGACTCTGATAGGCTAAAGTAGCGGACTGCAGAGCACGCAGGAAACTGTGCAGGTAGCGAAGCTGAGTAAAGACGTTGGCACATCTAAAATGCTAAGCTGGCCTAAGCTTGTGTTGCGAGTGCTGTGTTTAGCTGCAAAACTGCTGATTTGGCTGTGTTGTGTAGGAATACGGGTTTGCTAAATAACTGTACCTAAGCTGGAAGACTGCTCTTACTGGTTTACACATGTTGTTTGGGGTTGTGATATAACTATAATGGAAGAAAATATGCCATCTCTGCACATCCTGTCTTGTGGGATCCTGTGGGATGCATGTCTGATGATCAGGTAGGTAGATGGGACCATAATATCTTCTGCATGAGATCTACAAATCATCGATCCAGTAGCTTGGTGGGGTTTTTTGAATCTAATACAACAGGCTTTAACTTGTACAGAAGGCAAGTCATCTGTGCTTGCACCAGGGATTTTCGGTATCAGGAAGCATGCGAAGCATTCCTTGGGATTTGGTGATGTCTGCAAAGGATAGCAAAGTGTCTTGGTGAAGAGCCATAAGCAAGCATTTACTCCTCAGTGGAGCTCTAATGGACCAGTCAGAAAATACAGAATTCCTCTTGATGTTCTGTCACATGTGCATGGCCAGCAGTGCTGCGGCACCCACCGTTGGGTCCTGCTGGGCATTTCTAGGGGCTGTCTGGCACTGACAGTGTGCATCTGTCTGACTCAGCACAGGTTTCTGCTGCCCCTTGTTGTTCATGCCAACAAGCAGTAGTGCAGGAGCTCACTGTTGCTTGGCCACTCTGCATCCCAGTGTCATGTTAGTTTGTCTTAAACCCACTCAGATATTCTTGCTTTATAGCCTGCCTCTGTACTGAATTTGTACTGAATCTCTGTACTGAATTTGTGGCTGTGTAGTTTTCTCTATGTCCTTTTAGAATGGGAGTACACGTAAATTAAACAGTATTTTTTAAAGTGCATCCTTTAAGGAAAGTGATCTGCAACTTAATTACAAGGTGTGGATTCCACTGGTGAGAAGCTGTGCTCTTTGTGTCTGCATTCCCATGAGAAATGAACAGTCAGCAGTTATTTGCTGTGATGATACAGTTCTTACAGGCAAGGAGGAGAGTGCTTGTGAGCAGCGCTCCACATACACATCCTAAGGCAGGGCTTCTCCCTCCAAGGGAGGAACGCATGGTTGTCACCACAGCTTGAATGTGTACTGGAGGAGCCTGGATGAGGATGGACAGCACATGGAGATGATCAGAAATGGAGATTGTGCTGAGTTGACTAATGAGAGAGAGCGACCCTGGCGACAACCTGGGGAGCAAAGAATAAATTAAACTCCTCCTAAAGGTTTTGATGTTGCTGGCAAAGTTGCTGAGTGCAGAAATTAGTTTTGTGCCTGAGGGTGGGTAGCCTTCCCAATGCAAAGATGTCCTAAGGGAGCAGAGAGAAGTTGTTGATGAGGTGATGGTTGCACATACTGTTTGCTGCAAGGAGCAGCTCACTCTTCAGTGTAAACAGTGTAACTGTTCGGTTTAAACCTGGCTTTTTACTGCAACCTATTTTATGGCAGGCTTTTTCCTGCTGGCACCAGCACCTAGGAGTACTGTAGGGTGGACAGAGCCTTGAGTTTAGCTCAATCTCTGCTCTCTGCCATAAGCACTGTCAAGCGTAAGAAGCTTGGCCACACCGGCTTTCCCAGCTGAGTACTTGTGTGCTTATGTTGGTGTTCTGTGTAGGTGTTTCTTGGTAGCCAGAAGCAGCAGTGGGGGCCAGCATATCCCCCTGTGCTCTTCACTGCTAGCCAGCTAGCTAGATGAGCAATACCTCTTCTTGTGCATTGGAGTATTCTACTTCTGCATATCAGCAGTACAGGACCTAAAATCCGTACAGACTCTGGCCTCACTAGTGGCAGCAGACCTTTACAAGAGCAGTCTAGCTCAAAGAAGAAAATGGGGATCTGGTGCGGACCCCTGCAGAATGCCACTTTATTTTGGGAGAGCAATTGCTTGATAAAAGCAGTCGTGGTTCATGTCATGAGGACATATTGGGGCTTGCCTTTGACCAGCACCTGAGCACCCTAGCAGTACAACTCAACCTATTTTTTTTTTCTATTCCCTCTCTGCCAAAAACTCTAGGAGTTCTGAAGCCAGAGTTCTCAGGTCAAGCTCTGCTGTTGGACTCTTCTGTCACATCCTGACTGCTGTATATTTTTCTTACAGATCGCTGTATCTCCAGGCAGCAGTGTCAGTTCCCTGACTGCAGTCACAGCCATGAGTAGCACTTCTGTCACAGATGCCTCTATGCCCAGGTAAATAGCGCATGTATTAAATAATATATCTGCAGCTGAACTGATACGGTCCTTCAGGGTGGTGCAGAGCTGTAGTGTATCTTGTAGGAGAGGAGTTTGTAACCAGAGTTAGAAACCGGCCTGAGTCCCAGTGTCCCTATACGGGCAACTGTTTGCATCTCTAATGTAGCTTGGAGCATGCCTGTTGTCATCCAAGGGGCCAACAATAGTGTTTCATTTGTGCCTCCTAGGGATTCTCTTACTGCATCTCAGTTTTGTTGCTTTACATGCTTCTCCCAAAGGGCTGTTGTTGTTTACAGGTAAGAGAACACTGCAGCCACCAAGGACAGGGAGATAATTGGGACTCTTAGGAAAACTTTACTAGTGTTGCAGTGGGTTGGGCTGCATAACAGGCAAAAACTTCATTTCTGTGGGCTGGGAAAAGGACAAAGACCTACCCTGTAGTGTCCTGTTTCTCCCTAAACTCTGTACAGTGTGAGCAGAGTTGACCCCTCAAATTCTAAGAGATGGCAATGCCCCTCTTTTTTGTTTGTTTGGGGTTTTTTGTTTTGTTTTGTTTCTACCTGGTATCTCTTTGGGCTGTATGGGGACTAGGAGATGCAGGTGCTAGTTGACAGGGGGTAGCAGACCACGGTGGAAAGACCAAGGACTTGGAGAATACTAGTGAAGTTTGGGTTGGGCTTCTCCATTGACCTGTGGAGCCCGTCTCCTCACCCCGAGTGTTTGATGCAGATCTGTGTCATTAGGTTGGCCTGCTTGATTTGTTTGTGTCTCTGCTTTCTGCAGGCCATCAGAAGACTTGACTGTGAGCCCCAAGATGCAGCTGGACACCAGTCTCACACTGAGTAGCAGTAGCAGCAGTCTCCAGACTAGTCCTAGGAGCCATTCAGTTCTTATCCCAGGCCTGCCTGACAAGCTAACACCAAAGGCACCTGTTCCAGTAAGGCTCCAAATGCTGCTCCCTTCCTTCTCCTCATGGCCAAGGGCCCTCTCTCTACGGGACTATACAAGCTGAAATTAGACTTACTTGAATATTAACAGGGCCAGCCTCTGCCCTTTGGAAAACACAACTGCTGGCACAGATCTGCAGCCAGGTTTACCCGTGTTAATGGTACTTGGCCTCATGTCAAACAGCATGTCTCTGAAAACTAGCGACAGCTCTAGCTTGTGCTGTCACTATCGCAATGGTTAGACATGGTCAGCCTTTGTGTTAGGAGACAGTGCTACCTGGAAAGGTTTCTTCCTCCTTGTTCGTCTGACAGGTCTGAAACAATCATATCCTATTCCTAAATTTTTCTTTCCAGGTGTGATGTAAAATAGATTATGACCAAAGCTTGCAACTGAAATAAGCTTTCAGTCCAGGAGATATTCAATGTTAGAACTAACTTTTTCCCTCAAAGAGAAGGGATCCTGGAGCAGAGCAGGGAGGTAGAACTGGTGTTAGATATTCTTTTGAAAGTGTGTTCAAATTAGCATTGGCTTAAGTGTGTTGTTAGCCCACTTGAGAGTCCATTAGAAGTTTTGGGGCCCTTCTCCATCTGCTGAAGAGTGGGAGCACAGGGATCACTTGAGGGAAGGATACAGCTGGCTGTTTCCAGAGGTGGTTGGTGTAAAGTACCAGGGGTTCTTGGGGTGTCTCCACTTTACCCTGAAGGCTCTTATTTGATTTTTTTAATTCAGGTTACACCAGGAAACCCCTCTCTAGCACTGGAACTGCAGGAGGTGGAGCCCTTGGTGGTGCCCCAGGCTTCTCCCACCCGTGAGCGCTCGCCAGACGTCATTTCCTCTGCTTCCACAGCCATGTCCCAAGATATCCCAGAGATTGCTTCTGAGACCTTGCAACGCAGCTTTGCGGGAGCTCCATCTGGGCTCCCTGCAGAGGTGCTGGAGCCCAGTCATCACGCAGACAGTATGGCATCCGCTGCCTCAGCCTTGCATTTGCTGTCTCCGAGGAACCGGCACAATTCAGAGCACAGCCACCACTCTTTGGACATGCCTCCAGTGGAGGTGGACAGACTGAATGCTCCATCGTTACTGGAGACTGCTTTAACTCAGGAAAATGCATCTTCTGACAGTGTTGTGAGTCAGCCATGGCCAGCAGCTCCTGACATAACCAGGGAAACCAGGAACAGCATGGCAGACAGGTAATCACTTGGGTTTGTCTTGCTTAGGGCAGTTTTTTTGCACTTGCCAAATTGCTAGCTTGGTGAAAAGCTCTTATGTTGTGATTAAACCAGAGCAGTTCACCATCCCTCCTTTCCTTAAAGGATCTTACGATTCAACCTTCTTGTGTGCTTGGTCTGTGTATCTGTGTCCTGAACTTCCTAGGCCAGCTCTAACAATTTGTGCTCTCTAATACCCCTTGCAGCATAAAGGATCTCTGTTAAGAAGGTGAAAAGTCTACTTTATTGGCCTTCATGTTCACCTGGGAGTGGAGACTTGAGATGGGATATTTTTTTTGTGTGCTCTAGAAATAAAACCAGTACAAGCTAAATTCTGCCCCAGGTGATGCGTTCCTGCATGCTTTTGTTGAAAGGAATCAATTAGCACATAATTGACAGATTTGATTATAGGTTAATTGTATATCTCTCTTCTAGGAGTGGCTCTGCAGCTAGCATTATAAATAAAGTACTTTAAAAATCAGAAAATTAATGGCAATGTCTCTGTGGAGCAGGCATGCAGAATGGGGCAACATCATATAAGCCTGCTTACCAGGAGCAAACTATTATACTGGAGCAGTGCTAGGATGCATCACAGAATTAGTATCTCTGTCTTGTAGTGGGACAGGAACAGTGAGATGCATCTGGCACCTCTAGAGTCTGTCTAGGCCAGGGCTGCATGCACCATGAGAGCCTGCAAACACCTTCCTTTTCAACAGAACTAGGAGCCTGAGAGTTGTTGTCCCCTAAACTATCGAGGGCTGTTCCCTCCCATCAGAATTGCAAGAGAAAGGCTGCACCTTGTGCCTCCACACCTGAGGATGCTGCTTCAGGAAATGGTCTCAATTCTGATGGCTCTGGGAAAGACACTGAGGCTGTGTCTCTATGTAGTGTTTTTGCTTTTGCTCATAATTTGCTATAGGAATTTGCAACTCCCCTCAATCCCACTCTGTCTTTGAAATCTTCAGGACTTCTCATATCAGAATATCAGATCAGATATCTCTGGATCCAAGAGTTTGGTGGGTTTTTTTTTCACATTGCAGCTCAGTCAAGCCATCAGCCCATGTGAAAGTAACAAGTGCTCACTTCTGTCTAAAGATCTTCTTGCAAGCTGAATTCAGATAGATGTAGTTTACAGCTTAGAAGCACGTGCAATTTGCTTTCAAAATCTTTGTGAAACTCAGACTGGATTCACTGTTACAATTCTGTTCTGGCTGGTAGAGCTACCCCATCAAATTCACACACTTCCTCAGACACCTGAAAGAACTGAGAAGCACTGATGGGTTTTGCCCCAGTGATCAGTATTACTTGGGGAAAAACAAACCCAAGATGATGCTATTCACTGAAGTACTCTATACTGCCCATTTTGGGCAGTGGCTTACCTGTCTTGCATGAATGTCTGTTGGGAGATTGTTCTTGGTTAGTGCCTGAAGCATAGCTGAGTTGCTTCTCCCTTCTTAAGGCTCCCAGAAAAACGCATAGAGAATTTTGAGTGTTTAGTGCCTCTAAACAACACCTGCCACTTTCTGGATCTGTGCAGATAGGTGTGGGGTTTTTGTTTGTTTTAGACGTTCTATCAGGATCTCTCATGAGAAGTAGAGTGAACAAATATCCAAGCTGAAACAGACTTCCATAATGGTATTTTCTTTCTTTTCCTCCCCCAGCCCAAGGGATGAGGTTGAAGAAAAGCACAAGAGCTCTTCCTATCATCGACACAGTTACCATCTGCTGCAGCATGACAGCCAGGATGCTAGTGCAGAACAAAGGTACCAGAGTGCTCAGCCCCCTCTCTCGCCCCGCATGGACTCAGTTCAGGCTGCATTCGTGCTTCTGTCCCCAGCAAGCCTTCACGTGTGGGGTGAATGTCTTTGCTTTGTCTCCTGACTTAATGTGCATATGCAGTCCAGCTTCCACAATGTTCTGATGACTTCAGCTGATCACGAGATGAGCCTCTGGGCATTGTCCAATTTATTCTCTGTAGGGAAAGGTTTGACTGGACTGCTCCTAAGAGCATGGTCCAAGCTTGGTTTAATTACCAGTGAAAACCTATTAAGGGATCAGTTTCCAGATACTGTGCCTTAGATAAGGTAGCAAGGGTATCTCAGGAGTTAGTTTCTTGCTTTTGACCTATTTGCTCCCTCAGGAGCCACCCTAAAGCTCTGTGGGCACATTCTGTGCACCTGGCAAGCTCAGCCCTGTTTGACAGCTGAAGGTTCATTCATAATCCACACTTAAATTCAGACTGAAACGTGCAGCCTGTATTGTGTGGCTGGTCAGTAACAGAAACACTCCAAAGTACTGAGGATCACATACTTCCTAAGCTGATTCTCCTCTGTTCCCGCAATACTTGCTGCGTTAAGTGTTTTCTGTCTGTAAAGCTGTTAAGGACATGCTGTGCTTGGGTTCCCTGCTGGGTCAGTGTCACATCTGAGGGCTTATATGCTAGTGTGTATATGCAGCAAGAACAGGCATCATTCTGCCACACTGCCTGAACCACAGTTGTCCCTAATGCAGAGACCCTTCAAGTCTTGTTATGCAGCGCTCGAGCTCAACCTGAGCATACCTGGATCAAAATGGAGCAGCATGTGCTGAGCTCTGTAGAGGTGTCTCTGTTAAAGATCAACGTGGCAGGTGTCCCTAGCTGCACGACTCTGGCCATGTGTGGATGAAGAGCAGAGTGTGAATCCCCTCCCCTTAGTGAAGGCTAATGCTGTCCAGTATTGCAAGTGATGTCCTCTCCCCTGCTGTTCCTTCATAGTGACCATGATGATGAAGTTGCAAGCTTGGCTTCTACATCAGGTGGATTTGGTGCCAAAGCATCTACGCAGAGGCTGCCTGTGAAGGACTGGAAAGCCAAGGCATCCCCCCGGGCTTCCCCAAAGCTAAAGCGGAAGGGCAAGAAAGATGACGGGTATGCTGGGCTTGCCAGAATACAGGTGGCTGTGGGACCAGCTGTGCCGGGCCACAGTCTGGTATAGCCATTCACAGTGAGACTAGGGTCTGAGGCTGGGCAGTGGCCAAGTGCTCCCAGCCCTCACCCTGTTTTGCAAATGGCAGTAACCCCGCAGAAAGTGTTGCTGGTTACTCAGGCACTGACTGCCACTCAGGGGTGTGGGAGTAGGTTCTGCACTACCTTTCCAGCTGGGACTCAAAATCCAGAATATAGCCTGGGCTTCAGAAGAACGTGTGGGAGGTAAATTGCACATTGTGGGGGGACACTGGATCCATTTCCTGGTTTCAGTGAAGGCTTCATTGGAACTGTGACACTGTGAGTGTAGCTTAATGTGGCCTCCACTTCTGGTTGGCTTTTGAATGCTTGCACAGTGCCCTTGTTCAACAATATCTTTCATTTGTTACCTGCTTGCTGCTTTTGTGTGTTTCTAAACGTGCCCGTATGAATGTCTTGTAAGTGAAAATTGATGACTGGAAAGGTCTGCCCATGGCAAATTAGATCAGCCTATCTGCATTAACGTGAGGAGAGCAGCACAGCTTCTGCATGGGGCTCTCTCCTTTTCTTGTGTTCCCATAGCTCTGTGATTTGGATCTCTGGCTGTGCAGATTACAACAAAGATGAGCTATGGCATTAAGTTTCTGGCTGTGGTCCTGTACTGTGACACCCAGAAGCTCTTAGCCTCAGAAATGCCTTTCATTTTTCCTGCCTTAGTCCTTTTAAAGTTGCTGAATGGATGCTGTCTGGGAATAACAAATGCTTTCTTTCCTTCTGGTAGTGTTTGAATATTCATAGATTTGTGACTTTGATGGAGACATGCAATATTAGTGCATCAGTTTGGTGTTATTTTCTATTCTGCTGTATGTGCTGGAGTGCATCACTAGTTTCTTCACCTTGAGAGCTGGAATCGTTCCAGATGATTTGAAGCTCATTAATTCTATATTTAACAAATGGCTACTTGGTTTTTCTTTGTAAAATATCAGGAGACCTTCAAAAGCTGTTTGGCAAAGCCTTCCCTGACTTTGAATTTGGACAAAACTGAACAATCAGTGTGCGTTGTTCTTTGTAACAGTCCTCATTAAGACTTGGTTCAAATTTTCTCCCTGCAAAGGGATCAGTCTGTAAGGAACTTCAGGGCCTGTGGATGGTGCAAATGATGGAGTCAGTGCTGTAAGGACTGGGATTTCATCACCTTCCCATTGCTCTTTGTGTTATACTAGGCAAAACGGAAGTATGAGCTGGAGTGTAAAATCTAAAGCAACTGTAAAATGTGTCATCTGTTTTGGCAGAAGGCTTGGATAATAAGAGTAGTTAATGGACATAATTGGATTACTACTCTTTCTCTTTTCATTTCCAGGGATGTGAACCAGTCGCCAAGATCGTCTAATAACCAGGTGAGTCAGAGTTGCTCTGCAGTCCATCCCAAGGGCATGATGCTTCAGCTCTATTTACTGTCTTACTAAAGACCTGAGAGAAGGTTCATCCCAGTTCCTTGAAGTACTGTAGGCCCCTGCTGTGCCCAAGCAGGCTGAGATGGGGCTGCGCTTGGACTTGGCATTGCGCTGTTCTCTGACTTGCACAGAGAGAAGGAGCTACTCCAAACTGATGGCTTCCTTCTCACCTTTGCATATCAATGTGTATTTCTGTGTTCTCACAAACTCTATATCATCTAAGATGCTACCACTCATTTCCTCCCCTGCTGAGCCAACTCACATGCATGAGCAGCAGGATAAGCTGTTCCCAGCAAAGAGTCACAGTGGGACTGGCCTGTTGGAATTTCTTATCCCTGTTGATAGTACCTTCATATCTGGCAGAAAATGCTCTCAGCTGAGTTGTGTACACTTTTTAAACTGCCCATAATCTGTATTCCTCCTTTAGATATTTTGAGCAGGTCAAGAGATAATGAACTATAGATGTATATTTCTCCAGTTGTTCAGTTATTCGTAAGTAAGTGAAAGAGCTGAAAAAGTGCTCTGGGAACCTCCTTCTTACTCTACTGATTGCACAGCTCTTTTCATAAGCGTTTGAGGTCATTATTTACATTCAGAGGTGTAAACACTCTGAGTAACTGGCCAAAAGTGAATAGGATCTGTTTTCTTCTGTTTTCTTTTAGATGCCAGAGCTTTGAAGAGAGTCTTGAATCTAAACACTTGAGGATATTCTAAGCAACCATTTATGAATTCCATGTGGGAACTTCATATACTTTTATCAGTTTATTTCTTGGGACAAAAGTCTTAGAAATAGGCATTGAGCTGGCCCTGTTTTTCTGCTTTGCATGTTATGCTTCAGTCCTAGGCACAGGTGTTGATGTAATACCTAATAGCAAGCTTGACTGACCTCTGATCCTGTTAGAAATGAATGTTTGTCCTCTCCACGCATAGGTGACACCAGAGTTCCAGGATGAGCTGATGTGCATATTGAGGAGCCAACAGCGGGAGCTCTCTGAGCTGCGTCAGAACCAGATGGAGCTGCTACAGAGACTCACGGATCACCTTGATGCCATTCAGAGTTCCCTTATGGGTCACATGGAGAGGGTGATTGACTCCCAGCAGGAGCAGGAGCGTATCCTTGTTTGCAAATGCTGTGTGGCAGTTAAGGAGGGGAAGGTTGCAAGGCAGACTAGAGACATGAGGAAAGCTAAGAAAGTTCAAGGATCTTGGTAGTGTGGGCTGTAGGTGCAGTAGAATTGCCTGGCTGCAGTATAACTAGTTCAGTTCCTCTCAGTCCCTTTCTGAGGGCAAGAAACTCAGAAATAGGATGGAGAAGAACTGATACTTTCTCTGTGCCACTGAATCTTCTAGTTACCCATTAAGACCATAAGTGCTGCAATGCTGGAGTAGACTAGAGGTGCACCTAATGCATTATCCTACGTCAGGCAGTGGCCAGTTGCACAGGAGTAATTATAGGATGATCCTTTCCTCCTTAAGGCAAGTCAGTACTTGCACCAGAAATCATATCTGACTGCCATACTGCATAGCTGAATATAGAATTATCTTGTCTCTACCCATATATACATCTGGTGGTCCACAGGTCCCTTATGCGTTGTCTGAAAAGTACTTTCCTGTGGTATTTTCAGACTTGGTATCCAATTATTTTTATTGTAGTGTGAGTAGTCAGTTCCTGCACATCTTTTGCTGCACTGAATTTGGTCATGTTCCCCAAACTGAGCAGCTCTAGCCTGGTTTCATGTCTGAAACCACTCTTAACTTCTATGATATGACAAGGATTTCTGTTTTCTCTATTAATTAGTCTTGGATTTTCCTTTTTGACCATCAGACTGATATTTTCAAAGATAATTCAGATAACTTTCTACTGAAGTTCACAGTCTAGAGCTATACTGCAATATTAGAATATTTTTTACCTATCTGCATAACTTCATATCTGCACTGAATTTTGTCAGCAGCTGAATTGTCCTTTCACTGTTTGTTTTGTTGGGTGTTTTTTGTTTGTTTCTGGTTTTGTTTTTTAAGATGCACATGCATCTCAGTGTGTTGGTTTCTTCAGAGAACTTGGTTGCTTCATGAGGTATGACTAGCTTTTATTAAGCCTGGGTTTGCTCCCATGCACTGTATCACTTATGTCCACCAATTCCATCCTGTAGAAACTACCAATCTGCTTTTTATGGATATTGGGCTTCTTAGTTTCTGTAGTGGTTTTGGCTGGGATGGAGTTAATTTTCTTCATAGCAGCTGGTATGGTGGTATGTTTTGGATTTGTGACCAAAACAATGTTGATAACACACTGATGTTTTTGCTACTGCTAAACCCTGTCAAGGCTGCCTCTTGTTTCTCATAATGCTCCACCAGTGAGCAGGCTGGGGGTGGACAAGAAGTAGGGAGGGGACACAGCTGGGACAGCTGACCCCAGCTGACCAAAGGGATGTCCCATACCGTATGACGTTGTGCTCAGAGGAAAAGCTGGGGGAAAGGAGGAGGAAGAGGGGACATTCAGAATGATGACGTTCATCTTCCCAAGTCCTTGTTACACGTGACGGAGCCCCGCTTTCCTGAGGATTGCTGAACACCTGCCTGCCAATGGGAAGCAGTAAATTAATTCCTTGTTTTGCTTGGCTCGCATGTGCAGCTTTTGCATTACCTGTCAAACTGTCTTTATCTCAACCTGTGAGCTTTCTCACTTCTACCTTTCCTGTTTTCTCCCCCATCCTGATGCAGAGTGAGTGAGCAGCTGTGTGGGGCTGAGCTGCCTACAGGGGCAGCCAAGTTAACCCACAATACATAGGGAGTGCTGGTGTTGAGCTTCTTTTAGCTGTTTGGCTTTTCTTCCACACCTTCCAGAGCTCTTCTCTCACGCTGATCCTTTGTTTAAGAGCACCCTGTTGTTTACAGGAGCACATCAGCCATGTTATTAGACCCCTCTTTCACCAGAGCTGCAGATTTGCTCTCACTGAGTCTCTGAAAGCAAGGGTAGTACCCATCTTTGTGGACAGAAGTGTTGAGGGTAATGAGGAAATCTGTTGTTCATGCTCCTTAACATGCATTCTCATCAGAGAGAAGACTAGACCGAGCGCTGACGGAAGGACAGCAGCGCAATGGGCAGCTCCAGGAGCATCTGACTCAGCAGCTCTCTCAGTCCCTTTCTACTGCTGTGTGTAACCGTCTGGAGAGGACCATTCGTGAGGAGATGAAGAAGACCGTACCCCAGTGTGAGTGTTGCTGCCTAGGTTTTGAAGGTGGATCCCTGCAGTTAGCCCCATAGGGATTGAAAGCATGCTGCGTAAAAGTGCTGGCACTATATGAAGTAGGAGTTAAGTTATGTGAAGACTAGTCATTGCACTTTAAACTGGTGCAGGCCCCACTGTAATCTGAGAAGAGGAGTTGTGGTTTGGAAGGAGTATGAGGCTCCCAGAGGGGATGCCTTTCCAGAGAGCATGGTCAGACCTTCCATTATAATCCATAAAGTTTCTGGAGTCTGTTTGGTGGAGGAAGGCAAAAGAGGCTAGTGAGTTTGGAAATGCTGAGACTTGACTAGAGGAAGCTTAAACTTGTCTTTGCCCTTCCTTGATGCACTTATGCCATCCATGTAAGGAAATGTTCAAAGAAACGCTGGCGGGAAACCCTTCTGCAGCCATTAGTGTCCACTACTCTGCTTGAAGCAGGGCTACACACTATTCTAGATCTGCTGTGACTTTGTCGGGGGAAGTCTTGAAAACCTTCAAGGCTGGAGATTCAACAGCCTCTCTGGTGACTTCCAGAGCTGTGCCACCTTCCTAGCAAAAAGTTTCTCCTAATGTCCAACCCCATCATTGCTAGGGCTTGTTATCATTGCCCCTCACTGTGTCGTATCCAAGAAGAGTTTGACTCCGTTTTCTTTTTCGAGTTTTGAAGTGTGACTCTAGGCTTAAAGCTGCAACTTTGACGTGTTTGTGTTATGCCTAGGCGTTTCCAAGAGCATGGACCCTATCACTGGCCAGCTAAGTAACACTGTTGCCACCAAGCTCACTGCTGTTGAGGGGACATTGAAAGAGAGTATTACCAAGCTAGTGAAATCAAAGGTAAGGAAAACCAGACTGTAGCTTCTTTTGGGGACATTGAGTTGTCACCTGCCTGGGTAGTGACTCCTCATACCTCTTCCCCTCACCTATATCTCCAGGTAAGGTCAGTTTAGCTGCCAGTGGTCAAAGCTCTTTCCTGGTCTCATCCAGAGAGTGAGCTGCTTGTGTACTCCCCTGCCCACTTTGCCTCATTAGCCCTTTCTTTCATTTACCAAGTTGTTCATTTTCTATTAAAGCAGAGAATTCTCACTACAGCGGTGCTTTTAGGCCCATCTCAATCAGCCAAGTGGTGAAAGCCAGTCAAAACTGGCTCTTCTGCTCTCTGCTCTGTTCTTCATTTCTACATTATTTAGGGAGTAGAAGCTTGCTACTTAGCTTGGCAGGGAGTGGTAGATTGTGGGAGGGAAGCAGGGGAAGGAGAAAGGAGCCATGCCTGACTGTGCCACCTTCCCTTGCTCTACAGCTGCACTACAGGGAAATCGTGATGTTCTTGGGCAGCCCCTCAGCAAGTGGATGCTTTGCCTGCTGTAGTCATGGTGCAGCCTGGTCAGTGGAAAGAGCTGAGGGAATACACGCTTCTGACACTGGGCTGTCCTTATCTCGTGTGGGTGTGTTGCAGGGACCTACAGGGTTTGTTCATGTCTTTGTTCTGCAGCAGGCTGTTTTTAATTTTCTGGAATCTCTTCCGTGTGTGCTTGTAAGAACCTTACAGATACCATCGTGAGGGCAACGGCCGATACCTTGCAGGGGCCAATCCAGTCAGCTTACAGGGAAGCATTTCAGAGCGTTGTGTTGCCAGCCTTCGAGAAAAGCTGCCAGTCCATGTTCCAGCAAATCAATGACACCTTCAAGCAGGGCACACAGGAATGTGAGTAGGTTTTCTTCTCTTGAGTTTTCTCTGCATAGCTTATTTGCGTTAGTGTCTGACAACAAGTTGGCCTTATGTCTTTGCCTTTCAGAGTGTCACTAGTAACTGTTTAACCTCTTAGCCCATCTGCGTGCTCCACTTCACACTTGGGAAATGGAAAGAGAAGTGAGGAGGGTTTTGTGGGTGGTGCTATAAGAAGAGAGATTCACCTCTGGTCTTTGTAGCCCATGCAGCAAAACACTTGGCCTCATTCTGTGAATCTGTGACTTCATCTATTGAGTACTAAAGCCCAGCTGCAGGATTACCCTATCCTGACATCAGGAAGATGACGGATGGAGAGGGTAGCAGGTCTGCAGCTAGGTCCTCATCTCAGAGGTGTAATAGATTGGGGAAGATTTAGAGAAGGGTATGGGGATGATCAGTGGCTGAACAGAGTGTAGGCATGGTCAGGCTGGAAAAAAATAAAAGTATGCCCTTAAGTAAGGAAAATTGTACACTGACGCACTGGAGATCTTTCCTGTTTGCAGGCTTGGGATCCAGTTCCTTGGCCTTCTGGGAGGCCAGGCAGCTATTATGCTGTAGAGCTGGTTCCTGAGGGGGCCTGAAGTTGGCTAGTGCTAGCACAGCAACTTCTGTTGTCCACAGATCTGCAGAGTGTCTCCAGCTACTGTTTATTCTGCACCCATCCTCTTCCTCACAAGTCTCCCACAAGTACATAGAGCTTACATTCTTCTCCCTTTTGATCAGACCAGTTCATAAAATATTTTAAAATACAGCTTTTTGATCTCTGCAGATGTGATTTTTTTTTTTTGTCAGAAATGTTCCTCCTCTTTCTTCATTGGCATTGAACTCTGCCACTAATGCAGATCACAACTCATGCTCTGTATGAAGTAAAATACCCTCACTCCCACCTTCAGCTTTCCCTGAACAAACAGTGCCTGTAAAGGTCTGTTGCAAGAGAACTCATGGCTTTGTTGCTGTATCATGTAATCCTGCATGGTGGGGAGGCTGGAAGCAGGGTTTCTAGGTTAGTGTAATGCAGCCCCAAACAAGGCTTGTGCATTCTCCCCTCTCTCCTGTGCTCGTGCACTCACTCAGTAATTGTTTCTGCTGGGGAATGTGTAGAGTCTGGCAGCTGGATTTCTGCCCTGACCATCACCACAGGTACCGATGGCACAAACATTCTTCCTCTCTGCTTGTTGCAGATATCCAGCAGCTTGAGACTCACCTGAAGAACAAGAAGGTACGAGAACAGGAGGCCCGGGACCCGCTGCTGAATCAGCTTCGACAGCTCATCAGCACCTTCCAGAGCACCACCGAGCAGCTGGCTTCCACTGTCGCAGCCAGCGTCCATGCTGAGGTGCAGCATCAGCTGCATATTATTGTGGGCAAGTAAGTTGGCAGCTGGGCTTGTGGAGAGAGATGTCAGTGAGAGGTACACATGTGTGTAACAAAAACCTCTCCCTGCTAGCTGTGGAACAAGCCATTTGCTACTGTAGGACTGCTGGTTGGCTCTGTGCACAGTATGACAAAGCATGTGGGCTGTTGTAACTGTTGCCCTGTAGGGCACAAAACAAAGACCACAGGTTTCTAACGACTAACTGTATCACTGCTGCATCTGGGAGCCCAGGGCCTGCTTTTCACAGGGTCCCATGTGCATGGTGGAGGACAGGAGGACCTAAGGCAGCCCAAAAGTACACTCAATTCTGACTAGCCTTCCTGTTCTGAAATGTTCTTCTGGTCTTTTGAAGGATTTTCATCTTAACTCTGTGTCCTCAGGCATACCAACAGTTTCTGCATGCTACTCTGTCCTCCCAGCTGCCCTGCAGCAATTTGTGCTTGGCCATCCTAGTTGCAATATGTGATCCTGGTGGTGCCTTTAGCACATTCATGCCTTGAAGCTGGTGGCGGGTTGCCAGGCATTAAGACTGGCCAGTGGTCACCTGCAGGGCAGAATGCCCCTGTCTATTTTAAGCAACTAGAACATATGTCAGAGCGCATTCGGGTCTTTGCAGACCAGACTTGTCAGGAAGGCTACCAGACTAAATTCTGATTTTGTTACATGGGCTGTCCTTGCTCCCAGGGAAGTCCTGCTATTCTACCTGTGGTAGAGCAGGTTTGATGCTTGAGGGGAGAATCCACCCCTTGGGGGTAAAGCGGAGCCTGTGCTGTGAACTGGTCTTCTGTGGACAAGTCCCAGGCTCAGTGAAGGTGTGTTCCCATTCTAAAGGTGACATCTGCAGGCTGGGAAACTGCATCTAACAGATCGGATGTAGAAAGCTGGGCCCATTTGGGGATGAACCTACAGCTTAGCAGCCTTGCTTGTAAGCCAGAGACATTAAAGATTTAAAACGCTATATAATGAGAGACTTAGTTCCCTGAAACATCACTTTGCCACACAGAATCCCAGCATCTTCTCCATGCACCCTGGGACATTGTGTTGTTGACCACAGAGCTACCTTGCGCAGCATGTTTCCGATGTCTGTGCCTCAGAGCAATTTGTATTAACCCTTTGGGAGTCATGCTACAATAAGCAAGCAAGGCTCTGCTTGCTCTCTAGCACAAGCTTTATGCAATGGAGTCCCTCAGCTCTTCATTTTCAGAGATGCCTGTTTGTTTTTTGTTTTGGGGCTTTTTTTTTAGCATGCAGGAGTCTATTTTGGCCCAGGTGCAGAGAGTCATTAAAGGCGAAGTGAGCCTGGCTATGAAGGAGCAGCAAGCAGCTGTCACCTCGAGTATTGTCCAGGCAATGCGCTCGGCGGCTGGGACTCCAATCCCCTCTGCTCACTTGGATTTCCAGTCTCAGCAAACTCACATCCTTCAGCTACTCCAGCAGGGACACCTCAACCAAGCTTTCCAGCAGGTACCTAGGCTTCCTGGCAGTGGGCATTGCTGCTTGTTGGGGGATGCAGTGGGGGGAAAAAGGGCTCCCTGAGGTCAGGACATAATCCCACAACAACTTATACAGGAGTTGACTGAAAAGACCTGTGGCAGCAGACTGCTTGAGGGGTGCAGTTGTGCTCTCAAGCAGGTTTGGCCAGAGCAGTGCAAGTTCCATGGTTTGATGGCAGTTAAGTTCCTTCTTCCGTGCCCATGCCCTGTCAGGACAGTGTCAGCGCTCCAGTAAGCCACAGTGTTTTGCCATCAGCAGTGGCACGTGGTGCACCCCTGAAGAGCAACAGCTTCATAAGCCTCTCCAGGCAGATCTACCAGGTGGGGCCTGACCTTGCCTTTGCCTTTGTATATGTAGGCAGATCTGTTTGAGCTGCTGCAGGCTAACTGCTCTGGGAATAATAGCAATGCCGTGCTGATGGGCTGGCAGGGGATGCAAACATGGTCCTGCTCCATGCTGCTAACTGTAACTTGCTCCCCTCTGTCCGGTTGTGGTCTGTTTTGCTTGGAACAGACACGGATGTCGTCTGAGTACAGACCGAAAGCCTGAACGTGGTCCTGCTTACATGTACAGCAGGGTTTGCAGAGAATTCCACTCTCAGAGGAGGCTGGCAAGCCATTGAGCTGCTCCAAGGCAGAGGGCTGCCTTGTGCTCTGTCCTGTGTCCCTCACCTGCCTGTTGTTTCCTCTGGATTTCTAGCTGTGTCTTCTTTGCAGGCTCTTACAGCAGCTGATCTCAACCTGGTTCTCTATGTCTGTGAGACTGTGGATACTCAGCAAGTATTTGGACAGCATCCGTGCCCGCTGTCCCAGCCAGTGCTGCTCTCTCTCATTCAGCAGCTCTCCTCGGATTTGGGTACTCGTACAGAACTGAAGCTGAAGTGAGTAAGATCAGAGCACCAGATCTGAACCTATGCAGACCTGTTTCTGGCTCTGGCTTTAAATTCACTGCCTGGAAGGTGGTGCTTTGACAAAGGTTGGAGCCTCTGTAGCCTGTTCCTGGGATGTGAACAGCTGGTAGTAACTTGGAAAAAGATGTAGGCATTGCCGTGGAAAGCTTTGCTGCCCAGAGGTAGTAGCAGGAGGGATACCAAGCTGTAGGTGCTGTTACCTCCTGGATTGTAGTCTGTAAATATTTGCTGTCTGTGCAGTGATCTCCTTTAACCAAGGAACAATTCCCCTGTGGAGGGAAAAGGAGGGATAGTTCTATGTTTCCTGGATAGCTCAATATCCAGAGCAACTTTGCTCTGTCCTCAATTCTTAACCCATTGCTGGACTTTCTGTTGGCAGTTTCTCATCGTGACTGCCAGACAGGTTCAGTGGGAGGTGGCAGCAGGAGCTACTGGAAGTAATGTCTGTTAGATGTTCTAAGCAAAGCTCATGTGACAAAATAGTGACTGTGCTGATACTTGCCATGAACATTTTGAGTGAGTCAAAACCCTGTTACCTGCCCTAAAAAACTAACCCGATAAGGTACCTGCAGGTTTTGGCCATGGCTTGTATGGAAAATGGCTTAAATGGAGTTTTTAACTCAAGTTAACAATAGGGATAAAGCAAGCTAGGAAAACTGAAAAAGAGCTTAAAGTTACAGATGAGCTGGTAATCAGAGTTAAAGTTGCTGCTGTTAAGTTCAGGCTAGTCTGTTAAAACCTTTTCCAGTGACCACATTGCCTTACTCTCAGGCTGTGGTTTGAAAGTTTATGGCTCATCTGAATTTCAGAATGGCTTGTTGGTAAAATTCTTGCTCTTGCCCCAACCCTTCCTGGACAGACATATTGAAAGAAGACCTTAAATATATCCCTACATGAAATCAGCCTCACTGCTGAGGATTTTTACTGTCTAGTAAGTGACTAATTCTGCTTATGCTAAAAAGGCATCAAAGAAAATATCTACAGAGCTGTGACCAAGCATGGCCTGTGGCCAAGTGCCACCTGCAGCACTGCAGGGAGTTCTAGCTTGCTGTTGTGCCTGCTTTGGTTCAGGCAGCCAGGTTGTGTTGCACATACTGCACACTGGAAGCTGTAGGCTGCCCTTACATGTTGAAGAAGGGATAGGTGGACTCTGCTGTGAGTCAGTAACATTTATGTTCTGACGGCTGAACATACCGCACTGAGTTTGGGTGGGTGGGGGGGAGCAGCATTGCTCATCTTCAGTGCTAAAATGAACTGAATCAGATTGGAATCGGATGTCGAGTTTGGTTCTAACTCTGGTCTATCCCCTTCAGTTACTTGGAGGAAGCGGTGATGCACCTGGACCACAGTGACCCCATCACCCGAGACCACATGGGGTCAGTCATGAATCAGGTGCGGCAGAAGCTCTTCCAGTTCCTCCAGGTGGAACCCCACAACACGCTGAGCAAGCCTGCTCGTCGCCTCATGATCATGCTCCAGGGCCTGGTCACCCCTGGCATGACCTAGGAGGACCTGGCTACCTTGTGGGCTGCTCCATGGAAGCCCACCCAGCAGATCCAGTAGTTACTAACCACGTATGGCTTGTGTTAAGAGCTCTTGCCAGGAAATCTATCAACATGTGTGTGATGTCTCTAAGGCAAATGCCTTCTATGTATAGTCCCAAATAGTCACTGAACGCTCACTTGGCTTATTTTTCCTAAATAGGAATTTTTCCTAGCCTCTTTTTGAGAGAGTTAAGTCTCTTCACCTGCCCATCCGTCCCTGAGGCCTGGCTGGCAGACCAAGTTGCATTCAGCAGAAGCCAGTGGATTTCTTACCCCTTTAGTTTGGAGTCTGCTGCCATGAGCAGAGAAGGGAGGTTTGTGCTGAGCCCCAAGCAAGGGGGTTGCAGGGCACATGTGCTCCTTGTTGACCAGAAACTAGTACTGGTATCTTAGTCAAGGACTCAAACTCCTCCCTGCTGGGGTGAGTAGCTGGGAGGATATCCGCTGAGCAGGAAGGGGGGTTTATTTAACTCCAGATGCCCACTGCCCCTGTAGTGGGGTGCCCAGCCCATCCTAGGTGGTGCAGGCAGATTTGGGCAGGGGGACTGTGCGTGCATGCCTCTGGAGTGACCTGAGGAGGTGCTCTGGGTCGGGATGGTCAGGCAGCGGCAAGCTGCGTGAGCCCTTGGGGGCCATCACTTCTGTTGTGTATCAGAGCATGTTCATGGTTCAGACATTAGTTTTCATTTTACACCAGGGTTTTTCTTTTTATCTAAATTTTGAATTTTTTTTTGAAATAACATTAAGAACAATTCAATAAACAACTTTTTGAGAAAAAACGAAAGTGGGGACCTGCTTCTCTTATGCTGTGGAGGAAAGGCTGCGTGGCCTTTGGAACCAGTCCTGAGCCATGTAAAATGATCTCCAGGTGGGAGCCCAGGTGAGGGGCTGGGATCCCCTTTCTTTTCCCAGGTCTCCCCTCCAGCCTCTGCTTGAGTTTTCCCGGGCAAGTCCAGCTGGTGCCATCTGTCTTTCCTTCCCGGGAGAGAGCCGGGAGGTTGTGTTATGGCCGGTGGTGCTCAGCTGGCCGCGGGAAGGAGACGCTAATTCCCCTTTTCACAGCAAAACCGTCTCCTGCTCCTCTTCCCTCCCGGGATTACATTCTCTGGGCTCCAGCTCCGGGGCGCTCCTCCGCTCATCTGCGGGGGCCGGCGGGGAGGGCTCAGCCCGGGGCCGGGCGAGGAGGAGCGGGGGGCGGGGCGGCGGGGCCGGGGATGCCGGTGGCGGCGGAGCGCGGAGCACACGGCGGCGGCGGTGGGGTCCGCACCATGGGCTGCGGCTGCTGGCGGCTGCTGGGGGTCGTGTGCCCGCTGCTCCTCCAGCTCGGTGAGTGCCGCCGGGATGGGGAGGGGCCGAGAACCGGGAGCTGCTCCGTGCCCCGGGCTGCGGAGCTCGCCGGTGGCTGCGGATGGGACATCCCCGGGGTCTCTCCTCGGGGAGGCTGGCGGGTGGGAGCGGGGACCCCTGGCCGTCTCCGGCTTCGTTGCCCCTGCGCCGCCCGTACCGTCTCTAGCTGCGGGGAGCGAGATGCCCGGTTGCCCCCAGGCTCATCGAGCCACCGTGGCTCCATCTGCTGCCGGGCAAGGAGGAAAGCGGCTTCGCGGCACTGCCCGGGGTCCCTCTGCTGAGGCAGGGACAGTCCCCAGGCTCCGGCTCTCCAGCCCGGAGCGGTGCCCTAGGCCAGCCCTGTCGGCCGACCCCGTGCTCCTGCTGGCTTTCCCTGCCTGCCCTCCTACACCCGGGGCTTGGAGGTCATCCTGCCCGCTGGGGAACGGTCATCCGGCAGATCCTGCACCTCATCCCGCCTCCACGCTCTCCCACTCCTCCCAGAACCGAGGGAAGACACCGTCTGGCTCCAGGCACAGCAGTACCCAGCAGCATCCCTGCCCTGGTCTAGTGCTGTGCAGAGCGGGGAGGATGGGGACTACCAAGCCTGGGGTGGTTTTCGGGCTCGGGGGTGGATGATTCAGGCCCTTCCCTAGAAGCATTACAGCTGTGTCCGCATATCGCTTGGAAGCCAGTGATGCTCCGCAGCACCCTGGGAAACTCTCTGTGCGTTTCCCTTGGGGCTCTCTCCCTGCTGGAGCTGGGGGGGGCAGGTTTTTCCCCCATGGTTTTGCAGCGGAATAGCAGAGATTTGCCCTCCTGGTTTCTCCTTCCTCGCCTGCCCTGCTGAGGGAGCTGGGTGGAGGAGAGAGCTTGTGCCAGGCATTAGAGCCCAGGAGGACAAAACCCAGCCTGCAACAGGGACCAGCCCGCCGAGGGAAGGCATCTGCTGGCCCTACCAGCCCTTGTGTCCCTGGCAATGGATCCCACTTTCTCTACCGATACCTGCGATATTTGTGACCCTCATGGCTGGCATCAATCTGAGACTTTCCTCGGTGATGTGCTCGGGGCGTTTCTCATCATGAACACCTGCTGTGCTCCATGACAGGCTGAGGTTTCAGGCTCACCTGCTGTTAGTCTTGGCCACAGACACTTTGCTCAGGGCATTGTTCCAGGGGCACAGGCATGGGGTGCCAGCAGCACGGGCTGTTTTGGCAGCCGCCGGGCAATTTTCAGAGGCTTCTGGGGTCACTTTCCTGCAGGGGAGCCCTCCGGGACTGTCCTCATGCCTTTTTAGCATCCTCAGCTTAGAAACCTCCCAGGTGGACACCCACGGCACTTTGAAAGCACCGCGTCTCCCATGACTTGGCCTGGGGAACCTACATCTGTCTGGCCCTGCCGGACCCCCAGGGCAGAGCCAAGCCGACCGTGCAGCGTTTCCCTGTGACCCAGCCACACACTGGCTCTTTTGGGGCTTCCCCCTGGCTGTGGATGGCACTTGCGGTCATCCCCAACACACTCTGTCACCCATCATCCTGTGGCTGGCACTGGGGCTTGGCCAGTGGTGGTTCACCAGTGGTCCCGGTGGTTCATCCCTTGCAGAGCAGAACAGGGAATTGGGGCTTCCCAGGGTGAAGCAGCCAGAGTTGTACTTGTGCCTCTTCCTTTTGTGCTTTTCCTTCCCTTTCCCCTTTTCCTTCCTCTTTCCCCTTCCCCCTTCATCTTTCCCCTTTTCCTTCCCTCTTCCCCTTTCCCCTTCATCTTTCCCTTTTCCTTTTCCCTTTTTCCTTTCCCTTTCCCCTTCATCTTCCCCTTTTCCTTCCTCTTTCCCCTTCCCCCTTCATCTTCTCCCTTTTCCCTTCCCTTTTCCCCTTTCCCCCTTCCCTTTCCCCTTCATCTTTCCCCTTTCCTCTTCCCCTTTTCCTTCCTCTTTCCCCTTCCCCCTTCATCTTCTCCCTTTTCCCTTCCCTTTTCCCCTTTCCCCCTTCCCTTTCCCCTTCATCTTTCCCCTTTCCTCTTCCCCTTTTCCTTCCTCTTTCCCCTTCCCCTTCCCCCTTCCCCCTATCATGTCCCCCTTTTCCCCTTCCCCTATTCCTTTTCCCTCCCACTGCAGTAAGAGCAGGCACTCCAGCTTGCTAAGCCTTTGCTTTTGTTTGTTTGGGTTTTTTTTCTGTTGTAGTCACAAATTAATCTTTTCTGTTAGGGGATGAAAGCTGGGACAGATGGCTCTGGGAAGAGCCCGGGAGGCCCGAGGCGAAGTGGCCGGCACACCGCTCTTCCCCTGCGGCTAATGGCAGCATCGCTTGTGGGGTCATCACATTGTGCCACGTCGGGCTCCCGGGCCAGGAGCGCAGGTTCACTCCGAGCGCCTGGGGAGAGGATGCCAGGGATCTGGCGGGATACGGAAGGGGGGTGCCAGCCCCTCGCCATGTTTCAGAACCTGGTGTCACCCCCACCTGGTGACACCCTCACGCCATGTGCCCCTGAGCCAGGCGGGTGACAGCCATCAGGGGGTTCTGCGGGGGCTCAGCTCCATCTTCCTCTCCCCTGCAGCCACGAGCCAGGAGCCCGTCAGCATGGCGGGGAAGTGTGACACCATCTACAAGGGCTTCGCTGGCTGCCTCCTCAGCCTGGGGGACAGCATGGCCCAGAGCGTCCGGCAGCAGAGGGAGGAGGGCAGCGAGGAGGCGCAGGAGCTTGACACCATTTGCAAGTGAGTGTCCCCATCCCCGTGGGAGCTGCTGGGACAGCCGGGTGACCTGCCACCTGCGCTGCCCCTGACTCCTGCCCATCTCCCCAGGTCCTGGGACGACTTCCACGCCTGTGCCACCGAGGTGCTGTCAAACTGCCCCGAGGAAGCAGCCGCCATCTGGGAATCGCTGCGCCAGGAGTCCCGCAAGATCCAGTTCCAGGGGAACCTGCAGGAGCTGTGCAGTGCCCGGGGACGCCTGGGCAGTGCCCATGGCTCGCCGGCTGCCGAGACCAACCAGGCCACGCTGCGGGGCTCAGCCACCCCCCCGCATCCCCATCTCCTGGCCCTGCTGGCCCTGCCGCTGCTGATGCCCCGGCTCTAGCCCTGCCCGCCCATGGGGGGTCCGGCCAATGCCCTGGCTTGGTCCCCCAGCACTGGCGGGGCACAGGTGCCCGCAGTCCCCACCGAGCCCACCTCCCTGTCCCCGGGCATCCCTTGGGGGGCACGGTCCTCTCCTGCAGCCCTTCAGATGGATTTATATTTATATTAAAAGACACTTTTACATTTCTCTCGTCTCTCTGCCATGGGATGCCCCTCATGCCCTTCCTAAGCTCTGGGTTTGCTCTGGGGATTGGAGAGGAGACCGTCCCTGCACCAGCCCCCAGGGAGGGTCCCCGGGGGGATCTGTGGTTCTGTCCCCCTGGTGCATCACCCGCAGCCACAGTGGGCAGCCCACGGGACCATGATGGCCCGGGGAGGGCTGTACTGGGGATTCCCACCACCCTGCTGTTCCCCGACAGCTGCTTTTCAGGGCTAGGCATAGAGGATATTCCCTTTAGTGATGGGTCAAATAGTTCCTTTATTTTAAGGGGCATCTTAGGAAAACACCCATAGCTTGTCCTCTGATAGGCAACTCCAGTGGCATCAGACAATTTGCTGAAAGAAATCCCATTTTCCATCCCTTTTATTTTGGTCCTGCTATATTTGGTCCTATTAACGGTCATCAAGGAAATCGGGGTTTGCAGGGAGGAGAAGAGGGTTTTTTCAGCCGAGATGATATAGGTGAAGAAAACCAGGGAACTGAAGCTCTCATCCAGGTCCAAGTGGGACTTGTTGAAGTTAAGCCAAGATGACGTGCTGGAGTTTAACTTGGTTAAACTTGTGTCTGTCAGTGGAAGACGCTGTTATTCCCATCGCTGTTGCTGTTATGCTGCAAACTTCAGATTTTTTTTCCTAGCATACTAAACCCCATCATGGCAAACTAGTTCCCCTAGATGTGGGTTGGCAAAGCGACCTCCCTGCTCTTCAGGGAACAGCCATCTCCCCCCACCTGTCACCAGAAGGGACATTAAAATTGCAAATGGGCTACCCCATCAATTGCACAGATCAATGGCTCCTGGCTGGCCCAGCAGGTAGATCTGACCAGCATGTGGGAAACCATCCCGCTCAGTAAAGGCAACAGCACTCTGACTGTCAAAATCCTCTGGCTGACACAAGTGCCACCACGCCATGGACTATGTGAGGCTCAGTGGCAAGCAGGAGCAATGAGAAAAGCAGCTACATGCTGTGAGTAGTGAGTTGCTGCAGTTTCTTTGATTCCCAGGGTGACTTCAAGGCTGTCCCAAAAACATTCCTGTGGCCAGTCATGGGGCACGGTCATGGTTTTGGTCTGGGGAAGCCTTTGCACGCTGGCCTGTGTCTGAAAGCCTTTAGCATGCGAGTGAGAAGCTCAATTATCACTGTCCTCATTGAGCCAGGGAAAATTATTGCTTGTTTCATTGCAATACCTCTTCCTGCGAGGTCCAGTCACTTAAACGTGTGATCCCTGAATTCTGGGATATCACCCCAGCTGCCCCGGTACCCTGCCAGGATCCAGGGCCAGGAAATGCCACCTGGATTGTTGTGCCGTGGTGCATCCTGGGGGGCTAAGAAGTCGCTGCCGATCCCTCAGCTTTACGGAGGGACCCCATATTTATTTCATGCTATTTCTTTTATTAGCCAACCCGGAGCCGGCTTGTGGGGACACACAAAACGTCGCATGGGGAGGAGCGGGGACGGGCTGCCAGCAGCCATTGCCGGGATACGGCACTGACCCCAGGGCCCAGTGCCCCACAGGACATGGGGCAAAATGCTGTCCTGGCTCTCCTTGGCCGGCAGCTGCCACTCCCCGTGTTTAACGCTGGCGCCGGGGGGATAATCTGTCGATTCTTTCCTTTCCAGTTCCTGACAATCCTGTGTTTAAGGGTGAATTAGTGCTGGATCCCTGCAGGGTGGCTAAGAGGATAAACGCCGGACGGGCGCCGGCGATGCACCGCACAGCGCCTGTCACCCCGCCGGCACCTCCGCGGGACCAGGAGTGGTGGGCTTGCCGCCGCCGGCTTCTCCTCATCATCCTGCAGTGGGGTGGTGAGAGGTGGCCGGGGAGCTGGAGGGCCACTGAAGTGGTGCTCTGCCAGGCCGTCACTGCGGTGGTGACACTGGCATACACCAAACCGCGCCACTTTGATCCAGCCAGGAGCTTGTGGGTGTTTAGGAAGATCTACAAACAGCCACCAAATGTGTTGGCTGTTTAGGAAGATCTACAAACAGCCACCAAATGTGTTGGGTGTTTGATCCTGCATGCAGAAAGATGTGCCGCACACATCTCATGCCCTGGAAGATGTCACCAGATGTGTCCCACACCCTTGGTTATGTCACCACATGTCCTGCACACCAGCATGTCACCACGCATGGCCCACACCCTTGGCTATGCTACCACGTGTGTCCTAAAGCTGGAAGGCGTCCCCATACGTGACACCAGAGTATGTCACCACACAGCCTGCAGGCACTGATGGCTCCAGGGAGCTGGGGCTGGGATTTGGGGATGCTGGGCTAGAATGGGCCTCTGGGTCACTGGGGGTTGGTGACACACCACAGTGCAATGGTCCATAGCAGAGCACTGCCCTAAACCTGCTGTCACCATATCACCCCTAGTCCTCCTTCAAGGAAGCATCCTCAAGGCCAAGAGTGGCAGTGTGACAGCAACGATGGGCATGCTGACCCCCGGGAAAGTTTGCCGGGTGCTCCGAAATTGGGACAAGCAGCCACTGTCCATCCTCCCCTTGGGTTCAAGGGTTTGGGACAGCCCTGTGGCTGTATCCTGCCGTGGGAAGGGACAACATACTCGTTTCTGCCCCCAAAACTAAACAGCTGGTTCTCTGCACGCTGGCCAGCATCTTAAAGCAACTGCCCAGGCTGAAACCCGTGGTTGCTGGATGGGGGGGCGGGGACTGGTGGCCCCCAGCACTGGGCGCCTCTGAGCACCCAGCGTGCTGTGAAAACCCATCGCTGTGGTTATGAAACTCCAGCGACCTACTTTACACTCCCCGCTTTTGTTCTTAATTCCCAGATATGGCTGCTCTCCAGATTTTGCCCATCAAGGCAAATTAATTGGAGTAGATCCTAATTTGCTCTCTGCTATTCTTTGGGCAGAAGATTAAATGCTCTGCAGACATTATCTCCCTCTCTCTTTTCTAAGAGACAAACCTGAATTATTAAAAAAAAGGGGGGGGATAAAGGAAGGCTGAGTTAGGTTGAGTTGATGTTTGAATTCACTTTTTGTAATCACAGAAGGGGCCGGGGAGGCCCCCGTGTCCCTGGGCAGCTGAAACCAGATGGTGACACTATTCTGGGCAGCTGTGTGAGTGGGACGGCACACGTGGCATGGCAACACGAGGGCCAACTTCCTGGCCATGCCGCCCACCACCTCTGCCATGCAATGGTTGAATCCTTTGTTCCTTTGCCCAGGGAAATTCCTCCTGATGAAGATGCTGGTCAGGGAATGACTCCTCGTCTGCAGGGACACACTTAGTTTTCTCCAACAGGATGGGCTGAAGCTGTTCCGGGGCCACCAGCGAAGGTGGGATGGCTCCTTGCCCTCCAACGTTCCCCAGTGCCACCATCCCGGTCCAATGTCCCCATGCAGGAGCACACCCAGGCACCAGCCTTGCCGGTCAGAGCTGCCTCCAGCATCACCAGCACCCCAGCGCACCGGGGGGAGAGGGAGCGTCGAGAGCCGTGCGTACCCTGGAGGACACTATGTCACAGGGCTGGCCGCCATCCGAGCTCGCGCGGGGATTTCTGCCGAGCCAAATGTCCAACTTTCCATAAAGAAATGCCAAAAGGCAACCTCAATCCCCGCAGATCGGACGCAGTGGGAACGGCTGAGCCGGAGTCACCTCTGCCGCTGGGGTCGTGCTCAGCCCCCAGCCTGTGCTCAGCTTTGGGGCTTTTTTTTCTCCAGAGAGGCATATGGAAAGTTGGATTTCTTTTTTAAGCAGCTTTAATTGAACATCCTCCCTCTCCGACCTCTGCTCAGCCTTGCTGGGACAACCTTGAGCTCTGGCCTGGCGTGGCTGCTGAGGCACAGGCTCACTGCCGCATGGGGCTGGGATGCAGCTCAGAGGAAATCCAGGCTTCCTGCTTCACTGCATGTCCATTCAATGGCAGATGAGGGACCCCATTCTCCTCTTCTGGCTTCCTATGGCCTGGCACAGCAGGGAGCCCCGGGCTCCCAGAATTGCCCTGTGCCCTGGACGTGCAGCGATGTCCCAGGCAGCTTGGGGGTGCCGGGGGATGCTGGAGGTGGCGCTGGCCATTTCCATCACTCTGCACCCCCGTGAGACTCTGGATTCAGACAGCAGCGCTGCAGGTGGGGGTTGGATGCAAAGGGAGCTCCAGAGGTCTATTGTCTGAGCTCCTGCTCCAAGCAGGGTTTACCCTGGCGCTGGAGCAGGCTGCTCAAGGCTGTCTCCGGGGGAGCTGTGCATCTCCAAGGGGGGAGGATTCTCCACCTCTCTGGGTAGCTGGCATCACCCCTGTGGTCCCAGATTGCCTTTAGCAGCTTCCACAGGAGAAGCTGTGAGGAAGCCGCTGACAGAAGATGCAAAACCCTAAGGGGAATGCATCCTTGCAGAGGGATGGTGGTTCCCAGGAGGGAGCAGCCAGGCTGCGGGGTCACCTCTGCTGCTGCTTCTTCATAGAGATCCCTTCCTCGATGGGCTGAATCCCTCCCACAGTGCCGGAGGCAGGCTGTGGGTCTTGGGGGGGTAAGAGGTGGCAGGGGATTTCTGAAGGGGCAAGCAAGGAGGAGCAGGGTGAGGCTCCTTTCTTGGGAGAGCAACATCTTGGAAGGGAGGAGGCAGAACCAGGTGAAAGTCAATCAAGAAACAAGAAGATGACAGCCCGTGGACAGCGGGGCAAGAGGCTGCAGAGCCTCCGCAGTGGTCGGGGTTTTGCAGCCTGCAGCCAGTGCCCTCTGTGGCAAGATGCTTACCCTGGTCATAAAACTTCTTGCTGTAGCTGCAGAAATGCCTCTAGATTGAGTAACAAGTTTCAGAGCCCAACTGACACTGGCCCCAAACTCAAAATGGGTGCCCAAACCGGCAGGCAGTGGATCACATAGATGAGAGGACAGTTCCCCAAGATCCCTGCCTGCTCTCAAGCTCCATCACAGGTTTCACACTTCCCCCAGACCTTCTGCAGTGAGCTACAGGTCCTTCTGGCCTCGTCCCTGGGTAGTCTGCAGAGTGGGTATGTTGGCTTCACACGGATGTCTGGTGTGACGTTCTCTTGGCTCCAGTGGGTCTTGGAGCACTACCATGGCATAAATAATACAAGCAAAAGCCGCTCTGATTGAAGTTCTCAGAAGTCCATGCTTCTGGCCCAAGAGTTTGATTCATGTTGGCTCTTTGACAGTTTTGTCCTGACAATTAGCAGTGGTGATGGACCTGTAACTGCCTCATTTGATGTTCTCATGAACCGTCTGGGAAACAAAGCTGTGAAGAAGTGACTAACAGAAGATGCAAAACCCTGAGGGAGAGCCATCCTTGCAGAGCGGTTATCCCTGTCCGAGCAGCTGTGGCCAAGGTGAGGCAGCCTGGTGCTGTACGCCCATCTGTAGCAGCCAAGCTGACAAGGAGAGGCGCACACTTTTTAATTTGCTGGTGGCACCAAGCTGGGATGACCTTGAGAAACAGCCTAAAATAAGGGTATCAGCTTTAATAGGGACACGTGCAAGGTTTTACATCGGGCACAGGCTAAGCCACCTCCCAGGGACAGTGTGGGGGATGTGTGGCTGTGGAAACATCTCCAGAAAGAAAATTGGGAGGTTATAGAGCTGAAAAAGTACCAGCAGCACCATTACTGTGTGGGACAACAAGAACCAGCTAATTTCCCTTGCAGGAAACTGTACAACTCACCAGATCCACCGAGCACAGCCCAAGCAGCCCCTTCTCAGACCTGTGATGCATTTCCGTACCGTCTCTGGAATGACATGGGAAAGAAGCTGATGACAATAGTGTGCATCAGCAGGTATAACTTTTATTACGGTATGACTTACTATGCATTTTAAACACCCAGAGCCCAGGACCGTTAAAATAAAATTTTTAAAAGCATGGTAGGAGTGTGAAAATAGCCCCTCTCCACCCAAACTGTGTCAGGAATGACGCGACAGCAGCCTAGAAAACAAGCCTGACGGTACCTTCCCCAGAGCAAGAAGTGCTGTCAGCATCTCTGCAAGAAGGTGTCATCCCGCGCCCTGCTACTTTCAGGTCATCTAGGGCTGAAACGTGGAGTGTTTGGTTTAAGGAAGGGGAAAGGGTATTAGGAAGAAAGTCCACCAGCAGTTACCAAGCAAGCTTTGTGGGTTTTGTGGCACTTAGTAGCTGGGCAAGAGAAAGGAGGAAGGAATGTGCCTCGTTATTCTGTTGTGCACAAGAGCTAGCCCACAGGGACCTGGTTTTCCCTGCCAAGGAAAAGGGACCGACGCTTCCGGGCGGTTTTCTTGCAAAGGGAGTGTTTTTCCAGAGCTCCGCAGCCCAGCAGGGAGCCCTCGGTGGGAGCAGCTCTCCCAGGCGCTGCTGGGGATCCCTTTGGGCTGGGTTTGGCTCCCAAAAGGAGGTGAGGAGCCATCCTTCCTCAGGCAGCGGGTCACCATGGCCGCCCCTCAGAGGCAGGAGTGTGGGGAGCGGGAACACCATGCCTGTCCAGGGGGCCTCCTGCTTCGCCCGTGGGGCTGGGGGGGGCCTGGGACCCACGGTGCTCAGAGGGGGCCCAGGCCTTGTGGGGCCAAGCAGGGTGCTGCAGCTCATGGGGCTGGGGGGGGTGGTCCTTGGGACCGTGGGGCTGAGGGGGTCCCAGGGCCCTGTGGGGTGAGGGGAGGTCCTGGAGTCCGTGGGGCTGAGGGGGTCCCAGGGCCCTGTGGGGCCGAAGAGGGTCCCGGAGCCTGTGGGGCTGCTGGGGCCCATAGAGCTGAGGGGGGTCCCGGGCCCCGTGGGACTGAGGGGGGTCCGGAGGCGGGGGGGCGGGGGGTGTGTTCCCGGCGGCCCCGGCAGGGGGCGGTAGAGCGCAGGACGGCGGAACAGCGCTCCTTCCCCCCCTCCCCGCCGGGGCCCCGCCCGCCGCCGCCTCCTCCGCCAATCGACGGGCGCCGTGTCCCCGCCCCTTCGGGCGTCCCCGGCGCTCGGGGATGACGTCAGGAGGCGGCGCCGAACCGCGGGCCGGAGCGGGCCGAGGTGAGTGTGGGAGCGGCCGCTGCCCGGGACCGCCCGCTCCGTTCCGCTCCGCCCGGCCCGGCTCGGCAGCTCTGGCTCCGGCCCCGGCCGCCCCTCCCTTCTCCTCCCTGCCGGGGCGCTGGCGGCTCGGCCCCGTGGCGCGGCAGCGGTGCGGCCCGGGAGGCGCGGGCGCGGCGGGCCCCGGCCCCTCAGCCCTGCCCCTGCCCGGAGCGCTGGGCTGCGGGTACGGGCGGGCCGGGGAGGGAGCCCTGACGGCCTCCCGGAGCGTCCCCTCACCGGGACGGGCGCGGTGCTTCCCAGGCCTGGAGCTGAGCCTGCCGCGGGACCAGCTGCCGGCACCGGCCCGGCCCAGCCTTGGGTCCCCTCCCCGGAAAGGATGGGGAAAAAACGGCCTAGTTGGGGCTGAGCGATGAAAAACAACCCGAGTTTTGGAAATGCTGGTTGGTTCGACCGATTCTGGCCTGCCACCGGCTCTGGCACAGCTGCCTGCAGTGCTGCAGCAGCCCAGCCCTGGGTTTCCACACAGAAACCCACTAAAGGCTTACACTGCCAGCCAGGTGACTGGTAATACCAGATTTGTGTCAGGCAGTAAGAGGCACGTTTGAGAGTTATTAGTAAAACTAAAGGTAAGGTGCTTTCAGACATGCTGTGTTGGCATAGGTGTGATTTGAAGGTTGCTGTGTGTGAGCATTTCTTAATGCAGTTAACAGCTAGTATCTTCAAATTTCCTTACTGGTACCTCATAGAAAAATGAAATTAAATAGCTTCAAGTTGTGAGATAATTAATTGGTGGTGGAAGGCCTGCTAGGCCTCAGGTGGGTTATTTGGGTGGCTGACACCCCTTATCCACAGGGAAACCCTCAGGTATTAAACCATTCAGGCCCTGATTATTTTTGGAGAGGTGGAGGAGCTTCTGAATCAGCAAGAGCTGAGGTGTTGCCCTGCTGAGCTGCAGGATGTAACACGTGGGTTGTCCAAGGAGAGAAGTGGGTAGATACTGAAGCATAAACCCCGCGTTCCTCCTCGTTACTTATAACCCCAGCTCAGGTGTTCTGTCCTCTCTCAAATAGTTTGGCACCTGCAGAGTATGTGATTTCCTGCTCAGAGGGGCCTTGTAATGCCTTGTTTCTCTAACATGTTAGTTCCTTCTCCCAAACTGTCGGTGATTATTACACAGGAGCGTTGCCATCTGCTCTGACATGGGGCTAAGCATTTTGTTGCTGGCTGTGGCATGCAGCTCTGGGGTTCTATAGGCTTCACTGAGACCCTTACACGTACGGGGAAGAGCCACTGACATACTGGTGGTTCATGCCTGATCTCAGTTAATAGCGGATTTATATACGATGTTTTCAAGTGTTTGATCCTTCTCATTGGTTTTGTTTATGGGTGGGACATTTTACACAAGTGCTTCTCAGCGTGTGGAATTACTCTGTTTGCAGGTGCTCTCATGCCATTTCTCTGTGAACTTAATATGTGTAAAGGAAGAATAATGCTGGGAAAAACTCTCCACGAGAGGCATTATTCAGGACTAGCTATAGTATTTTACTTGCTTTTTGTCACGGTACTTTAATCTGAATGAACATCCAGTTACAAGATAGCCCTTGGTGAAAGTCGGTTAAGGTTTCTATGAAGTTGTTTTTTATTTCTACTGCTTGCACCTTAGTATAGTCATGTTTATGCATGGTTGGTGTGCTTAACTTTGTGCTACTGCCAGGAGGTATTCCATGAGAAGTTACTTTGATGATGTCTGATTTAAAATTGAGTCTTAACTAAAGCCTTGTTTTCTTTCCAGATTAGATGTAGAGTCTAAACTTCTTCTGGGTGTCTCTCTAAAATCTGTGTTGTTTCTCCACGTAATTCTCCTGATGGAAGACCAGCTGGGGTTCCCTTTCTGCTGTTCATGCTGAATGGTTGCTTGGAGAGGTGGTGAATGAGTGAAGATACGCTTGGTGATGGTAAGGCGTACAATTACATTTCAAAGCTAACAGCTTTTCTGTAGCTGCCTGTGAAGGCTCAGGCACTGTATTGATGGGCTCTGAGCCAAAGAGTAGAAATTTAAAACTGTTGGCTAACTGCCAGAGCACATACAGGCAGTGTCTCCATCTCCTAGCCAGTCATGCTGTTTTAATCAGCCCCTAAAGGCTTGCTGAAGTACCGCTGATTTGGTTCTGCTGGTGTACAGTATGATGAGCAAGACCTCCTTTTGCTCTAGTCTGGAAAAGCTGGTAGAAATACCACTTCCACTGCCTACACCAAGCTCCATATGAAAAACCAGAAGTGCCACTTGGTACCTGAAGATGCAAGAGAAAGCAAAGCTGGGTGAGGATGTTAAAATACGCCAAAGCCCACCTTGATTTCTTAAGGTTTGGAGGGTGAGGGAATTGCTAGCTAGAAGCTGCTCTGGTTAAGTAAGGCCTGCCTTTTTGCAGGGGATGCAGTGAGTTAATTGGTAAAATGCATCCTAAAACCAGTAAGGTATTCCCTGCCTCCTGCACAGTTTAATTGATCCCCAGGAGCAAAGTAGTGAGAGGTTTAAGACACCGGTACAACTTCAATATAAAGAAAATCTTAGGAAGATTTGTTAAGTGAACAAGTTGCTGAGATACTTTGTGGAGTTTCTAGTGAGAAATTTCAAAACTATAAGATTTGGAGTGGCTGCTGCCTTACAAAGTTGAGCAGATTAAACAAAATTAAGGAAAGTGCTCGTCTCTTTCCTTAATTTGATTTTTTATTAAGCAATTGGGGCTGGACGAGGTGACCTCCAGAGGTTCCTTCCAACCTCAGCCATTCTGCAACTCTGTGATTCAGTGCTCAGCTGGGAGCATTAAACAAACTATGTTCAATAAAGAGATACCGTGTGATTTCCACAGACTTCTGTTCTGACCATGACTGTGTTTTTATAGGCACTATCTTCACTAGCTTGTGATGAAAGCAACGAAACGCTGTGCATGCTCTGTAGTATAGTACAGTGAAGATCCCACACTCTTAGTTTGTGGTAGCATGGCTCCATTGAGACGTGAACCACTTGTATTTTTTTTCCTGTTTGAACCTTTGCTACGCTGATTCCTGTCTCTCTGTTTCTTCTCATTATTTCCTAAGGTTCAAATGTGGGCATTGCCCTGGATGTGGTTGCTGCTGATGCTGCCCCGGGAAAATGCCTTGATAGAGAATTAACACCATTCAGTGATGGGCTGTGGGACAAGCAAAGTGCTTCCCGAGCCCCCCAAAGATGTGCAGCTAGACCTGGTTAAAAAAGTCGAACCTTACACAGGCCACAGTGACATATACAAGCATTTCATCAAAGATGACTGTGGGACTGTCATCAAAGCTGGCTCTCCCTCACCTCCGCGTCACACTAGTCCATATCCTGGGAACCACCTCCCTGCCCATGTGGACCAGCCCGAACCCCGCAAGAACAAAGTGGCTAAATACCGTGCCAAATTTGACCCCAGAGTGACAGCCAAGTATGACATTAAAGCCCTGATTGGGAGAGGGAGTTTTAGCCGTGTTGTACGGGTGGAACACAAGGCTACCAAGCAGCCCTATGCAATCAAGATGATAGAGACCAAATACCGTGAGGGAAGGGAAGTGTGTGAGTCGGAGCTTAGTGTGCTACGGCGGGTTCGGCACACCAATATCATCCAGCTTATTGAGGTGTTTGAGACCCAGGACCGTGTGTACATGGTGATGGAATTGGCGACCGGAGGAGAACTGTTTGATCGAATCATTGCTAAAGGTTCCTTCACCGAGAGAGATGCTACGCGTGTGCTGCAGATGGTGTTAGATGGTGTGAAGTACTTGCATACGCTGGGTATCACACACCGGGACTTAAAACCAGAGAATCTGCTGTACTACCATCCAGGAACAGATTCCAAAATCATGATAACGGACTTTGGACTGGCAAGTGCTCGGAAGAAGGGAGATGACTGCCTGATGAAAACCACGTGTGGGACCCCAGAGTACATTGCTCCCGAGATCCTGGTCAGGAAGCCGTACACGAACTCTGTGGACATGTGGGCACTGGGTGTTATCTCGTACATTCTCCTGAGCGGCACTATGCCCTTTGAAGATGACAACCGCACGCGCTTATATCGGCAGATCCTGAAAGGAAAATACAGTTACTCAGGCGAGGTGAGTGTGCTGAGGTTATGGTGTGGGGAAGTCAAACAAGAAGCTCTCCGTAGGTGGCTCTTCGTGATGATGAGAAGCTGGCTGTCGTGTGCAGGGTGATAACATGACCAGGGTTAAAAAAAAATCTGTGATTCTAGCTTTTAAAATCCTTTCCTGTTTTCTGTCTGCTTTCCAAAACTGCTCCCAGTGCAGCATAGTGAGCTCCTTTGAAAAACTGTGTATCTAGAGAAAGAGGAGATCTCTTCCTGTAGAGCAGAACTGGAGGGATTGACAGAACTGGGATGCTTATGGGTTTCTAGCTGGGGAGACCTTAGCTGTGGTAAGCTGCTGTTTGATGCTTCACTGTTGAAACTTGTGCCAGGGTTAGTGTTTGAAATGTACATACCTAGTCTGATCTCTGATACAAATCCAAGTGTAATCTGAAAAATACCTTTGCTGGAAGGTAAGATAATGGCAGACAGAGGGGCACGTGCTTCTTAAATCTATCTGGAGATGTGAGCATTTCTGAAATTGGTCTGCATTGTCTCCTGAGCTTAGTATGTGACAAAGTAGAGGATTAAAGGGTAGTTTTCTTAGATAACTACGAAAAGAGGAAGCTTGGGGGTTAGATTTTAGGCAGAAGATGGGTGCCCTGACCCTCCCAGAGTCCCATCACTCTGCAGAATGGCTGGGTGCCAGGCTGACACAGCTCCTGCTGACTTGCTTCTGGTCCTGGTGGGAGATCTCAGTTACCAGCCAGCTGCCTTACCAGCACAATTGCCAAGTGTAGGCATACCCTCACTAAGAAACACACTTATAGAAAGTGGGGGTATCCAAATTTGCAAGTTGCATTTCTGCCTACATCCCTCACTGAACGCCATGACTTTGTGAGATAAAGCCCACTGGGAAGGTATTAATGAGCAGCTAAGTTTATGATTCTGAACTCATGGTAAAGTAACTGTCAAAAAACCTGAATAAATTAATGATTGTTCTCAAATTTTTAGGTGTGACAGGTGTGTTGGCATTTTAATGATGGATGGAAGGACTCTTAACATTTTAAGTTTTTAAACACATTAAGCTGCTTTAGGATTGTGTTTAAAAATAATAAATCACTCTCTGAAGGACATTCAGAGGTGTCAGTAAGTCTTTTATACTTTAAAGCTGTCAGGCCAGCTTGTGTTAAAAGTTGGAATATCCAAGTTAAATGAAACTGAGGAATATTGGCATTTGCATAGGAAGCCACTGAGGAGAGCCCAGATTTGACACCTTTGTGAATCTTGTGAATTCTTCCTGTGAGCACTCCTCAGAAAGTCCTGATATGCAGAGGAGGCACAAAAGTGAGGAATCATAAACCCCCAAATTTGGCACCTTCTGGGCCTCGTGTATTACTTCCTTCAGAAACTGATTAGTTTCTTGTCAAAAGTATTCTATCACCTTCTTCCTTGAACTCCAAGCTTCAGCTGACTTTGGCAGCCTTTGTTTCTTTTGTTAATTTGCCATGTTAATATGATTTGTTAACCAGCTGTAGAGTTTTAAGAATGCAGTCTGGTTATCCTAATGCAGAAATAGATTAATTACCAGCCGCATGTTAACGTGTGCAGAGTCACACTGAAAGGGAAAGTCCTCGTTAGCTTATAACCAGTGGTAGTAGATATGTTAGAAGTGTTTTTTCTCATGTCAAAAGGCCAGTTCACTGATGTTTGTTGCATAGCAGAAGGCTGTCATGTCCCAATTTCTCAGGACGACGACTCAGGTTTGCTGATTCCCAGGTCACAATTAAGGTGGAACGACACCAGGGATCCTTTAACTCACAATACTCCACTTTTATTCGCTCTCAACAAGAATTGGCATGCTCACCACAAAAATTGGTATGCTCGCAACAAAAATTGGCATTGTAACATGTGCTAACCATGCATCACCAAGCATATACTACAGGCCTTGCTTACCTGGGAATCACTTCAGGGAAGAAAAAAAGGAGAGCTCTCCCGTTGAGTCACGAGGTTCAGAACAGAACCCCTTCCTTTCTAGACTCCTTCTCAGAGAGGAGCCTAGAGGCAGCTGGAATGGCTCTTAGTCCCAGACTTGGTCAACAGTTTATGTTTAAAGGGATGAGGTGTAGGGATTATGGAAAAGGAAAAGGGAAAGAGAGAGAGAAGAGAAAGATTTCCCTGGTCCTGGGTCCAGCATTGGTTCAGTCAGCTGAGGGGTCCGGTTCCGGTGGGCTTGCGCATGTGGGGCTTCAGTTTGTTAGTCGTTAAGCAGAACTTGCCCCACTGCAGTGTTTGAGATGTTAACTCTTTCAGTCTTTCACAAAGGCATTTCAAGTGCATGCACCTCCCGTTCAAGCAGTCAGTAGGTGCTGGTTTGGTTCAGCCTGGTTTAGACAGCAGAGTTCAAAGCTTTCTAGATTACTTGGCCAAACTCAGGTTTGGTCCTTTTTAGCTCACTCCATTGTGTTCATCTTGGCCATTAGTTTTTCTTCTCTCCTTCCAGTTCTTTTATTTTGAAGAAGCAGCATGGTGGGTTTGTTTTTTTTTTTTTTTTGTGTGTGTGTAAGTTCTCCCTTTTATTTTGCTTCCCTAGTTCTGTGTTGGCCCTGTGCCTCAAGGTGTCAGAAGGCCAGTGAGGCCATTGACTCTGAATTTGCTTTTTCCCTTTGGGGATCTGCTTTTTTTTTTTTTTAACCTCTGTAACATTCTGTGATAATGAGTTCCATAGTTTATTTAAAAAACACATGGAAAAGGTGTTCCCTTCTCTTAGTTTTTATTTGCCTCTGCTCGTTTAACTGCTATTTTTCTACATACATCTCCTTAATCCCCATTACTTGAGAAACTAGTGAGTAACTTTTCCATGTCCACTTGTCAGTTATATTTATACTGCTTTAGATTCCTGCTTTTTTTGAGGCTGAAGATCCATCTGTGTTTAGTGCCTCCTATGGAATATATTCCATATATATCTGGTTTTTTGCTGTTACCCTCCTCTAGGCTACTTGTAATCTTTAGGATGGGGCGATACGTGAGCACCGTGGCTTTGTGTTGTGGTGTAGAAAGGTCTCTCTGGTTGTTCACTACTTCTTCCCATAGGGTTTCTGATACTGTGTCTTTGACACCTCTGAGTATTTGGCTGATGATGTAAAGAGTGGTCTGCTGTGACTCCCAAGAGGTTTCCTGAGTGTTAATGGCTGATTCAGGGAGGTCATCGTGTCTACATAATTTGATGCATTCCCTCTAATGTCTCCACCCCTCAGTGTGAGGGCTTGTGTTTAGTGACATTGAATTTTGTGACTGTCATTCAACTTTGTCACTTGCTGTTTTTACCTTTTTGCAGATTTTTTAATTAAGTTTAGCATGCTATCCACGACAGGTTCTGCCCGTTATTGTGAAATGTGGTAATTCTGGAGTCTTAGAAGCAAGTGGTGGGATACAGGTTTGACATCCAACAAGTGGTGCTGTTGAGGTTAAAAACAAAGCTGAGGAAGTAGTGGGAGACTGCATGAAATTGGCTGATGTTTGGTGTAGACAAACTTGAACTGGTCCTATGGGAAGATGGGCAGTTTGACTTTTCTGTAAATGATGGTAGGCCCTGAAGGTGCTTCTTGCTCTTCAGAAGAAACAATTTGAAGTTAAACACTTCTAAATATCATCTTGATACTCATGATCAAAAGCCAATTGATCTTAGGAATTAGTGCTACTATTGCAGGTGTCCTTGCTATGCCATGTCTGTCATGCACCTGCACTTGAATATTGAGTGCAGTTCTGCTTCTGCTGGAAAAAAGTACAGAATTGAAAAGCAGATGAAGAAGGGCACCATGAATAATCAAAGGTATGGGCTGGCTTCCATTTGAAGAACAAGTAAACAGACTAGGGCCCTTCCTCCAGAAAAATAAATGTTTGAGAGGGACCTCTGACCAAACTTGGTACAGCCATAGGCAGAACAGGGAGAGTGAATAGAGAGTAACTGTTTTGGGCATTCCCTGGGGTAATTCAATTTGATGATCTTTGGTCCTTGTGCCAGAAATGAATTATTTTGAGAAATTCTATGAATTCATTGCAACTAGGGCCGCTGGATGCTTGTAGGTTGTATACACAAAGGTAGCATGTGCCACAGAGAAAGCATTAGACTATATATTTTGAAAGTGTCAGTGCACAAGCCTGAAGCATTTTACTTGTCATCCCAGTGCAAATTACATACTTTAGGAGGCTGTTACAGATACTGTGTGTGACATGAGTGGTTATTTTGGAAAGCTGTAGATGTTTTACTGCTTGGAAAGCAAATATGTGTCAGCCAGTAGCCTGTATCTTTTGCCCAGATGCTTTCTGTTCTTCTAGAGCCAGGGAAAATGGATGCTTTGATTTACCCATGTAATTAAGCCTATGCCCCTAAATTGCAGGCATGTTTGACTGTAGCCAGGTATTGGCAGGAGATGCAGTAACAGTCTGTCCACGTTGCGAATAAATTCTAGGTGAAAACAAAGTGAACCAGAGATTTAGAGGTGCCTGGCATGTTTCCCACAACTTTGCCAGCTTTCTTAAGGCCATCTTCTGAACTTTTAAATGCTTCCAAACTTCTGATGTTCACAAAAAATTGCTCTCCTTTTTTGTGTTACACTGGAAGAAGTGGGAAGATGTCAGATTGATAAGTTTGTCAGACTAATGGAAATGGCAGGAGCCATAAATTCTGATTTATTTGGAACAAGAATGGGCAGAATACTCGACTGATGCAGAAAGTGTCTGTCATGGATAGATGCGGAAGCAGAGTTTTCATGGGAATGGCTGCTTTTGTTCTCTGTAATATGAACTTTGATGATGTGAAATGGAAGAGGAAATGTTAAAAGAAGGCTGCGAAGTAAAGTGCCCAGAGCTGTGCAGCTCAGACAAGTTCCAGTAGAGGAGGAGGGAGCCATCTTCCGAACTGTATTGCATACCATGTCATACAGCAGCAGTACCCGTGAGTTTGCTGAAAATCAGTGCCAAGTCCCACTTTTTGAAAGGTCTGCCCTCAAAACCTGGTCAGAGAGGACAAAGCTGTACTGAGAGAGGAACAAAAGCAAAGATGCATGCTGACCTGAGAATTAGCTCCATCTTCTTGAAAAACAAGTGAGCTCATGTCCAGCTAATGTAATTGCTTTCTGACTGGGACCCTCTTACCACAGCTCTCCTGTTCCTGGAGTGTGAGGTCTGTTTGAAGAGGCTATTAGCAGATCAATAGGAGAGGTCTCCCATAATAGCTTATTCAGGTACTGCTGACATCACTGCTCTGATTATCTCTTGTATCTCCTTCTGTACTTTCCGAGCTGCTTGGAGTAATGGGTAGGGTGAGGAATGAAGAAAAGCTGGCTTTGTAACTTGGCATGCTTTTTTTCTGAGGATCTCTGAGTAAGGGTTAGGTGGGCTACATGGACTATTGAGACTGCATTTGATGTAGCCTGCTACAAAGTCATTCTCTTTCACTTGTTTTGTTAGAACTCACTAAAAAGATTTGGTAATATTTTAATTGAAATCTTGGGGATAAAACTGATTTCTGGGGATCTCTTTATAGCTTAAAAATTTGTCTGAGGAATAAAGCTGGAATTCCATTCACAGTTTCCTTTGACTTTGAAAGTGCAGAAATGAACATTGGACCACCGTTATCTTGCTAGGACAGGCTTGCCCTGGTTCTATTTCAAAGCTTGTCCCTCTGTTGAATGCTGATACTTTTATGTTGCTTTACACACCTGGAAAACTTGCTGGAAGAAGTGGAAGATAATATATGTTACGATTAAATTGGGAAACTGAGCTAGGGTGTATGGATTGTTCTGGTTTTGATATCTGATCTGGGCAAATAATTTCCCCATGTAGTCTGTTTTCCTATTCATAAAACAGAATCAGCTTTTTGTGGTATGTTCACCATGGGTGAGATTGGTGTGTGCTGGTGTGGGAACATTTCTTAATCAGTTTAAAATCAAAAAACTTGTTCTAAATAACGGTGCTAGTGGATACATTGATAAATGTGATGTAAGGAGAGACATGTTTGATATATAAAGGAAGCTGTGCATGCAAGTCTGTAGGAGCTCTGCAAGGGACTTAGCAGCCATGCAGAGAGATGATCTGGTTTTGTGTGGCTTGCTTAAATTTGCCAGTGGTGTTTAATAAAAGTTCCTCGCCAAAGGCTCTTGAGGGAACTTTGCAGCTGTAATGCGATAGCGGCCTTTCCATGGATCAGCAATCCGCTGAAGATGAGCATAAAGTTAAAATATGTGGTCAGTTCCACGGGGAAGGAAAAAACCAGTGAAGTTTGAAGGATCTGTTTCCTTCTGCCCAGAAGTGATCAGGACAAAGTTTGCTAACGAAGCTGCACAGTCACTGATGATACCAAGTTCTTCAGATGGTGAAAACGAGGGCTGTGGACCGTAGAAGTTTGCCTGAGTTCAAAGAGCAACTGGACAAATTCATGGAAGACAAATCGATGGAGAGAGTGACACTAAAAAGTCTCAAGTATGGACAAAGAGGTCCCTAAGACACAAATTTTTGAGGGTTGAGAGCATGGCGGGGGGTGTTAATTGCAACGGAGGGACTGTTTTCTTGGGCTCTCCCTCTGTATCTGCTGTCGGCTGATGTTGGAGGCACCATACTGGACTGGCTAGATCTTTGATCCCATAACCTTCAGTCCTGTTAGAGGTGCTAGTCTTTCCTTCTCTCATTTCATTCCTCAGCTGGGGGCTTCATCCACTCCCAAGAGTTACTGAACCAAGTAATAGGCAGCCTGCAGAGCAAATAGTGCTCCGAGGTTGTGGGTGCAGCATTTGGGACACCTGCCTATGTGCTGGGGGTGTTCAGCGGTCCCATCGGACATTGATGGAGCAGGTACTGCATGTCTCATGTGGTTTTGACTTGTGGTTTGGACGCAGCATTATTTCAGCTGAGTTTGAGAATCGAAAATCAATCCCAAGGCTTATCAACTCCCATGGGCTAATTTTGCTTGCTGTATAATACTCCTTTGGAAAGGTTAGACATGTAAAAAGTGAGGAGGGTAAACATTTCCTTTTAAATGGAAATGTTCTTGAACTCTTTAATTATGACCTGGTGCTGGAGTTCCTCTGTGGGTAGGTGAAAAAGCAGGCAACATATACAGATGAAGTGGTAATAAAAAGTGCATTTTGCAGATGAGAAAATTAGTTTAACTCCCCCTTCTCCTGCAGAAATGTTTGGGGTTTTTTTTCCCCTTGGGAGAAATGAGTCTTGACATTATACATCTATAAAGGAAAATGTGGTGTGAATTGCGTTCTGCTTGTGACTCATTCAGATTTGAAGCATGAACACAGAACCTATCTAGTCGTCCTGCCTGGCTGGCTTGCTCCCTGGTGCCCTTAATACGATCGCTTCATTCTTTGATAGCTCCGCTTGCTAGTGTTGCTGTTTAGAGTTCTGCTTACTTAATTTCTTTGCCCTCCCAACAACATCCTAAGATGCTGTCTTCCTTGTTGCTTCTACTGTCAGATGTGCAAAGGTGACGGCAATTTTTGGGATGGCTGCTATAGCCCTGTGTCTAAGTGTTTAAGTGGTTCTTTTTAGTCCCGTGAGTGTGTGGTGCCTTTCCCCACTGATTTCACATGGAATATAAACCCTTCTGTAGTTTCAGGAACATGAGTGCCTTTCACGTGAAGGCATGTTTAGAAACATGTCCCCTTCAAACTGAGGATTCTTGCGGGTCTTCACCAAAGTCTAATTTTTAAGGCTTGCTCATTCTTCATTTAAAAACTGGCCTTTTCTCTCTATCTAAACAGCAAACCCTTCAGCCAGGCTCTCATTTTAAGTCTGAACCTTTGCAGCATCCCTTTCTTCTGACTTGATAAGTACGCTCTTGCTCTGTTCTCACACACACAGATCTCTGCTGCACATTTCTTGCATAGCATGTTTCCTTGGCCACATCCACCCAGATTTCTTCTCCATCTCTTTATTTGGGTTACCTGTGCTTTCTACCTAGGCTCCTTTGCAACCTAGGTTCACCTGGTCTGTGGCTGTTTGTTAGCAAAGATCGTAATGCTGAAAGGGAGTGCTGTGGTCTGTTAGACTGTCCCTGGCACAGATAGCAGCTTCCTAGGATAACCAGCAAGACTGGAGACTTGTTCATATACGTGGGTTACACGGGTCATAATATGGAAAAATAACTAAGATGCACATAAAAATAATGTAAGTAGCAATTTTATAATACTTTTTGTAGCAATGGCACCTGTTGAGGTTATGTCAAATAAAGCACCTATTTCTAAATCTATATGCCATTATTTGTGATAACTTTTATGAAGAAATTGATGGCATTCATGAATTGGTTCTGCTTTTTATTTTGCAGCAGACTGGCAAGTGCCAGTCCAGACTGCATCAACAAACAGTTGCTCTGGCTTGCTGCAGTACAGTGTTGCAATGCATACCACTAAACTTAAAATTATGGGAAGATTTAGGCACAAAGTGACCTCAGCAAGACTCTGGTCCAAACCCGTATTCAGAGCAGGGCTAAATTTAAAGCTAGATGAGGTTGCTTAGCACCTTGTTCACTCAAGCCTTGAAAGTTTACAAGGATATAGATGGACCACCTCTCTGGGCTCTGTCCTGGGGCTGCCCTGACCTCATGGGAAATGTGGTTTTCCTTACCATCCAGTGAGAATTTAGCTGGTTGCAGGTTGACAGTCACTGCTTGCTTTTCCACTGAGCATCTCTGAGACATCTGGTGTGGTGTCATCATCTCTAACTGCCCTGACAGTACTGGCAGATGCAGTTAGATCCCAGCTAGCTGAGATTCTTCTGGATGGCAGTTCTGCCTTCCTGCATATCAACAACTCCTCCAAATCTTGGTCAAAGGCAACCAAGAAGCAAGTACTAAAAGTTTTAATGCTAAAAAGAAATTTGCAGCACAGATGGCCTCAGAGCAAACCAAAGGAGAGGCTTAATGTGCGGTATTTGTATGTGCATAGCGTTTCCTATTTCTCTTCTTGAGCATTCAGTACCTTAACAATCATCTATCCTAGCTTGGAGTTGGAAGCTGGGAGTTAAATGCAGGTATTGAGTAAACTCTGCAGGTACTGCTATAGATAGATTCAGGCTGGAAGAGTGCACTTAATTACATGAAAAACAAGTTACCCTAGTAGGAGATGAGTGGAGTAGCGTGAATGGTGTTCCCATAATAACTAACTCGGTCCACATAAGTAAAGAAGCAGAACACTTTCTCCCCAAACAGTTTTCCCTGCCTGCAGGTGATACCAGAAGCAGGAAGAATGAAGAGTGGTGGCAGTGCATTAGCAAACAAACTGTGTGCCTGCGCTGTTAGGTGCTACCTGGCAGAGAGCAAGATAAAAATATGAAAAGCAATTTCAAACCAGCTGATGAATGCTTACAGGATGAGTTCTTACCCCAAGTATGTTGGTTGGTATGTCTGCAGAGCATTTCCAAAGTATTCTTGTAATTATTCTCATTGTGGAGGCTGGTTAAAAGACTGCAGAGGGCTTGTGACCCCTCAAATCCCTCATGACACGTAATGGAGTAGACAGATGACAGTCTTGTCAACTTTTAATATTAAATTTCATGCATTTATTCGGCTTTCTGAGAGAGAATGGGTTAGAGCTTGAACCCAAGCTGCTTCTGACTTGGTTGGGAACCAGTTACTGAATCGTCTGTCCTTCTCCAAAGGGACACATCGGTGATTGTATTATGAGGACTGTGGTCGGATTTTCTATCAAATGACAAACTTGTTCTAAAAAAGGCACAAGCAATAAAAAGAAACAGCAATTATTCTTGGTAAACTCCTTCCCCTAAAAGTTGCAGATGGAAATGTGTAGTGGGAGAGATCCACAGGAAAGAAAAACAACCCAACTTTCTATCTTGCATACTTGTATTTTAGTGTAGAAACTAATTTCCTGTAGGAGAGGAAAAAATTATACTTGCATATCACAGAAAACATCTCTCCACAATCCCTATCACTTTGCAGGAGAGTTCAGTCAGCATAGGACAAACATTCTCAAATTTTGGGTGTAGATTTTTAAAGAACAGTAAGTTTTGCATTGATGCTGCAGCAGGTGTGATCCTTGACTGTCTGCCAGTCCTGGAATGGCTCCTGTCTGTTTGCACTTCTGGTACTTAGAATTAATTACATATACCTATGTAATTTAAAAAACTAAATAAATCCACCTTTTGTTGTTTTGATGACAAAAAGTAAACCACTTCAGGGAAAAAAAAAAATTTAGAAAAACATCAAGTGTTTTATAATGTATTAGGTTTATTTTCTATTTTATGCTTTGTTTGCCCCAGAAATTTGTCCAAGTTTTTTCCTGCAGTTCATAACCATAGCTTTGTTATGTATCATAAAGCTTTGTGTAATATGTTATATGCTAATTAAATTGGTTATAGGGTAGCAACTGCCTTGACGGGGAAAACTCTTCTGGTTATTTCCTCCTAGTACATCTCCTGTTTAAGATGGGCAATAGGCAGCCTGGCTGCCTCGAGTTTGGACTAGAGTATGTCTTCTGGAAAAGATTCAAAGCAGATTTAATAAATTGCCAGGAGCAGAGAAGCACCACTGCCCTCTAACATTCCCATTGGTCCTAATTTTTTTTTTTAATACAGATGAAGTCATGTATCTACAAGAGACCAGGAAAGATAGTATGTGTCTCCCATTTACTGAAGAATTACCTTTGCAGGTGTCTTGTGCTGCCCTTTGCTTTAAAAGGAGGTCTTTGCAAAGCCACCTTAATTCTTCTGGAAGTTCTCTGTTGGCTCAGTGCCTGGGAGGGTCCGGATGCAGGGGGAACCCTTGCTCGTAGGGACTCCAGCCCCCTGCCAGTGTTTAGACCCATTAGAGGCTTTTGCAAGATGCTGTTGTCACCTTGGCCTCTGATCTTTGTGCCAGAAGAGAGGAGAGGTTTCAAACCAGCAGGGTGGCTGATTTTTCAGTCTTCTCCCTGGAGTTTGAGTGTCCCAAGCTGTTGAAATATAGCATAACAAGGAAAACAGGGACAGGGCAGCTGAAGGCAAGGTTTTAAACCACAACTGCTATACTTATTTGCATGATCATACAAGTCTCTGGGACCATATTTTAGCCTTCTTGGGGGAAGGAAGAGTTTTTTATTTACAGTAGCTGCTCTGTTTTTTTGCTGTGAGCCACATTAGATGGTAGAAGTGTTTTACAATAGTCCTATAGTTAGAGAAATGCATGCATTTTTTTATAAAAAATTAGAGAATTTTTTTTCTGTGTAAGGAAGAATTGTTTTTTATATAAATTGCTGAGCCCTTTGCCTGGAAAAAGAAAAAAAAAAAATCAATTTACAGAGGAATGTGCTTTTGCATTTCATACAGCTGTGAGAACATGGTGATTTTTAAGTAGAGCAACAAGAGTGTTGGCGAGATGCAGATGGCTCTCTGTTGAAAAGGGCACTATGCTCTGCTTTGAAGAGCTGACACACTTGAACGGGATGAAAGTGTGCCTCTCCTAGCCTGCCACAAAACACGGAGGCCAGATGTATAAATGTACTTCTCTTAGCTTCTGCTCTTTCTTTTCTTTTAATGCGCTGGCTTAGTGGGTGCAAGTATAGGTGGACTTGTGTTGCTCTGTAGGCATCTGAGAGCTGAAGTGTTTGTCCAGATCTCTCCTGCTGCAGGAGTGGACATCTTGGGCTCTCTAAAACATGATAAGCTCAATTAAAACCTGGAAAATCCTCCAACCACCTGCATGTGTCAGTGACCACGCTTCTGCAAAACTTTAGGCGTGCTGTATTGGAAAACACTTTATTTACAGGTGAAGAAACACCTTTTCTGGTAAAAGGTCTTTGAAACCAATATATGCATTTAAAAATCAATTCCCCTTCACTTTGGCTGCTTCTTGAGATTTTATTGAAGGTTGTTTCCTCCGGTGGAATTATTGTGTCACATGGACCTTTCTCAAAATCATTCCTTTTGCCTTTTTACTATGTACTTCAGCTCATGTTGCAACTCAGCTGTGAAGATAACTCCAAATTCCAGGGCAGGGTAAGCGAGGAGAGGGCTGATCTTTCTCTGCATACATCTTTCATTTCCATACAGCTACAGTCTGCAACACCCTGTTAAGAGTTTATATTTCACAGAATTATGCATGTCATCAGTCAGTGAATTTTCTGAGTCGGTGCCTTGTGGCAGGTGAGTTGGCTGGGCTTTCCCTTAGTTTGAGTTTGCAGTTTCTGTGTCTGGAAGCATTTATTGAAACAATGAGGTGGAGACACCACGTGCTTTACTGTGGTGGCTTGTTTGCACTGCAATGCTTGGATTTATTCTGGTGTGTCAAGCAGAGGAACCCAGGGTGGAAACTCTGTCTAAGCCTCAAAGACCCTAGAAACAAAGCAAGCAGGGAGTTAAATCTCTGTGGAGGAGAGGAATGTGGGTTTTCCCGGTAATTTCATTGACAGCCCCTTGTCCCTAGGGCTGCTCTCCATACCAGTAGCACCTGTGGGTTCAAGGCAGGGTGAAAGGCAGCAGCTGAGCATTTTGGTTAAGATTTTTGGGTGAATGACTGGGTTTGGGAAAGTGGTGCACAGTGTATGGCACATAATTATTGTTAGGATGGAGGAAGGCAGGAGCCACATCTGAGGGAAAAGGACTTGCAATAATGCTGTGATTTGACACATTATATTTTCATTCCTGCATCTCTGGGCCCTATAAAATCCCGTTAATGGTGGAACAGTATTTCTGCAGAATTAGGGTTGTAGGGATAAAGAGACATTTGTAGGGTAGAAAAAGAATATTAAGCTGCCTCTGTGCAGAACATACATTATTAACCAAAAGGATTTGAACTATCAACTGGCATTGGTGTCTTTGACTCCTTCCCAGTTCCCTAAAAATAGACTAGGCAGTTTCTTCTTTTACCTTTGGCTGATTTAATCCTTTGCTTTCTACCTGTGGCTCAGATATGTTGTTTTTCTGATACCTTAGTGGAGGTATATTTTGAGTGGCAAGACATGCTGCTACACGCCCATTTGCTTAGGACCAAGGTTCAGTGAGTGAGAATATCTGTTAATTCTTCAGTGGCAAGAGCTGTGATCTGCAAGAAACTACTCTTGGTCATTGAGAGGATGGTTTATGCTTGACCGTGCTAGCTCATTTGTATGCAGTCTTGAAACACTGGCTTGTAAATGGGCTACGTTGCATTGAGGATGCAGGAGGACTGATAACACTTTGCTGCTGCCTTGGATTTCCATCCCTGAATGTGGTAGAAGAGTTGAGTTTCCTACAAGACCGTGGGAGGGAGAAAGAGTAATCCCTTACTGCAGCTGTATGGGCTTTGCGAGGTGATCTCTGCAAACCTGGCCTGTTCTAAATACAACAGCTGTCCTCTCCTCCCCTTTGCTGGAGGTGATCACTACAGGGTGGGAGTCTGCTTCTGAGCAAAGCTGTGTTTGAAGTTCAGCTGCTCCTGGAGTAAAGCTTAAGGTGCAAGCACTCATCTTGTTCTGTCCTTGCTGGACAGAGTGCCAGACTTGAGGTTTTGAAGAGCTGGCACCTGGCTGTAGTTCCAGCTGCTGTCTCTGCTGCAGGTTAAAAGCTAGTTTTAATTAATCAAAACTGAGTTCTGCAAAGAAGGGCTGTAAGCATGCACCTTGTTGCAAATAATTTTGTGGCCTGTAATTCACCCTGCTTTACAGAGAGGCAGTTGGACCTGATATATTGGAACAATCTGCTGTTGAAAGATGTCTCAGATTTCCTCTGACCAAAATTTGGGACTTCCTTAGCAGTTGCAGTGTGCTCCTGCCCTGGGATGAGACAAAGGAGGAGTTAACCGGCATACATGGCACAGATAGGAAGTCAAGATTTTGATTTCAGGTAGTTAAGATCTCTTTTAAGCTGCAAAAACTGTTTTGAGGAGCTTCCGTTGGTGCTGAGCTGGAGGGCTAAAAAGGTGCTTCCTAAGCCTGGAGTTTTTCTTGGTAGACTCTTTACCTAATCCCTGAAATCCCTAAATCTGACAAGAATGCAGTTGAAGCTTTCAGGCTGCTAGACACAAGGGAACTGGGTTAGTTATTTTGAGCTGGAAGGGGTGGCTCAAGCCAACAGCGGTGCATCCGAGTTCTCTGTTTTGGAGTGTGAGTTTCAGGGCTGGCTCTTCTGCTCTCTTGGTTCTCACCACCCTGCTGCTTCACCCTCCTGCTGCCCCGAGTGAGTGCTAAGATATAAATCCCAGGCGTGTTTTCCAATATGTTTGTTATTTTAAGTGGATGCTTTTATGGATTTTCCTGAAAACTGAGCTTTTACTAACACACCAGATTAGTGTTGATTGGTGAAATGGGAGCCACACAGACAAGTTGAGGAGAGGCAGAACGTTCTGGTGGTGGCTATTAAGAGATACCCACTGTTAATGCAGCGTACACCTAACTGCTGGTGTGGACGTATGCCTAGCTGTGTGTCTATAGCTCATGAACTTCCATCAGCACGACACACCCTATGCTTCAAATGCACCCAGCCTTTCAGGCACTTTGAGTGATTAACTGAAGAGTTTGATTTCGTATCTAACAAAAGGTAGAATTGAGCTGTCTGAAAAGGAAAATATTTGCATGTTTCCTATCTTTGTCCATGTCTGAAGAATAATTTCTAAGGGATTCTTTTGCAGTCTGATCATTTTGAGAACGGTTATGTAGCTCAAACATAAGAAAGGTTTCTTGTTATAGCTGGGATGACTCAAAAGACTTTATATACTGTTATATCAGATGCTGATAGGAATATGTGAGTTACAGTTTCTTATCTCTTTCCACTTAGTCCTTCATATGTTTTTTCATTTGCTTTTAGCTCTACAAGCTTCAGGAATTCTTGGTGGCATTCTTAAGCTACCGTTTTGCTCAAGAGGCTGATAGTGCAAAATTAAGGAAAACTAGCTCGGCTCTTGGATGAGAATGTAAAATCATTTCATGGAATACTCATTTTCCAAAATTCGTAGGAGTTCTTGTACCTCCAGTGTTTGGCACAGGGGCTTGGCAAGGATAGATCTGACATTGGAGGGATCTTTTTGCTATTTCATGAAAGTGTTCCATGGTCTCTGAAAAATCCCTGTTTGGAAATGCACTGTAGCACTTGATAGCCTTGCTTTGGAAACCTTCTGTGTGTGCTGAATGTGTGCCAGGCTCATGGAGCTCCCAAATAGTCAATATGGGTAAATCCAATGAGTAAGTGCAATAACCGTTCTTAACAAACAGAGATGGTGAATTACCTATGTCTGCAGGCAAAGGAGAGGTGGGATTTGAAGTGTTCCCCTTCTGAAAGTGGGGAGCCTTCTCCTCTCCCTGGCTTTGGGCAAGCAGTATTGCCTCATGTGTCCTCTGCATCAGCTGGTATCTTCTGTGTCGATGGGCGAGGAGTACGTGGGAGAGGGGGTTTGGCTCTAGGAAAAACTGTGCTTCTCCACTTACTGCTACAAATCATTTTGTCCTTGTCTGCCCTTCAAGCTGAGCAAAGCTCCTTTGCCTACAGGCTAGGAAAATAATGTTCTCCAGTCTTTCTGGGGACAGAAGCCAGCAGGCAGATTCTGCTGTACGGCACTTTCAAAATCTGTCACAGGTGAAGCAGGGAGAGCGTGGGGACCAAATCTTTTATTTCCCCAAACCTAGTTTGTTAACTTGGCATTTACTTACCAGTGGCTCATCAACAAAGTAGAATATGTAGTGACTGTGGTTCTCTAGAAATTGCCAAAGGTCCAGTGGTATTTGGGGGTTTATTGGCCAACCCAGCTGAGGGAAGGAAGGGTATGTTCATTATATTTGCAGATGACATTGAATTGGAAGGGCTGCAAAGTGCATTTAATTCCAGATGGCCCTAACAAATTTGAGCAATTCAATAGCAGGTGCAAATTTTTTTAAAAATAAGAGTAAGTTAGTGCACAAAAATAGGTGAAGACCAGAAGATAAGGAGGTGTTGGCTTCTCAGAAAAGGATCTGTCTATGAATCACAAATTATTATGTGAGACAGTAATATCACGCTTGTGGAAAAATACGAACGTACTGAGGCATATGAACAGAAAGAGAGGCTGCGTGTGGTATAATGCTGCTGCATTTAGTGGCTGATGCAGCATGCCAAGCTGAAGCTCTGACACTTCTGGGCAGCGGACTTCAAAAACACCGCAGGGCCAGCAGAGAGACTTGACAGAAGATCAACAAAAACAATCATGAGTCAAAAAACCACAGTCTCCAGAAGATTGAAACATTTTGGCTGTTTGGCCTAAAGAAGGTGTTGTCCTGGCAGTTTGCAAATATGCTGCTTCAAAGAGGAAAAAGAATAATTTCTTTTCCAGATTATGTCAAACAGGAGCCTTAAATTGCATTTAGAAAGATTCACATTAGACCTTTTACAACACGAGTATCTCCTGCTCCTTAAAATTTACCCAGAGGATTGCTGAAGCTGTCTTGAAGAACAAGTTAGGCAGTAATCTGTCAGGAATGATGCATCTGCAGTGGATCCTTTGGGGAACCATGGGATGGATTGGATGGTCCCTGAATGTCCATTGCAGCCCTGGTTTTACCCTGATTTCCTAAGGAAGCAAAGTTTGTGGAACTATACTATTTAACTGCTAAGGTCAGTTTCAGCCCAATTTGAGCAATGTGGAGAATTCAAAGGCCTGAAGTTTCTGTGAATTTTATAAAAGTCAGTGGCTCTGTAGGAGAGAGAACTAAATTCACATCCTTGCTGCAGGAAAGGTAATTAAATATCAGTCCAAATTTATCCAGAGAGCTGATCAGCACGTGTTTATTTCTGAACCATTTGTGGCACACTTGACCCTCTTAAGCATGTGGGATGGAGCCTGGGCAGTGGTGTGTATAGGAAGGAGGGATGTGCTGCTGCCATGGAGGGGAGATGACAGTACTGGCTGGGGACAGGGAGGAGAAGCACTAGAATCATAGAAACCTTGGTTACAAGAAAGGTTTGGAGGTCTCTAATCCCATTCAGTTTGAGATGGGACTGTTGCCAATACTAGATCATGTTGGCTGTGACTTTGTCTTCCTGAGTCTTAAAAGGCTTCAAGGATGGAGATCCCCCACCTCCCTGGTGACCTTTTCCAGGGCTGCACCACCCTTCCCCTGGTATTTCCTGATAGGAACCTTCCAAGGTGCAGCTTCTCCCTGTTGTCCCTTGTATTGTTTGGACCTGCTGTGTGGCTCTGTAATCCTTGTAACTATTTTCAAATAAGTGTAATCTGCTATTAGATTGCTCTCAGACTTCTCTTTGCCAGACTGAACAAGGCCAGCTCCTTCCACCACTTCTTGGAGGCCATGTACCACAGACCCCATGCCATCTTGGCAGCCCTTACCTGGATCTTCTCCACATCCTTCTTGAACTGGGGGATGGCCAGGCTCGACAGTAGTTAGTATGATTCCACATAGCAAACTGAAAACTTCTGATCTCATTTTTGAAAACAAAAACAAAAGCAAAAAACCAGTGTGGGAAAGAACAGGGTAAGATATAACAGGAAAAAAACCCAAACACATTGGTGTAAGATTATAGCTGCGGAACTAGTTATGTGTAAGCTAGGGATGTTTGAGTTGTCCTTGCTACTTTAATTTTTCCTTCTTGTGGATATGCAGTTTGGTGTGGTTTCAATGACATACTTTGTTGTTCAGCAGTTTGGATGTTCAAAGAGACTGACAAGATAATAAGGAGAAACGTGGCGGAGTGGGATCCAGAACAATTGTCCTGCTCTGGATTCTAACAAAAACGTCCCAAGTAGTTCCAGGAAAGACAACTGTAAACCAGTCATCCAGGATTGAACTGTGATAAACAAACAAACCTACTTTAGTGTCTCCTGATGTTCTGTGCACTTTAAAATTTTCAAAGTGGCAATAATTTATATCCACCTTCCCTACCCAAAACTGCTTTCTGGGAGAGAAACAGGAGTGTCATTAGATTGGGCCATACTGGCCTAACTTGGGAAGTGCTTAGAAACCTAAACCTGGACTTTCAGGAAATGCTTGAACAGAAGAAGGGGCATTTCACCTCCTCTGACCCATGCCTGGGTTGGATTCTGATTAAAATGGAAAGAGTGACTGTAAGGAAGAAAGGAAAGGCAAGCTAGGCAGCGGGGCAGGTGCTGCTCTTCTGCTGGAGCCTGGGCACTGCTGATGTTTTCAGCACAGCTTCTCATCTGCATGCTGCATTTGGTGCTTGGACTTGAGGAGGTTAAAGGAGCCTCCGTGCTCTGCCGACAGCTGGGGAGCCAGGGCATGGTTGGACTAGCAGCTAAGACTGTCTTAGGATTTACTCCCCCTTGTTCGTTCTCTTGTAAGCACCCAGGGCTTGTGCATCAACAGCTTGAAGCCTGCAGGAGGGGGGGGTGTGTGGAAGGTTATCTTTGGCTTATCTGTTCATCCCCCCTCCCTGCTGCACTAATCGGCATGATAAAAGATCTTCCTTTTCCCTGGGGAAGATTTTTCCTCCCTATCAGGGACCACCATTTCTTAGTTAAACTGTTACTCTGAATTGGTACGTAGAAACGTGTATTAGCTTCAGTTCCAGTTCTCACCTGATACATCTCTTAAGATAGTAATTCAGAATGAGAGAACATCATTCAGATCAAATTTGAGTTTTCTTTTTGAGAATAAAAGCACTGAAGATGTCAGGATACCCAGATGTTACGAACAGATTGGAAAAGGTATTTCCCAGTTTAGTTACTGCAAATACTGTTGTGAACTGGTGCTATAGCAATACCTTAGGAAATTTCTGACTCTTTCCCCTGCTTGCCTTTTTGATGGCAGTCTCCAGCAGTCTGTACTTGATGATCTCATCTTTTCACCTGTATTCTTCTGAGTCCAGGTCTCTTGACCTTGAGATTTTTCAATATACAATTCTTCACTCAGGGTAGTGGTTAAAGTCCCCTATGTCTAACTGTAACTTGCTGACACATTTTTAAGAGATGGATGTGAAGCGATCCAAGCTAAAATGTGGTATTACCCCATTTTAACATACCAGTTATTTCCCTGGGCATTACACTTAGAAGCACTATCCCTGGCTGTAGAGAAAACCTTTGTGTTTATTTTTTTTTTGTAGCTGCTGTAACTTTGTGATTCTAGCTGAATACTCAGTGCTTGTACAGGGAAAATCGGCTGGCTATTTCCATTCGAAAAGCTGGGTTATAGAAGTTCACAGCACCAGATGGCTGTGCATACTTATAATGCTGTGGATTATTAAAGGGCTGTTGTATTTTCCTCTTTCATCCTTCCTTTAGTCCTCGTCCCCACATCAACAAATTAATGCTGAATGCTTGGGAATCTGTCCTGCACAGACTTTAGCACATTACATCTTTTCATTGGAAACTTTTTGTTCCGGCCCTTTTGAACTGGTTGGTTTTCATCACCTCCTCTTTGCAACTGCTTGTGGGCTGAATGATGCCCGGGGCTGTGCAAGCCTTGGGACTGGAACCTTGGCGCAATCCTAGGCTGGTTCAGCACGTTACGTCTCATAGTTGCTGTCCCCAGCCTGCTCCTTTGGAGTTGACACTCCAAACAGAAAGTTTTCTGAAATCAAGCGGGAACCTCCTAAAGTAGACAAAACAGCTATGTTAATGTGAAAACTCCTAAAACCATCAGCCTGTGATGTCCGAATCAGGTCCTTGCCCAATACCACATTAATACCTATTTTGCCAAGACTTCTACAGCAATGTCCGGTGCCTCATGAAATGGACACTGCTCTTGTATGAAAGATGTAGTGCAAAGGAGGACCTTTGATTAATTTATTTTTAAAAGCTAACAGCATGTCACTTGTCTACCACAACAGACATCTGAATTTTAAAATACAGCTACTCCAAAAAATGATAGAAGATGGAGGGATGTGCCCTGCCTCCAGCACCATACATATGTGTTAGATTGAGTCATTTTTGAGGGGGGTGGGGGGTGGGAAGGCGTTGTTGTTCATATTTGTGATACCTGGGTGCCATCTGTGTCCAGATTGACTTTCTTGTTCATGGTTTTTAATGGTCCAGATGTCTTCAATGGGACTGCAAACAGCAGCAGTCGGTGAACACAGAGTGGAGACATATATAGAGACACGTACACAATTCTGAGCGGTGGTATGGCCAAGTGCATTTATAGGATGGAAAGCAGCTGTTGTGAGCCTTGCTTCCTGCATAGGTTCTGCAGGGCAAGAAGGGCTTGTTAATTCAGGACATCCTGAACAAACTCCTTTATATTAAAAATTCTGCCTGCCCAGGTCAGGGGTGGTCTTTGCAACTTCTTCAAGAATGGTATCTGCATGGCCTGTCCTCATAGGGGTGCGAGTGTGTATCTTGTGGAATATGCACTGCTAAAATCTAGAGACTTCCAAAATCTGATTTAAAAAAAATACTTAGGGGGGGCGAAAAGTAACTTTGAAACCTGAATATAATAGAAATATTTCAAAGAACTAGTGTCTGACAGGAAAATGGATCAGAAACATCTTCCCCATGTATTTTAAGGTAAAAACAAGTCAGAAGCCAGCATGAAGCAGTTGTCTTGTTAGCTTGTTTGCAGTGCAGGTTTTGGTGACCACTTGACAGCAGCGTGTGCTCCCATCACAGGCAGAGTAAAATTCAGGGACTCTGCTCTGCTATCTAAAATCAGCCCTGAAAGCTGCTCTGCCTATGGAGTGCTGGCTCCCACCCCCACTTAGATTTAGTTTAGTAGATGAGAAGGCTCACGTTGATAACAGAGGTCAGTGTTTTATTTCAGACACACGTGTTGGGAGCTCTTGGTGATGTATGCCAGGTTCGTGCTCGCTTCAGCAGTAAGTGAAAGAGGTGGGTTGGTTGTTCAAACCAGAGAACAACGTGTTGTTTGTTCCCCTCATGCCAGCGTGGACGGCTTCTCAATAGCTTTTATGCTGATGTGAATAACAAGCAGGGGTGGTGATGGGATTTAATCACAGAGGGCCTAGCACTACATGCAATCACCTAGCCTAAGTGACACTCAGAGGAGGATCTCTTGCTTTTCCTCCTCTCCTCTAGACTCGAGCCTAAGTCTGAATAAAACATAGCATACTTGAGAGCTCTTTAAGGCATTGTAAACAAGGCTGCTTTCCCCGAGTTTATTATCTAGCAGGGCTGAAGTTGCAGATTGCGATGTGCCAATGCAGCTTAGAAGTTAAGGAGATGCTTTTGTAGGAAGTGCTGGCACACCTTGGAAGCAGGAGCTGTTGTTCCTGAGGGGCCAGAGCTACAAATCTCCACTGCAGGAGTTTCTCCCTTTGTCATTAAGGCTCTAAGACAGACTGTGGCACAGGTTTTGTACTTGGTTGAAGTGCTTCTAATTCTGGACTCTGTGCCAGTCGCTCACTTGGGGCTGATGTAGCTGCTTCTGCAGCCATCCAGTGAATCATGCCAAGGAACAGTGGCTGAAAACCCCAGCAGAAAAATTAACAGAAGCTCCCTGATTTGGCTCAATTTGGTTGCACAAACCAAACCATCTGTGCTGGTGTGATGGAGAGTGCAGCATCAAAATGGGAATGAACAACACAAATGGCGTGCTCATCTTCTGTGACATGGAGTGTTGCTGTTAACAGCGATAAGGGGCACCATATGAAGGCAGTCCCACTGACCAAGTGGACGTGTTCAACCCAGTCTGTCTGTTGGGGCAGGCTCATTCCCAAGAAATCTTTTTGTCTTGTAAAACTTCAAAGTAGCTGTCTGACGGTTTTCTGTAGGTGAACCTGGCAGGAACCCGTGTGCTGCTGTAGGGTTTCTCAGCCTCCCTGGTGCTTTGAGGCTTCTCCAGTGCTTGATCAGACTCATCTAGGAATCAGTGGGACTGGGATACAGAATTTTGACCTAAGAGTGATCTTTTGCAGCTGTGATAACATGCTTTGTGCTTCATGTTTTTGTAAAGATCGACTGGCAAGGGAGATATAGGCCTTTGCGGTTCTGGATGTCGGTTACCTTCTCCATAACATCATCTTTATAGCTCATGTCCGTTCTCCTGAAAACAACACATAACTTGGGTAGGAATCAGAAAATCGATATATATTTCTCCTTCAGTGGGTACTGTCAAGACTAAAAGCAAAGCCTGGAAGTCAGATGGCTGGTTCTTCTTTTATTTGCACAGGACTAACCAGAAGGTCCCTCTGCAGCTTTATGTCTCTGTCGTGGTTTAACCCCAGCCAGCAACTAAGCACCACGCAGCTGCTCACTCACTCCCCCCATCCAGGGGGATGGGGAGAAAATCAGGAAAAGAAGTAAAACTCCTGGGTTGAGATAAGAACGATTTAATAGAACAGAAAAGAAGAAACTAATAATGATAATGATAACACTAATAAATGACAACAGTAGTAATAAAAGGATTGAAATGTACAAATGATGCGCAGTGCAATTGCTCACCACCCGCCGACCGACACCCAGCCATTCCCCGAGCGGCGAATCCCTGCCCCCCCACTTCCCAGTTCCTAAACTAGATGGGACGTCCCATGGTATGGAATACACTGTTGGCCAGTTTGGGTCAGGTGCCCTGGCTGGGCATGAGAAGCTGAAAAATCCTTGACTATAGTCTAAACACTACTGAGCAACAACTGAAAACATCAGTGTTATCAACATTCTTCACATACTGAACTCAAAACATAGCACTGTACCAGCTACTAGGAAGACAGTTAACTACATCCCAGCTGAAACCAGGATAGTCTCTAGGAAAAATGTCAAGGAGCTTCAGTGTGTCTGTGTAGGCCTGTGCAGCGAGTGCTGTGCCTGTGGAGTCAAGGAGACCTCTTGGATGGCCAGGGAGGAGTTGCTGTTACCTTGGAGAACGCTGTAGTTGGGCTCAAGCATGTCACCTGTAAGAAATGGGTCTGTCTGAAGTTCGCCTGGTTGCCATTTCAGACTTCACTCATGGTTTCACTGGGCAATGAAAGCATGATGAGACTTTGGAGTTTGAGCATCAGAGTGACCCTGTGCCACCTAAGTGACCCTGTGGTCCTCCTCTAGGTTATCTGTGAAGGTGCAGGGTGCTGAAAGGTGTCGTCTGAGCCTGGAGCAATGCAAGGGGACAGGCACTCTGGCGAGGAGGGAATTTTGCCAATAACTGCAGTTATTAAATATATGATGCCCAAATACATCTTTACAGCCCATCACCCTTCTCTTCCTGAGAGGCCTCTTAACCTCTTGGATTTGGTTGTTGAATAGGGTAAGTCTGCATGAAAGATAGAAGTGAGGAATGGGTGACTGCACAGCTCATCTCAAAGGTTGTGAGTTACTAACTGCAGTTTTTCTGTTTCAAAGATCCTCACAGTCACTAGAGAAGGTTCAGCAGTCTTTCCTGCCTCCTAAGGATCTCCGCATACCCAAAGGTTTGTGCTAGTTAGTAGGTAGGATGTAGTTTTGGTGGGGTTTTTAAGTTTTGTTTTAATTTAAGGATCCTTTACAGCTTACAGTAGTACTAAGCGTTACTGCATCTCACCTCTTCTCATCTCAGAAGCCTGGCAGTCCTGCTCCTGCCTGGTGAACAGAGGGGAGAGCACCTTAGAGCTGTTGTCTTGTAAGCATGACCTGGTAAGCCTTCACCAGTGCTTCTTGATGATTAGATAAAGGAGAGTAAATTGATGGCAAGACATCTTCCTTCATGTTCTGCTGAGCCTGTAAAGATGTACAAGAGTAAAGATGTGCTGTTGTTTCCTTTGGTTGTTGCAGGGACCCTCGTTATTTCTGCATTAGGTTGAGCTATTCAGATTTACTTACTGCAGCTCTTCTGCTCCCTCCCACTTTTTTTTTTAATTCTGCTGGGTCATGTTTTTAGCCACTCTGCTAAATTCTAGAGTTACAGACATTACTTTCCAGAGGATATTCAGTCCTCCAACATAAGGGCCAACAGTCTCCAGTGTTAAAATAGTCTGTATCCAATGTTTGTCTTGTGAGAAATGAGATTTGTGAAACGGATGCTGCACCAGCTATCCCAGAGGACTTGATTACAGCTGTTTGAAAAGCTGGTCAGCTGTAGGAGGTCTCTGCTGGCATTCAGCAAGTACTGCTGAGGGCTGAGATTCTGCTCAGAATATGGCTATTTACCTTTTTTTACAATATGTAGAAAGACACCAGAACTACTGTAGTACCTTTCCCTTCTGGAGGAATGCAGTCTAACAGAGGGAGTGGCACAGAAATTATACTCAAACTGCAGTACATTTGAAATCAGTTCATAGAGGAACAACGGTGCAAGGTGAACAAGTATCAGTGGCTTCTCTTCATTTTTGTGACATTTTTGTGCCAGAAAAGAGAGAAATTTGGAAATTTGTCACTGCAGTAATGAGATTAAAGGCAATGCTATCTGATGGGATTTACCTGATGCAATGTTTCATGGCCACTGGATGGGAGCATTTTTCTTCCAAGCCATTCTGTTTCTCCTCAGAGAAGCAGAAGGGCAGAATCTCCTCTAGATTGCTTCAGTCTTGTTTTGTGAGTGCACCTTGTGTCCTGCACTCATGTCCTTCTTGGTGTTCCCCAAACACACCATTGTTGACCTTCCTCAGCTCTTACACAAACTCCTGCTGCTGCCTTGCAGTGTTAATCAGGAGGGTTCCTTGGGTTTTGCTAAATTAAAACTGCTGTTTTGCCAACTGATGCAAGGATTCTGGAGAGTGGATACACTTCTCCAGGGACTGGGGTTGAAAACTGCTAAATTCATTCCACTCAGTGCTTCAGTAGAATGTAGCCTTACCTATTTTTAAAGAAAAGGCTTCGGTGAAATAAAACCAGAGGTGTATGGTACAGCAAATGAAACCTCTGGCTGCATAAACAGATCAATAAACTGATTTGTGTTTGCTGACCAGAAGAAAAATTTAATTGCAAGTACTCCATATTCACCATTTGTGGTGAAACTAGAGTAATTGGAATAATAAGAAATCCAATTTGCTTTTGTTTGGAGTTAATTCTTCTTCAGGTTTCACTAAACTGGACTGGTGCAATACACGGGCCTCTCAAGGCTTAGGCTGGTTATGTATTCACAGTTTCTAGGTCTTCAGACTGGTATGTTCTTCATGGATTTCTTCAAATTCTAAATTATCACATTTGCCATCTTTTAGTATGACTTGAAATGGTTGAAGTAATATTGTTCCTGGTGTTTAGAGGCTTGTTTCACCCGCCAGAATCTCCTGCTCTGTGTTGGGCAGCCATTGGTTCACTGAAGTTTGAAATGCATCTGAATGGCAAAATAGCTCTCAGGTTGCCTCAAGTTCCAGATCTGTGCAGTCACTAACATCTGCAAGAGGAAGTAATGCTTTCCTGCATGGCCTGAAGATGTATTTCCAAGAAAAGTATTGTTGTGTCAGTCCTCAAGTATTTTTCATTTGAGTGCATCTCTTGCATCTGTTTGGATTTAGGTAAAAAAGAGAGGATGAAGATCCCGCATGATTGTATCTTGGTGAGGGACAATATTGAGAAAGGTAAAAGATTTTAGGTAGACGGGAAGACATACCCCAGGAGGAACAATAAGGTTGGAGTTGTGTGAATATGTTTTCTCCATTTGAGTAGGACAAAAGCTGTTTCAAGGTATCTAAGTCATCTCAATTGCTTGTAACAGTTATGAAGATGGTAATAAAGAGTTCTTAAAAAGTTATTGTTGCAAGGAGAGTAGAATTGTCACCAGCATTTAATATTGAGTTAAAGTTGGTAAATTGGATAGATGTATTGTTAGCTTAGACCTCTCGTTAGCATTATTTGGAGAGTGGAAGATGACTCCTCTATGAAGGAATGGGGTGAGCTCTCTGTCTGCTAGGAGGAGGAGGACAAAGAAAGAAGTGATTGGAAGCTAATGGGTTATAGACAGGTAATGATGAATTTGTGATTTAACTGTATGAATAGCTGATAACTCAAAAGCGTCCGAAAAAAACCTACGGAAAATAGTTTTGATAAAAGTGGAGGCAAAACCTCTTGTTGCTGGGTTTCATTTGGATCTGTCCATCTATGGAAGAGAGAACCCAAAGGTCATCTGTAACTGGAGGTCTGGAGTTTAAAAGGAATGTGATGTGTTGACCTGCCAATTCACGTATGGTATGACCCTGGTATTACCGAAGATTATGCCAATAAAGATTAAACCCTGCAAGTTGATTCCCTTTGCTGTTTTTTTAACAAAGAAAGCACCTTATCCAAAAATCTGGTAGCAAATCTATGGGCTTGAAATGCGATTTATATCTCCCTGTGGCAGAGGCAGATTTGGCTTTTTGGTTCTGTTGTTATAAACAGCATAAAGACTGAGCTCTTCGAAGGGTCCATAGTTCTGCGAAACAGACCAGTATGTTCCATTGCAGTTGTAACCTTTATAGTGGCTTTTGCTACATTTGAAATGTTTTTTTGCTATTTTATTTATCCTCTTTATAAACAAACACCTTAAGTCTTTGATCAAAGATTGTCCTTATTCTGTTCTAACAAGCGCCTGTTATTTTCTTACCATTAATTGTCAAGATGCATTTCATCAGCTAAGAAAAAGTTATTTAAGGCAGGTCATGACAAACTAATTATATTTGAAAGCGGTAGACAGAAAAGCTTGAATTTTAAGAAATTTTTGTAACTGATTTTGTTCTTGAAACGTGGAGGGGAGTGGATTTTGGACATAGTTTCAAAGCACAGAAGTGGTGTCTGATCCACAGGCAAAGGCTGTGCTTCCTTCCTGAGCACTCTGCGTCTAAGTATTTCCATTTCTATCCTGAGTATGTTCAGGAACATTTTTAGGTTTTTATTCATGTACCGGTGTTTTCTTTACATCAGGTAGTTCATATCATTTTCAATCTCTTCTCTTGCATAGTTAGTGACAGTGATCATATATCTAACTGTAGCTAAGCTGAGAAAGCCAGACCATTTTAGTCATTGCTTGTGAAATAAGACTTTCTGTACCCTGATCATCCTAGCAGCCGGTTCCTTTGCTAGAGCGTGAGTTCATCTTTCCTGGCCATGCCACTGACTGTCCCTGCTCCGGGGCCAGGAGCAGTGCAGTAACTCTCAGAGCATCCTGGCTTTCATTATAAAATCCTCCTGTGGATTAGCTCTCTTGCCGGTGCCTTTGAGTCTTTTGAAAGAGAAAATTGCTTTCAGTAGCAATAAATTGCAGACCTCGAAAAAATCAGGACATACCTTTTTTAGTCCTTTTACACAAGAAAAGGGCATTATATCTGACTGTACAGTTGGTGGACCCCGGATTTTGAAATAGCTGGGTTCTTTTCTTCCTCATCAAACGAAGATAGGAATGAACGACACAAAATAGCAGCCTTTTTCTTTTTTAACCACACATGCTGTTTCTGCTCAGTTACACGTATGTGTTTGTACCTGACCTTAATTATTGTGTTGAAATCTTTACTTCATTGCATGAATCTGCTCAGGCTTTTTTTAATGCAGCTCGGGATGTGTTCTCCACGTACTTGAAAAATTCAGTATTGGTGGTTTCAGGAGGGGTGAGACCCACACAATACCCAGTGATTGCAGAAACCTGCTGTTACCTGGGTCCATTTGACACTTGGGTTTTTTATGCTAGCCATATGCCTTCTCCACTCTTACAGTGGATTTTGCCACAGTTTTCTTCCTAGCTTTGTCCACAGCCCAACCTTCACATTGTGCTAAAGGAAGTGTTCTCACTTCTCACGTTAGTGCAAATATGGTATTTTGTCAGAAATGAAACAATTCCAGCATGCATGACTGTAGGTATGTGTCTCATAAGTTGTTATGGCTATACTTTGGTGTACTGGGGGATATAGGAGGCATTTATTATAGGACTAATTAATTATTTTGGACTTGGTAAAACTAGTATTTTGTAAAAAATTTCCTTCTTCTTTCCTTGGTAAGCATTCCTGAAAATTCCTTATATCTGACATTTATATATTGTTAGAATGTTTTATGGGCTTGTTTCCAGCCAGGCTGAGTTGGCTGTTCCAGGGTTGACCAGTAGCAACATCTCCTATGTTTCCAAGTGGGAGTGAGACTGAGTACCATGGCAGAAAAATCTCCTTAGTCTTGGTTTCAGGATTGATGCAGAGATCAGTGCTTGCTCGCTAGATGTGCACCTTAAGATGAAGGCTTAGAAGAGAACCAGGGGTCTGGTGTCAGGATCTGTGCACTCTGAGCAATACGGCTCACATTCAAGCAGTAACGGCTTCATCAGATACAAAGGGCTTGGATTGAGAAGGGTGTTCAGTGGGATACAGTCACTGTTCTTTTTGTAATAGTTGTATGATTTTGGAAGATGACGTGAGGAGATGAGATGGGAGGCCTCAGGGCCAGCAGTTGGAGCAGGACGTAGGTCTGGGAGCCCCTGTCTGTCTGTGGTGCAGCAACTGGAGCAAGTACAGGACCAGAGGGACCAGGGAAGTCCCAGCCAGCTGCTGGAGAGACAGTTGAGGCTGGGGGTTGACTGAGACCGCTTGTGCGTGTGCACACGCGTGTATAGGTGTCTGCAGGGGTGAGGCACCTGGAAGGAGTGAAGATCCAGGGCCAGTTGCCGAACAGACGGCATGTGCAAGGGGTCCATGGGGGTCTGTGCCACAACTGGAGTAGGGTCTGCAGCCTTGGGGCTTGCTGTGCCTAGGTGCTAGCAGCTGGGAAGACTGGGATCCAGGGTCAGCTACTGGGCAGGCTGAGTGTCTGAGCCCAGCTGCTGGAGGGATCCGTGCCACACTTATGTACGTATAGGCATTTCCCACTAATTCAGCCTCTCCCCCTAACAGTCTCTTGAAGTAATTGTGCCTCATTCTCCTCAGGCAGATACTGTTGGTTACAACTCGGAAGATTTGAGGATGAGAGAATGGAAGCAGCAGAATGCCCCAAAGCACCTTTTGGGGATGGGAGGAATTAATCAGCAAAGCTATGCCAGGATGTCTCATTCTAATCATCTCTTTTGTATTTCAGCCCTGGCCCAGTGTGTCCAACCTGGCCAAGGATTTCATCGATCGTCTACTCACGGTGGACCCCAGCGACAGGATGACAGCCCTTCAGGCCCTGAAGCACCCGTGGGTGGTCAGCATGGCAGCCTCTTCCTCCATGAAGAACCTGCACCGTTCCATCTCGCAAAACCTTCTCAAGAGGGCATCTTCCCGCTGCCAGAGCACCAAGTCCGCACAGTCCACCCGTTCCAGCCGCTCCACCAAATCCAACAAATCACGGCGGGTTCGGGAACGGGAGCTGCGAGAGCTCAACCTGCGCTACCAGCAGCAGTACACTGGCTGAGCACTGGGCTGGGACCTGCCAGGTGTCTTTCCAAATGTCTTCTCTGCAGTGTAGCTGTGCAGTACCCTTTGCTGCGCACTCACTCAGTGAGAAACATCCAGGTTCCTCCCTCCCTCCCTCCCTCCAGGTGTCCCCCTCATCCATGAGGAGGTGTCCCCCGCCCTGTGCAGAGGAAAGGGAACCTCGTGGTGGCCATCCCACTCTGCAAGCTGTGCCACAGGGACTCATTCAGGAAATGGGGGAGCCCTTGTGGGCTCAGAGCACAGCTCAGAGCCTCAAGTAATACACAAATTAAGGAGCCACGTGGGGAGAAAAGCTTTTTCTGTAGCCCAGGAGCTTGGTTGTTCATAGTTATTTATTAATACCAAAGTGTTAAGTTTCTGTCACTTGCATATGAAAAAAGAAATCACTTTATGTGTATGTACATGCACGTATGTGTATGCACATACATGAGTGGGTGTGTATATGTATTTAAAAATTATGTATACACAAATTTTGAGCTGGTTTAGTCACTCTGTGGTGCCTTTGCAGTGAAGCTGGTATGAGTCACATGCAGATGGAAGTAGGATAGCTCTGATTCACTGGCGTGCTGCCCACCAGCTCCTCGCCAAAGAGATGCCAGACAGCAGTTTTCCATGACGGCTAGGAAGCTGCGAGGTTTCCCCCAAGGGCTGCCATCCGCCTGATGACGACAAGGGTTTACTCAAGCTGTACGAGAGCTGCCATGCAAATTGGCAACCAGGCTGAAGTGTTGCGAGCCCAGAGCTGGAGTCTGAGTTCCTTTGATCCGGACTGGGTGGGCGCTCCTGATGGAGGGGTGGGAAGAGGATCATTGTCCTGCAGGAGCTTCACAGTACGCAAAAGATATCTTTAGTTTTTTGGGGGGGTTCCTTGCTGTCCCCCTTGAATTATCCTTCCCCTATTTGCAGCAAGAGCAGTGCCTACCATGCAGGGTTTGTTGTTCTTGCTGTGATATGGCCCTGTCATGTCTGTGACCTGTTCACGTCTTGCACCCTTCAGAGTAGTGTTACTGACCATGTCACTTTAACAAAACTTTGGTGGTTCCAGGTATTGCTCCCTGTCTGCAGATTTTTTGGGGCTTTCCTGCTTTGCATGCCTGTTCTGCCCCAATACTGCCATCCCTTCTCTGGGACAGTGAAGTGGTGGTGGGAGCTGTTGGGATGGCCACAAATGGCTCCATAGCATAAGGGTAGGGGCTTGAGTAGTGGAGGTCTGATCCTGGAGTGTCAGCAGTGATTATCACTGGAGATGTTGCACAAACACCTTAGAGCTGTTAGGTGTGACTTAAATCCAACAGGAAAAAGCTGCCTTTCAGGTTTCCTTGTACTGGATGTGATGTGGGTGATGTGGGGGCCTCTTGTGAAGGGACGTCTTGGGGAAGATGGGTGCTGTAGAACTGAGCTTTGTGCAAGCCTGCTGAGATATCTTCCAAACTAGTCAGAACAGCAGAGCGGGGCTGTTGGCACGGTCTCGGGGTGAATTCGACTTCTTGTGATAGCAGAGACAAGATCTGCAGTGAAGATGAATGCTGGTTTTTGAAGC